>NC_084834.1:43829242-44147298 GCF_033115175.1 Lepus europaeus | reverse complement strand
CTGAAGCTTAAAGATCAGCTCCCAGAGTAATATATAATTAAGCATATCACTGTGGTGAAGTGTAATGGAGCTGACTGCCCTGAACTTAGGAAAATATCTTACTTTGTCTCCCATGATCAGATCAGGACTGTCTGTTCCATTTAGCATAGCTGACATTGCTTTTTAAAAATGACTTTACTTAAGTTGATTTACAAATTACTTAATCAATGTGTTATCCCATTATCAGAATTAGCTGGTAATCATTTATTTCAACTAAAAATGGCAAAGGAATCTATTTCAGTTCGTCTAGCCCATGGCAATTTGACAAAAGTGTTACATACAATGAACTTCATCTCATAACTATAAAGAAGGCAGTCCAGTGTTCTGAAAGTTAATGCAGTCATAAGATGTCAGCATTTTGATCTCTGTTCATTGGCAGGCTCAGACTCATGTATCTAGTAGATAAAGTTAATTAAAGAATTGATATGTTGTGATTAACTAATATGTGCTCTTAAGACTAGATGAAGCATAGTGATAAAATTATTTAATAAGCAGAAACGATCAAGAGAAATGATAGAAATTAAAACCTTACATGATATCATAGATTTGTTCTTTAAGGAAAGTTAAAAGTAGAATGGAAGGTCATGCAATTAAGGTTTTATGGAATGCTCTATAATATTCATTGACATTAAATAGAATATCTTAGTATAATAATAAACTGTGTCTGAAATTATACTACATTGTTTCTTATGGATTGTGAGGAGATATGTCCTGACACATCAATGAATCCCTGACATATTTAGAGCTCCAAAGGATGCTGCATAACCTCCAAAAGTAGTGGAACACATCGCTGTAGGATACACACAGTGAAAGAACTTTTTAGCTGCATATAACAAGAATTCAGAAATGGGAGTCTTATTGAATCATAAGATATTAGCAGCAAAAATCAGAGACATGGCTAGACAATTCCCTGGGATAGCTTTATTTATTTTTTTAAGATCTACTTATTTATTTGAAAGCCAGAGTTATAGAGAGAGAGGAGAGGCGGGGTCGGGGGGGTGGTGTCTTCCATCCACTGATTCACTCCCCAATTGACGGCAAGGACCAGAAATGCGCTGATCAGAATCCAGGAGCCAGGAGTTTCTTACAGGTCTCCCAGGCAGTTGCAGGAGCCCAAGGACTTGGGCCATCTTCTACTGTTTTCTCAGGCCATAGCTGAGAGCTAGATTGGAAGTGGAGCAGCAGGGTCTCAAACTGGCACCCATATGGGATGCTGGTGCTTCAGGCCAGGGTGCTAACCTGTAGAACCAGAGTGCTGGCCCTTGGGTTGCTTTATATGCCCATTTTTTCCCTCTATATGTCCATAGTTGGAAGAAAGTCTTCAGGAAAATAAATACTGTTCTTCAACAAATGCTGGACGTTATGTTTTAGTGTATAGCAACTGTTCTACTGCATAGCTAAAAACATTTCGATTGACAATAAAATCTATAAATTCTATAAACTTTAAGGATTACCAATTAGATATGATTAAATGTAATAAGGCAAATGTATACTCTTGTTTTTTGCTAAATCTTACTCTCATATATAAATAAATTATGCAAAATAATAAAAATTATACATGAAGTTATAACATGTATTTGTTATAAACATGTTATCAAATAAAAGTTTGAAAATACTCTGTTCTATTTTTATGATAGGCAATCTGTGGATGGAAAAGGAGAAGTCAAGGAAAAGGGGAAATGTAGGATAAACATTATTGTAAGCAGTCAATACATCTAAAATAATTGAAATCTTAATTTTTTTGCCCATTAACACTATGCCTGTCCATTTAAACTTAGGCCATAATTGATTGTTCTGATCACAATTTAGGAAGACTGGAAACTGATAAAGCTAAGAGTTTTCAAAATCTTTTATATGACACTGTAACTACCATACAAGTAATGCCACAGTAGGTTTAAATCCAAGACCAAGTCAGCTTGCAATGTGGAGAATGCCTATTGCCACTAGGGCATTCTGGGTAATTGTGATTTAAATAATGGATGTCTTCAAAACAAATTCAGAAACGCTGATTACTTAGCTTTCATCATAAGGAATTATATTTGAAATGTTCTTTTCCAGCATTGAAAAAAATCTTTAAAATGTAAATAAGCCTTGGGGAGTTATTACAACTAATGACAAAAGCTAAAAAGAACTGAAGCAGCAAAATTCCATGTCTGAAGTTTAAATTGATTGTCACTACACTATAGAGTTTTATAGCCTCTCTGGCACAAAGGAAATATCACCTTTTAATGTGGCCATAATTTAATTTGCTTAGTTGATTATAAACTATTTTTATGACTTGTAATAAAACCAGGGAGATTCTCAACATTTACCTATGTCTTACATGCGTCCACAAACTGAGTCAATAATAATATAATGGTATTAGTTTTTCTTTTCATTTTGTGTAAATTATTTTGAATAATGCTAGTAAATGCTTACTATAGAAAATGGCAACCCTATAGAGTTATTATTTTCCATTAAAAGATCATGCCCACACTGCATGGATGTGGCAGTATGAACATAGGGTTCCAAGTGACAAAAAAGTCTGTGAGATTGTCCATAGACACATTAGACCTAGAGATGGAAAGGCCCATGGGATACATGAACTCTTCAGGTTAATTTCAAAGTAGTTTCTGTATTGTCATAGAAATTTATGTTAAATCATCTGCAATTATATATCTGTAATTAAATAGAAACCCTAAGAATAGTCTGTGCTTAAAGTTTAATTTTGCCATTAAGAGTTTGATTCTTTTTAGTTCATTCATTCACAATTTTACAAGGTATGGATGTAATTGCAGCAAAATTGTAGGATTAATATTTTGCCCCCTCAGCATTATTGTCCCAATTGATCAAGTTTCATAAAATATCTTCAGTTAATATTAAATATTTTAATAAGTTAATATATAATTTTAAAATTTCTTGTTACAAAACTCTGGGGATATCATTGGATGGAGGTCATTGGGCATTCTATGATCCATGGCAGGTTTACATACAAGTAATCTGTGACCAGTTAATTTTTCCCAGTACATGAAATCATTTGAGAGGAATAATACAAGAAAATTTCCTGGGACTCCAGGATGCATTTTTGTACCAAAGGATCTAGCAAATCAAGAAGAACCAGAAGGTTTACTCCAAAGCATGTCACCCATCATTGTGGAATTGACAGCCAAGAATAAAGAGAAAACTATACAGAATGACAGAACAGAAAATTATTTAAAATTAAAGATAAATAAGGAAAGATAGAAAGAGAAAGATAACAATATATTGCAAGAATAAAGAAATAGAATTGCACCAATATAATGTACAGAGACAGACATACATCTATGGAAAGAATGGAGATGCAGAAGTTTTAAAAAATAAACTTATCTCTCCTGTACTCTACAAAGGAAAGAAAGACTCAAGCAAAATAGAAAAATGGAATTGGGTTAATAGGGTTCCAAAATAGGAATAAAACATAAGCCAACATGTCTTATTGATTATTCTTAAATTCAGAATCAATAAAACATTTTTAAGAAATAGGCAAAAAAAGAAGAAAAGAAACAAGAAACTGAATTCAAAAATGAAAATGAATTTTTTGAAAATTCACAATAGTTGAACATGAGGTTAAGTATAAAAATCCTAAGGCATTTATGCTTCCTAACTATTCAGCTCCAGATCCTCAGTTGTAATACTTTCTTACTTTTTTTTTTAACTTTTATTTAATGAATATAAATTTCCAAAGTACAGCTTATGGATTACAATGGCTTTTTCCCCCAAAAAACTTCCCCCTCACCTGCAACCCTCCCCTCTCCCACTCCCTCTCCCCTCCCATTCACATAAGATTCATTTTCAATTATCTTTATATACAGAAGATCAATTTAGTATATATTAAATGAATCTATCTAAAAGTTAGCAATACTGGTTGTATTTTGTTGTACTTTGCATTTGTTCAATGACAATCCTTCCTCCTTTTTAAAAAATATTTATTTATTTATTTGAAAGGCAGAGATTCAGAAAGAGAAGGTGAGAGAGAGAGGAGGGGAGAGAGAGAGAGGGACAGTGAAAGAGAGAGAGAGAGAATCCTTCATCTGCTGGTTCACTCCCCAAATGGCCACAATGGCTGAAGCTAGGTTAATCCGAAGCTAGGAGCCAGAGGCTTCTTTGGGGTCTCCCCTGCGGGTGCAGGGGCCCAAGCACTTGGACCATCTTCTGCTACATTCCTAGGCACATTAGCAAGGAGCTGGGTTGGAAGTGAACAGCCAATACTCGTACCAGTTCTCATATGTGGTTCTCATGCTGCACACAGAGGCTTAACGTTCTCTGCCATAGTGCCTGCTCCCCACCTCTTTCTTGATAAAAGAAAACTAATCCCCATATTCATCCCAAATTGTTGGTGTGGAATATTGCTATGGGGCATAAAAAACTTCAAGACAGCAAACAAAACAGTGATTATAATTATTGATTTTATTTGTGTGAAAGCTAGTGATAAGCATAGCAAATTATATTATAATTAATAAGGTTTCAGGTTCCAGATTTCAACAAAATGAATGAAATGTTAATTAAGCTGACAGTAGATCATGTAATCGGTTTTATTATACTTTATGATGTTAGTTTGGGCATAAAACACTTTAATATAAAATTAATTCAGTACCAAATTTCGGATTGGCCCAACCTATCTTTATATAAGGAAAACAGTTCTTAAAACTTTCATTAATGAAAACTAAGAAAGGAAAAAATAGTGGCAAAGCCAGTATCATTCCACCAAAAATAATACCTATTTACATATCTTATGTATACTATAAGCAGAAAGTGGAGGGAGTATGCATTTTCAGGAAAATCCCAATGTTTTGTGCATTAAAATTTCTGTTAGGTTTCTACTTCTGGCAATGATGGGGTAGGTAGCTCAAACCAATGTTTTCTCATTGGATAATTTGACAAGTTCAAAAATGTTTTAAAGTATCTTCTTGAAGACTCTGCATGATTTCTTCAGAGTGTAGTGAAAGCTGTAAGTGATTGCAAGACCAAGATCCATGAAGAAAGAATAGGCCACAGAGGTGAGCCTAGTTTGGGTGATAGCTTGTGAAATATACATTTATTTGCTCCCTAGTGAAAAGAATGTTGTGTGAGAAAAGCTAAGAATGTAAGTAAAGCTTTCAATAGATCAACCAATTTGAAGGGACAAAATTCGGGTTCCAGTGCTTGACAAGGAAAAGGTTCTAATTATTAGCTCTCTTTAAATTTCAACTCTTGAATTCTCAGTTCTTTTTTTTAATTTCAGAGTAAGGATCTGGCAACATAAAGACCTCAGGAGCATGACAGGATGAGCCAGAACATCATATGTTGATAGGCATAAGAAAAGATGAATAAGTAGATAAGTCTAAATTAATATGTACTCTACTTTAAAAAGATAGTCTAAAGAGAATTAAACTAAAAATACTTAAAATATATTCTAATGATAATTGTGAAACTGTAATTAAAAGATAAAAATAAGCAAATGACAAATTTATTTCTCAACATAAACTCTTATTAAAATCAAGACTTTATTTGTGGCAATACTGATACACACAGAAAAAGAAGAATTCTTATACACTGTTGGTGGGAAGATGAATTAGTACAGCCACTGTGAAAAATATTATGGGGATTTCTTAAAAACCATAAATAGATTTGCCATAAGATCCAGCAATCCTACAACTGGGTATATACCCTGAAGACAGGAGTACATTCTATCGATAGGATACCTCCCTACCACGTTTATAGAAGTACTCTATACAATAGACAAAATATGGAATCAATCAAAATGTCCATCATCAGATGAGTGGAAAAAGAAAAAAAAAGAAAATGTAAAAATGTGGCAATACACACACACACACACAATGGAATATTATTAAGCCATTAAAAAGAATGAAATTCTGCAATTTGCATCAAAATGTGTGCAGCTAAATTTGGCCTAGGGTATCCCTGGATGTTGCAGGCATTTAGAAAGTATACCAGCACACGGAGGTTCTTTCTCCATTTCTCTCTCTCTCTCTATCTCTTGCTCTGTCACCCTCTCACTCTGGCTCTATTCTTTAAGTAAATGAAATAAGTAATTAAATATTTTTGAAAAAATGTCCTAAGAGGCAGAAATTATCAATCTTTAACTTTCCAGAATGTCAACAAGCAGAAAATATCTTTGAGCATCCACAAACACTGTTTCTACAAGCTATGTTCTTCACTGGACAAGTTTTGCTTTGACTGACTACTTCTGTCTCCTGAAAAACCTTTGCTTTGTTGTGTTTTTTTTTTCATGATCACACTCGGAAATCCATGTTTCGTTCCTTGTTATAACTCTTCAAAGAAATGTTTCAGGAGCTTGGTCCCACTTATTTAAAATTTTCATACAAAACACATCTCTTCTTGATCTGGACAGAAAAATTTTGATACACATCAAAATTTGTGTCACTTTAGCTTTTCAGTAAAAACTATGTAAGCTAAAACAATGAGATAATTATTTTGTTGGATATTGTTTCTGCTTTTAACATCTATGCTCAATAAGAACATGAAGAAGATTAATTTTTCCTTGAAATCTGATGTGGATAGTTTGATATATTAGGTCTTTTTTTTTTTTTTTTTTTTTTTTTTTTGACAGGCAGAGTGGACAGTGAGAGAGAGAGACAAAGAGAAAGGTCTTCCTTTTGCTGTTGGTTCACCCTCCAATGGCTGCCGCGGCCAGCGTGCTGCGGCTGGCGCACTGCGCTGATCCAAAGGCAGGAACCAGGTACTTCTCCTGGTCTCCCATGGGATGCAGGGCCCAAGCACTTGGGCCATCCTCCACTGCACTCCTGGGCCACAGCAGAATCTGGCGCCCCGACCGGGACTAGAACCCGATGTACCGGCGCCACAAGGCGGAGGATTAGCCTAATGAGCCGCAGCGCCGGCTATATATTAGGTTTCATCATCATCATCATCTCATGTCTTCTTAAGAAAAGTTATCCATTTACAAACTACTGACTTTGAAATATTGTCCCCTTAAACTTTTCATAAAGAGTCAATGATTTCACCATTCTTGCACCCATGCTTCATCATGTTTGTTGATACTTGTTTCAAATTTATAAAATTCATTTTACTCTTACAGTCCTTATCAGACTGGTCACATCCTTCCAGTTTCTGTTTAGACAAGTTATAACACATTAGTTTGAGTTTTATTGGTGGAAAAACTCTTAGAAGTGCATGCATACTTTCTTAGAACGACATATCTTCCTGTTTGAAGGCATTTTGTATAAATGCTTGTACCATACTGGGTCATAAAGAAGAATTAACAAATTGAAACTCTTGTTTATGGTGTCAGTAATCATCCTAGTCTCTTGTCATGAATTGCCAAGGCTATGGAAGCCTTTTGAGTTCGCCGACTCCGATCTTATTTAGACAAGGTCATAGTCAAAGTGGAAGTTCTCTCCTCCCTTCAGAGAAAGGTACCTGCTTCTTTGATGACCCGTTCTTTCCACTGGGATTGATTGATTGATTGATTAATTGATTTTCCAGAGTGTCTTGGCTTTCCATGCTTAAAATACTCTCATGGGCTCTTGAGCCAGATCCGAATGCCTTAAGGGCTGATTTTGAGGCCAGAGTGCTGTTTAGGACATCTGCCATTCTATGAATCTGCTTAGTCCACCATTTTGGATGCCTGCATCAAATATTAGAGTGCTTATTTGAATTCTGGCCAGTCCTAATCCAGGTCCCTGCTAACTTATCCTCGGAGGCTGCTGCTAATGACTCAAGTACTTGAGTCCTTACTACCCAGACAAGGACCTAGATGGAGTTCTTGGCTTCAGCTTTGCTAAGCTTGGGCTGCTTCTGGTATTTGGGGTAATAAACTAATGTATAGAAGATCCATATTTCTCTTAATGTCTCTCTGTTTCTCTGCCTTTCAATTAAAAAAAAACATATTGAGGAACATTTTTTTTTTTTCTTTTTCTTCAAACTGATCAGTGAACTCTATACTTACTAGAGGGTTAATTTTATGAATATAAAAATTATCTGAAAAATGGATCCCTGCAAAAAATAATAAGGGGAAAGGAAGAGAGAGGAGAAAGAAGGGCAGGAGTATAGGTGGGAGGGAGGGGGGGAAGGAAGAATCCTCATGTTCCCAAATCTATATATATTAAATTCATTAAGTTGCATTTTGTAAATAAAATAATTTTAAAAATCTAATCAAAAGATAAACCTTAAAATTAACCTCTAAAATGATTTGTGTTGATAGTCATTTAATTAAGCCACCAGTTCTCTAGCTTTCTCTGTTATTCTGAGCTATAATCCATGCATAAAGATATTAATAAGCAAAACTTATTATCTGTGATAATTAGACATTTTATATATATATACATATATATATATATGATGCAATTTTTGGAATGGATAATATCTAAAATTCAATCCATATTTGCTTGTCCAAATTAGAAATTGGCTTTGTTTCTAGTTAAAGACTTAAGGGGGAGAGGCTGGCATTTTGACGCAGTGAATGAAGCCACAGCCTGTGACATCAGCAACCCGTATGGCAATGGATGTATACTAGTTGCAGCTTTACTGATCCAGCTCCTTAGTACTGGGAGCCCTATCACTCATGCGGAGACCTAGGTGGCATTCCAGACTCTTCGCTTCGATCTGGCCTGGGCCCAGCCGTTCAACCATTTGAGGGGTGAACCAGGGATTGAAGAACTCTCTTTTTCTCTCTCCATCTCTCCCCCTCATAATTCTGCCTTTTGAATAAATAAAATAAGTAAAAGAAAAAAGCCTTAAGGGAGAACCAAATGAATAGAATGCCAAAACAATATGTAAATCAAATTCTGAAAGTAGGATTTATGAAATTTGGGATTAGTGTTCACAGAGAATCTCAGGATAATTTCTTATTAAACCTCAATGTATAAACCATATTAAATGTAGTCATATATAAGAGTGAAGAGAGAAAGTAATAAAATAACACCAGGACTTGGTTGATATTAATTGATTAATAAAGATATAAATTATATAAATTATAATTTATATAAATTATAAAGATAGTGGGTAGAGTTATGTTAAGAAAAATAGAGTATATCATTTAAATATTATCTCCATATAGCACTAACACCTGTCTCTCTGAACTCTTTGAAGATGGAGTTTCATTCATGAACATGTCCTAACACTTGTTTTTGTTTTAGGCCAAAATGGTCAATTGCTAATGTCAAAGAGTTTGACAAGTTTGATCACTAACTATGAGCTTCTCACACTCTACACAAACCATTTCTTATTAAAATACCTCAATGTTTGTGTTCCTCTGTTAACAGGATTCCTATGATTAATCCTCATGCCCTTCACATTACCTGGTGCCTTCCAAGAAAAACTGTTACAACAGTATTTGAGCTCATTTGTAAAATATACATGGGAAGGGTACTTTCATGAGATAAGGGCATTCTCATCAGAAACCTATGGGTTGGACGCTATAACCTACATTTACAAAAAATCTGAATTATATTATAGGAAGATTTTTCAATATCACAACTATAGAGAATGGAATTTGAATATTACTTACCTATCACCAGAAGCTATATACGTTATTTTCCATACATCTGCATGGTAAGCAAGTACTCTGCCTTGTGACCTCCATGTCTCTTGTTTCAGCAACTGAATGGGGCCAAATAACAATCTTAGCTGATTTCACTTCTTACAACCTAGGGTTAGGTAATACAAAACAGAGATTTCAAAGATCACAGAAGGGTATTTTAAATATTTTTATTTGTTATTAATTTTTAATTTCTTTAAAGATATATTTTGTATGTATGTACATTGCTATAATTTTAAAATGTGACTTTTTACTTTCTCTGTAAATTAGAAAGCATAATAATTTGCAAAAAATAAAGGCAAAATGGTTGGGTTACACATCTGAAAACAATAAATATTGTAATATAGTTACTATATTACAATGAGTGAATTAATTTCGAGAAATGTGATGGAGTTTCTGAGCACTTTAATGGTTAAATATAATGAGGATATAGTTGCTTGCTTGAGTGGTATCAAAAGTGTGGACAAAGTGGAAATAGTTCTCCAGATTTTAGATTTTAACCCTACTTAAATGAACTAATGGGTAGTTACATAATGATAAAAAACATGAAATTATGGACAAATAAATATGAATATAATTCAATATAATATTTTTCTAAGCCTTGCAAAATTAAAAAAATTCTTTTTAAAATTTTGTTATTTATGTAAGTTAAACAAACTTTATGTATTTCATATATAGAGACTTAGGGGCATAGTGATACTTCCCAACCTACCTTTCCTCCTCCCCACTCTCCCACCCTCCTTCCCCCTTCTTTCTTATTTTTTCTTCTAATTTTTATAATGACATGTGTTTGGTTTATTTTATAATCATAACTTATTTTCCACTAAGTAAAGAATGCAATATATAGTAAGAAGAAAATAACACTATATTTCTCCTAGAGAAAATTTGGTTCAATTTCTTTTTACATTAACTGATTAAGGAATTGTAGGGCAATGAATGATACAAATCAAATGAGTGTCATTAGGCTCACTTTGCACACTGTTAAATGAATTGTCTTGCAGTATGAAGTCATCCCAGTTGGAACCAGCACTCTCCAAAATGATGAGATTTTCTTAATATTTGAGTGTGTCTAGAGTTGGCATGGGTTTCTCAACAATGGGCCTCTTATATAAACCTTTCAGCAATTGCTATACAAACTAAGAGACTACAAGAAGACTGAATGTTCACATCAATTTTTATAGTTTCCCTTTTGGCACAAAATATGTCTCCATGATGATATCTTGTCAGATGTTCTTTTATGTCTTTAGAAAATTCAGATATTTCCCTTATAATTTACTAACAATTTGAACAGTGAGGAAGCATAGTTTATAAAAGCAAGAATTTAGGTGCAGAGGTTTTATGATCTTACATGGTTTGCATAGATTTTTCTAGAAAAGAAACTATATATCTAGTTTAACTTATTTAAAAACAGTTACGATAATAATGATCTGTTTGAATGAAAGTAGTAATATTAAACTCCATGTGGGATTGTTTAACAGTATCTTATAATAGAATTAAAGACAGAAAGTATTTAATGAACACGAATGTATAGCAAAGTTGACACACTGGATGTTCCCAAAAAGTGAAAGATAGGATGTTGCCATTTTTGAGCACGTACTCTATCTTTTTAAACTTTTATTTAATAAATATAAATTTTCAAAGTACAAATTTTGGATTATAGTGGCTTTTTCCCTGTGAACCACCCTCTCACCAGCAGCTATCCCATCTCCCATTCCCTCTCCCATGCCATTCTTCATCAAGATTCATTTTCAATTATCTTTATATACAGAAGATCAAGTTAGCATATACTAAGTAGATTTCAATAGTTTGCACCACACAGAAACACAAAGTATAAAGTACTATTTGAGTACTAGTTATACCATTAATTCACTTAGTACAACGTATTAAGGACAGAGATCCTACATGGGGAGTAAGTGCACAGTGACTCCTGAGCACGTAGTCTATTGAAATCTGAAGGTATTCAATGCCACTGTTGGAGGACTTGAAAGCCTTTGAGACTTAGGAGATGTGAATGTTAGAACTGATGGTAGATGTTGAAACTTGGAAGATTCATTGATGACATGGATATCAAAGAGCTGAGAAGTCGAAGTTTGAATAAATCTTCTATGCCGTGATTCTACCCAGACTTTTGGCAGTTCTTAGGATGAAAAAAATCTCTTGACTGATATCTTCATTGAGTAAACGAGTGAATGGATACAAGAATAACATATTCAGACACTTCATCTAGAGTGATATTTGCTTTTTCTCTTAGTGAGTAACAAGTATCATTAATTAAATAAATGATACCAGTAGCCTCCTAAATTAATTAAATTTGGCTATAAGCTTTTTTCAACATATTTTTCTTCAAGCTGGCATCACATTTTTCTCATGTATTTCTTATAAGTTTATTTTCTGCTTTCAAACCTTAAAACTCAGTGCCCTCTGCAATATAATTTTAATTATTATATTACCCTTTTCTATCTCCTTGTTAAACATCTATAACTTGTTTTTTATTCTCACTGAAGAACATACAACATGCAACATTTTATGTGTTTTATAATATCTGCTTTTCTTGTCCTCATGGTATTACTGAAACATACCACAACAATCATACATTCAGTTATTGAAAATTGTATTATTTATTTATATATTCAATTGATAAAAAAATCAAGACAAATTGATAATATAGATAAAGGAATATATTTTTGAGAAACAAGTAAATAAATAAAATATCATAAACAAGATTTATGGTAAGGAATAGAATAAAAAGTAAAAAATAAAATATTGTAGATATGACAAACACCACAATTTTTTGAAGGTGGTAACTTGAATATGTAATTTCAGTAGAATTTTAACATAGATTTCTCTAGGAGATGACTTACTTGAAATGTGAAGTTAAGGCCATATAAAGAATGGAAATCAGAGTTACAAAACAAAAAAGCCCTGAGGAAGAAGAGGAACTAAAATGTCTCCAATGACTGAAGTGGTAACAGTTGATTTTAGGACATAGGCTAGGTTAGGAAAGACAGCTTGAATTTTTATTAAAACTGGACCAGTAAGCATGAGAAGGGCTTTACAAGTGACATATTTAGTCTTTCTTGTCACATTACTTAGAAATTGCAAAATAGATGGGTATGATGGGAATGATGGGAACAATTTCACTATAGAATGAACAGACATGTATGTTGGAGAGTAGAACACCAGTAACTGCTGTTGGCTCATATGCAGGGGATTAGGGGAAGGAAAGAGTCAACACTATCTGGGTTCTGACTTAAGCAGTGAGTTTCCTAGTAGTGTCATTATGGGATAATGTAAGACTGATGGATGGAATCTTTTGAGGTAGGTAATAAATCAAAGGCTCAGCTTTGGACATGTTAAATTTGAGAAATCTAGCCGGCGCTGTGGCTCAACAGGCTAATCCTCCGCCTTGCGGCGCCGGCACACCGGGTTCTAGTCCCGGTCGGGGCACCGATCCTGTCCCGGTTGCCCCTCTTCCAGGCCAGCTCTCTGCTGTGGCCAGGGAGTGCAGTGGAGGATGGCTCAAGTGTTTGGGCTCTGCACCCCATGGGAGACCAGGATAAGCACCTGGCTCCTGCCATCGGAACAGCGCGGTGCGCCGGCCGCAGCGCGCTACCGCGGCGGCCATTAGAGGGTGAACCAACGGCAAAGGAAGACCTTTCTCTCTGTCTCTCTCTCTCTCTCACTGTCCACTCTACCTGTCAAAAATTAAAAAAAAAAAAAAAAATTTGAGAAATCTGTGAAATGCTCAAGATTTCTCATATAAGCAACTGGACATATGGGTGTAGAGTTTAGAGAGGCTGCCTAATATGGATATATGGATATCCAGATGACATTGATCTGTATGACAATGAAATTGGTGGCCATTTATATATATCTCATCAGTATTACTACTTTCCTGTATCATGTGTATATGTGTGTGTGTGTTTCCTATATTACATGTAAATGAATTAAGTTTTCTGAAATTTCCAGTCCTGAATATTTCTTTACAGCTTTATTTACCTTTTTCACTCTATTGAACATTATTTTCTTTATATTAATATATTCAATGCAGCCACAAGTGTGGACTATAGGACATACACTAGGTTTTTTTTACTCTCTAAAACTCGTATTTTTATGAAAGCCTAAAAAAATGTTTTAGTGACCTTTGCTGCTATAAAAATATCCTCTGACTCATCCAATGCATTAAAATTTCAGAGGAGAAAAAAAGATGTCTAACTACATTATGCAAACCAAAGGACCTTAATAAGTGTGTTATGTGGGGTAACATCATGGAGTAAATGAACAAAATGCAAGATAACTTTTTTGGTGTTAGGTTTGCAATAAAACACAGATTGTAAACAGTATCTGAGTAGTGTGTGCTTTTCACTTACAATCTTTAAAAACTCTCTCCCAAATACCAATAAAAAGTTTTCTGTCCTTTTGGGGGCATTAAGTCTCCTTATGTTTGATCCTTCCCCTTCATCATTTAGCTAGTTTTCCCTAGTTCATGCATTCTCATATCTAATTATTCCTTGGGAATATTTAATGTAAAATAGTCTATTTTCACTGTATTTGCATTTGTGTGACTTAAAATTTGAACATGCTTTGGTATTCAATTTATCTTTAAGTCACATGGAACATCAGAATCTAGGTAAATTCCCATGGGAAAAAAGCAAAACAAAACTGGAAAACATTTTCAAGACTAAAAAAGATAATAAATGATGAGCATAAAGCTATTCATCCAGAAGAAACTATTAGAAATATAATGACCTAGAATGGATGATAACTAATACAATGTGACCCTTCCCATTTTACGTAAGTAGCACTAAAGTAGAACTGCATAAACATTTCTAAACTGACGCCAGGCTCAGGAATTACTTGAATTACTTTAGCCATGTTCATGCATACTACTTTCCTAATCAAGGACTAACATATTCCCTAAACTTTACCATAAATGGAATAACGAGCCCCCAAAGCATGTGTGTAAAAATAACAAATGTGGGCTGCTTTCGTTTCTGGTTAGTATCACCTGCGTATGTCATGCACTGTGTATTTAAATGAACTTAAAAAGAAAGTGGTTGTTCTCATAGTATATGAAACTACTGTAACTGAAATATGGACTTACTATACTGCTGAGCATGAAAAAAGAAAGAAAGAGGGGGGCAGAGAGAAGGAGAGAGTGAGGAAGGGAGGAGGAAGGAAGGAAAGAAAGAAGGGAAGATGGATGGGTAGGTTAGAAAAATGACATGGTGGGCTCATGTTGATCAGTCTCTAGGAAAATAGAATTATTCATACTTGTTATACTCTGGTAAAATAGAGTCCAGTAACAAGAAAACATTCATTGTATTCCTAGAATCAGTATACTGAATTTTCTCCATAGAAATAGACTTAATAACATTTGCTTGTTTTTATTTGTACATCTTTTAAAAGAGCTGGTAAGAATGCAAGGATATGGAAGAGGTAATATTTTCTCCTATACTCACTTAAATAGAGACAGAATGTCGTTGTATTGAGTTGCTCTGTGTGATAAAAGCTAAAGTCCCTGGAAAATTATAGCAATTCTAAGATTTAATATTACACAGTTTTTACAAAATACCCTTTATTTGTAGTACTTTTATGGGTGACAGATTTTCCATATAGTTAAGCTACACAAAAATTGAAATAAAAAGCAAACAGAAAGGTATAAATGATAATATGAATGAAAAACTTAACAGCTTTTAATTTTTTTTCATTATAAATTCTTTGAACTTGAAGATATATTTCATGCATTATAATGAAAATATTTCCTACTAGATATTGTTATATATATTAATAGATTCAATTATGAAGAAATATAGAACGTTCAATATGCTGTCTCAGAATATGTTGTAAAAATTCATGGTATTTAAATTTGCTTCCCTTTTAAATTATTCAGTGTGGATGAGTTAGCAATCAAGATTTCAGCTCTTATTTCTACCTTAACTATGCCATACTTCAAGAGAGTGTGAGAAGTGTCCTTCATGAATCTATCACTTCTCAGATGTCACCTTATACAGTTTTGCTATTATACCCAGAGCAATGTTTCTCTTTCAATGGTAATTTGCATTTGGCACTTTATCAGGCATTGATTTTCACTTCTGTTCTCAATACAGAAGTAAGACTTGGAATGTCAGAGTCGTGTTTGATATTTCATTTGGGAGTTCTTATATTCTTTAATTGCCACAAAAATCTATTTTCCAGGGAACTTCAAAGTAAGTCTAAGATCATTAATGCTTTCATTTGGGAGTGAAAGGCTTAATGGTAGTTAACTTGACTTACAAAATAGGAAGGAGTCAATGTTTTTCGTTAATAAAACATCATTACTGTATATCACAGATGTCTTCAAAATTATATTTACATAAAAAGTTCTAAGAAGTTACACAATAAAAGAATATATATTAAATGAAAAGTTAGCTTTCATGTTAAGAATAATTTTCTTAATTTATATGGGCCAAAAAGAGTTTAATAAATAGAAAATGACTTCAAATAATGAATGTCAGCCCATACTTCAGCTTTATAGGCCTATGGGTTATTAAAACACTCTTAAATCTTTCATAAGTATGTCAATGGTCATTAACATACAATCTACCATGTTAAGAAGTGATATAACATACATTTTTATAATCTTTGCAAGCCAGACATACATGCTAACTTCTAAGGCAAATTAGGAAACTACTTATTTTTTAAGTCATATCTCAAAGAAATTATTTTCATTTCTACAATTTATATATTCAGATTTTAGCATATAAATGCAAATATCTATTAATATATAAATATACATATTCAGTAAAAGCTTAGACTTGATTTATAAGGAAAATTGAAATCAAAAGTAGATGTGAAGAACTGGTACCTCACCTTTAAAATTAAGACAATAAGCTAGATAAGATCAGAAACATAATATTATTTAAAGGATGTATTGGAATTGTGTTTCTATGTATAAGTTTAAAATCTCAATGTTACTCTACCTGCTTAGTAGAAACATAAGAAAAAAATTATAAAACACAAATAAGCTTAAAAAAACCTGTATAAAATGACATATGATTCTGATTCCCATTAGAGCTCCTAATGATGCTCATTATAACCCTAACTGCATTTTAATGCTGAAATATAATGCCTCTATTAATCATCAAAATGCAATACAGATGCTGACAGTTGACAAAACTTAATATAATAGAAGAGTTCACAAAATCCAAAACTCGATGTGTTTATTTTCAGCCTGAAAAAAACTACTTGATATATGTGCATCAGCTCCAAGAAAAGTGATATGACATTTTCTGAAAGAGGAAATGAAGAGATCTAGAAAGGTTAAGCAGCCTCATCCATTTTAGCAAAAAAGAATAAAACAGAAAGATTTTCTCACAAAATTCAAATAGAAGAAAATAACTTCCTTTTTTTTTTTTTTTTTTTTTAATTTTAAGGAGGTAAGAGGTTGTTACAAACCCAGTTTTAATGGTCCCAAGCCAAGCTAACTTTCTTCATACTTCTGTGTCTGTGTGTGTGGGTATTGATGTTGTTCTGTTTTTTTTTTTTTTTTTTTTGACAGGCAGAGTGGACAGTGAGAGAGAGAGAGACAGAGAGAAAGGTCTTCCCTTGCCGTTGGTTCACCCTCCAATGGCCGCCGCGGTAGCGCGCTGCGGCCGGCGCACCGCGCTGTTCCGATGGCAGGAGCCAGGTGCTTATCCTGGTCTCCCATGGGGTGCAGAGCCCAAACACTTGGGCCATCCTCCACTGCACTCCCTGGCCACAGCAGAGAGCTGGCCTGGAAGAGGGGCAACCGGGACAGGATCGGTGCCCCGACCGGGACTAGAACCCGGTGTGCCGGCGCCGCAAGGCGGAGGATTAGCCTGTTGAGCCACGGCGCCGGCCTGTCTTGAATATATGAATAGGCCTAAGACTTATGGACCAGTATTAGTCTCAGAGAAATCAAAAGGTTAGTAAAGATCAGTTGTGCCACAGCGATCATTTGTCTGTATTCTCTATTCTAACAGGGAAGAATGGTCTTGGGATTCTTTTATTAGAATGAAAACTCTCACAGTTTGATTTTGTCAGCCATTTAAAAATTCAAATTTTAAATTTTAAAAAACTTAGTTGACAATCATGCAAATATAAAAGTTAGGAAAAGTAAAATGAACTTAATCCATGATCTCATAAACAGAGATAATCCTCAGTGAGATTCAGTACCTTCCATTGTTTTCTTGTTTGTGTTCGGTTCATTTAATCTGTTCTGTAGCTTTTTTTTTCTTCAACGTTATGTTTCAAACATATTTTCCTGTTAATAGTATCATAAGCTTCCTTATACTTTTGATAGGATCTATTGAAATTAATATTGTTATTCAAAATGTAGAATAGACTATCTCAAACTTCGCCTATTAGGAGGAGGTGACTGATATGTCACTTGTTCTAGAACCCTGGTGAGACTTTGCGTGTGAACAAAGTTAGAATAAACTTGGTAGCCCCTGTCTGGACTGCAGCAACACTCGGGGAAGTACAACCCTCACTAGATTACACAGGCAGTGTAATGTAGATTACCCTGTCGATACAACACTTCTACCACCATATGGTGGAATTATCTTGACTCAATTTCTATTCCTAACTTCAGTTTTCATTCAAAAATTTCATCAAATATTTATTGAGAAACTGTAGTTTGAAACAAGACAAATCCACCAACTCTCATGTCTGCCCTCATGGAGCCATTGTTCCAGATGGCTGATACTAACTCTTTGAATTAGAAAATGAGATTGGAACCTCCCTCTATCCTCCACTTTTTCTTTGAAATTTAGATGATGAGTTCTAAGTTTAAGCCTCCTTATAATTGCAATTCTTCATTATCAACTTCACTGTTCATAGAATGACACATATTTTAAAGTAGGGCATCATTTCAGGGAAAAAATGGTCAAACATAATGCCAAATTATCACAGCTCTCTTAGATAGCTTTTTAAAATATGGCATATTGAAACAAAATGCTTTGAGCTGTGCTGGGCCAACTGTGAGCAGGCACCAAACAAGGATGTCCCTAGAGGCAGATTTCTGCAGCTGTCTCTAGGCAGACAGGAAGTGCAACATTCATTCCCATGGTATCAGTCAAAAGCCTGGGAAGATTCCAGTGGCCAAAGTTCAATTGCATTTTGGCTGGTATTAATTCATTCAGAGTTTTTGAAATAGTGCTAAAAAGCATTCAGATTGCTGTTAGAATTTTATCAAAATTGATTTTTTATAACAAGTGTAAAAATATAATATTAGAATGATTGAAATCTAGCAGCTTTATGTTAAAACATAAATATATTTCCAAATCAGAACTATTCTGTCAAGAAAATAATAATATGCGATATGTTGTAAGATTTAAAAATCATATTGTAATGTTTCTTTTTCTAAATTTATTTGCTTGTATTTGTTAAAATGTGTATCTTAAGAAGAATGTGCGTGATGTTTCCCAAGTTGCTTTTTTATTTAAACCCATTTTATTTGGGCAATTGGGAGCCGAAGTTATTTCTTGTATGATGTTGTTTTTGTCATTTTAATATCATCACTTGACACTTACAGCAAGGAGTCTTCTCTGTTGCTTCCAAGTTTGTCTTTCTTTTGAAGTATTCTAATATTAGAATCATGATGTAGTAAGTTATGTAATGAATCAGGTTTGTCTTCCTTTCTTTCTTCCTTTTCTTTCTTTCTTTCTTTCTTTCTTTCTTTCTTTCTTTCTTTCTTTCTTTCTTTCTTTCTCTGTCTCTCTCTTTCTTTCTTTCTTCCTTTATTTCTTTTTTTCAAGTGTTTAGTTAAAAAACATGAGGTTATCTTAGAATGTCTATTATATGAAATTTGCCCTTAAAGAAGGTACATCTGATAAATGTGCTAAGGCATCCAATTATTTGCATCCTAAAACAAAAAAGAAAAAAATAAGAAAAGAAATAAAAGCCAAGAAAGAAAGTTTCAGAAAAAAACAGGAAGAGGGAAGAACACTGAAGTAATACATATTATCCCACTCTTTCAGCATACACCATTTAAGTCAATGTCTCTGACTATCTGATTATTACACAGTTTTCATAAATTTCATAAACTTTATAAACTTTAAAAACTTGGAGCATATCTAATATATAAATTTATATGCACATACACACATATGAGTATGTAACATGTTATATATATAATGCATAAGTATAAATAATATGCACATAACCCAAATGTTAAGCAATTCAGATATGCATTATATTTAATTATAATAATTATAATAATTTTTTAATTATAATAAAACATACTGTATAAAAATAACAGCTCAGGAAATTAAAAATCACTATGCTTCTCTCTTCTCAGAGAAAATTACTGAGGAATTTCAAAATGTACATGGAAAAATCAAATTAAAAGATAAAAATATCAAATATAAAATTTATTTCTCAGCATAAGCTACATCAAGTTCAAAGAATTTTGTAAGGGATTATGGTAGTCATTTAATGAATCCCTGAAGAACTGAGGGAACTGAGAATTTAACCATGTCAACATAGTCTTTTAAAAATTATTTGTTGAAGAAAAGTGGATGCCCTTTTAAGTATGTTTTAATATTAGGAGACAAGAAGAGATGAGAAGAATCCAAATAAAGACTGCAAGGTGTATTACTAATTTCCCCCTGGAACTCTGACAAAACCATCTTGTTTGATGACAAAATTGAGCAGGCATATTGGTATTGTCATGATGGGAGAATTTCTTTTTTTTTAGTTTTTTTTAAAAATAATTATTTATTTATTTGAAAGTCAGAGTTACACAGAGAGAGAAGGAGAGGCAGAGAGAGAGAGAGAGAGAGAGAGAGAGAGGTCTTCCATCCACTAGTTCACTCCTCAATTGTCTTCAAGGCCTGAGCTGTGCCAATCTGAAGCCAGGAGCCAGGTGTTTCTTCCAGGTCTCCCATGTAAGTGCAGGTGCCCAAGGACTTGGGACAACTTCTACCGCTTTCCCAGGCCATATCAGAGAGCTGGATTGGAAGTGGAGTAGCCTGGACTTGAACCAGCACCCATATGGGATGCTGGACTGCAGACAGCAGCTTTACTCACTACACCACAGGGCCAGCCAGCCCCAAGGAGAGTTTCTAGTCAAGATTTCCCAGGTATTTTTCTGCCCAATATTTGACTGACTTTCCCAAAATACTCACCATTAGGTGAATTTTAAAGCACATATTATGGTCCATTGGCCCTATATCATGCCAGAAAGCACCATGGCTTGAGCTTTCCAAAGCACTATTACTATGACTTTTTTTGGTCCACTTTTGCGTTGACTGGATCATTTTCACCTCAGCCATTGCCTTGATTGTACTTTGTCTTCAGGATCCTGTAGGAACAGCCATGTTTCATTTCCTGTTATAATTCTTTAAAGAAGTACCTCAGGATCGTGATCCCATTGATTTAAAATTTCTATTGATATCTGCTATTGTCTGCAGCTGATTTGAACACAGCAGTTTTGGCATGCATTGTACAGAATGTTTGCTACACTTTAATTTTCCATTCAAAATTATATAAACTAAAGCAATTCAGTTGACTACTATCTCTACTGTTATCATTGGTCCTCTTCAATTAGGACAGATGACATTTAATTTCTTTCCATGCACATTAATATGAACAGTCTGCTGTGGACTTTAACTTCAACATCATTTCATCCCTTCTTAAAGTGAGGAATCCCTTTTTAAAATGCTGATTTCATCAAAGTATTATATCCATAAACATTTAATGGAGCTTTAGTGCTTTACCCATTGTTCCACGTAAGCTTCAGCAGAGACTGATACTTGCTCTTGTTTCAATTTTACCAAATTCATGTTGCTTTGATAAGGGTTCTTTCCAGACTAGTGTATTATTATTCCTACTTCCTGAAACTAGAAACTAGGTCCTGTTCAGATATGTTTTAAAAAGGTGGCATGAGTTTATTTTGGTGCAAAAAATGTTGAAATTTTTGCATAGTGTTCTCATAATGTACATTTTTCCATGAACATTTTAAAGATCCCTTATATTCTTACTTCTAACACCATATGCTGTTTTTGCTTTTTTGTTTAACTTTATATAGCTGAAACCATGTGGCATACTTTATGTTGTGTTTGACTCCTTTCATTCAACATTATGTTTGTGGTAGTCAACAATATTGCTTCCTATATTCATTTTCATTGCATTATACCTCTGTTTTATGTATATACCACAACTAATTGTCAATTCCACTTGCAATATATACCGAAAGGATGATCTCTCTCCAAACAATTTCCCTTTCCCAGTGGTAGACTATTCTCAGCACTTTTCAGGTTTTTTGTTTTTTGGTTTTTTTTTTATTTATTTAAAGAAGCAGCACATGCTGCAAAAGAAATCTCACATGGAACCCAAAAGACAGATGTACTAGCAAATCTCATCGAAGCAGGGAGAGAGCCCCAGAATCAGTCGTCTAAACCCTACCACACATTTTCTCCACCCACAGTTACATGGGGTACATCCATGAAACAGAGCATTCTGAAAAACAAAACTTGACCAACTTATATTCATTTCAATCCTTCTTTTACTGAGTTCTTAAAATTATTTGACTTAATACATATTCCTTGGTTTCTAGAACGCATTTATTGAGTCCTACTCTATGTCAAAATCTTTTTTACATCCTTGAGGTGCAACCATGGGCAACTACAAATATTTTATAAGGCATGGAGGAAAACTGTACTCTGAATCCCAGTTTTCTTGCAAAGCCAGTGCCCTGAAGTCTCTGGAAGGCGCCCCAGTCAAGAATTCAGGCCCACCCAGACTAGCCACATTACTATAAATAGTTGCATTCCAAGATTAATAGCCTCCATTCTCATTACTTTCTGTGTGACTTTTCATCTTAATTGACCATCTAGACACCAAATAGGTCAGCCATTTTTTTGCTACAACAAATCTCTATTGCTAACTTTTCCTCACCAACCTTCCTGGCTCCTATAAATTAGAAGATATTGTGAGGTTTAGGTTAAACAGCTATTTTCCAGTTGCACCTGAACAACCCTGACAATGGTCACGCCATTTTAACTACCCCAGCACCATCTTAGGGAATTCTAGTAAAACATTCCCTGGAAATTGGGCCGAAACCATAAGTCAAGGACAGGCAGCTGTGGTGGTTTAAGATAATGGCGCCAGATAAAGGCATGGGAAGCACCCAACCGCACCCGGCAAAAGTATGCAAGGTATTTTCTGCATGCCCCCACCCCATTGTCTTATTGAAACCCTGTAACCACGCTTTTTTCTGCTTCTGTATCACCCGCTTCTGCTATCTCCCAGGTATATAAGCGCCCCCCAGACACTACTAAGCACGCCTCTCTCCTGCCTCCCGTTGAGTTGGGTCTGGAGACGGCGTCCGCGAGCGCTCGTGAAATAAAGCCACCTCTTGCATTTGCATCGTCTGGTCTGAGGATTTTTGAGTCTGGGGTCGCAACCTAAAGGGCCCAGCGGGGATTAGGGTCCTTCATTTGGAGGTCCCACCGAGACAGAACGACCCACGACTCAAGCCCTCAAAAGGCCAGCTGGAGGTAAGGCAATCCCCCTCTCTGTGTAAGTGTTGTGACGTGTGTTTGTCTCGATTAGCGGCGCCTTCTGAGATTGTGCCTGTACAGGACCTGTATCTGTATCGGACCAGTGGGGGAGACAGACGTGTCCTAAGATCCCTGGTCTTACCGTGGAGGACGCTCCATCGGTGGTCTGGGGGAAGGAGAGAGACCACGTCTTTCTCCTTCCCGGGGAGAGCCTGGCCAGCCGGCCGCTCCCATCTGAATTATTAGTTTCACTTTTACGCCGGTCTGTAGTCGCGCGACTTGTATTGTTTGTCTTGTGTGTATCTGTGTTTCTTGGTCTTTATTTCGTCTTCTTCCATCCTTCCCCGGCCATGGGGCAGCAATTAACCACCCCGCTGAGCCTCACTTTAGGTCATTGGAAAGAGGTCCAGGAGCGTGCACGCAGTCTTTCGGTGGAAATCAAGAAGAAAAAATGGGTCACTCTCAGTTCCACAGAGTGGCCTACTCACGGGGCCGGGTGGCCGGAGGATGGAACCTTTAACCCAAATGTTATCTCGCAGGTGAAAGATCGTGTTTGTCAAACCGGACCACAGGGGCTCCCTGACCAGGTACCCTATATCACCGTCTGGGAGGACTTGGTTCGGAACCCTCCTGTGTGGGTTAAGCCCTTCCTCTCACCGACTCCGTCCTCGGAGGGGAAATCTCAACCTAAGCCTCCTCCTCCTCCCCCGACGACACCCTTAATCCCCCTTCCTCCCCACCTGCCCTCTGCCCTCCCCGCGCCTGCTAAGCCGGAGGACCTTTCCCCGGTACCCTCAGCCCTCCCCGCGCCTGCTAAGCCGGAGGACCCTTCCCCGGTACCCTCAGCCCTCCCAGCGCCTGCTAAGCCGGAGGACCCTTCCCCGGTATCCTCACTTTACCCACTGGAGGAACTTTCAAAAGCAAAATCCCAAAACCCCCCTGTCCTACAGGGAGGACAGGAGGATCTGTTGTTGTTAGAACCCCCGCCCCCATACGCTCGCCCCGCTCCTGAGGGGCCGGCTCCCTCTGCCCCGTCCCCAGATTCGACCATACAAGAAGAGGAGGTTCTGCCTCCCGCAGAACCATCTTCACCGACATTGAGTCACCGCTTGCGGCTGCGCCGCGAGCGAGGCAGAGGGATGGAGGACACCTGGTCGTCTCATGCCCTGCCCCTCCGTTCGGTGGCCGGCCAAATCCAGTATTGGCCCTTCTCAGCCTCTGAGTTGTATAACTGGAAAACTCATAACCCCCCATTTTCCCAAGACCCCCAGGCCCTGACGGGGCTAATTGAATCTATCTTACTAACCCATCAGCCCACTTGGGATGACTGTCAGCAGCTTTTACAGACGCTTCTCACCACCGAGGAGAGGCAGCGAGTCTTCCTGGAGGCCCGCAAAAACGTGCCAGGAAACGATGGCTGGCCCACTCTGTTGCCTAACGAAATCGATGCGGCGTTCCCACTAACTCGCCCGGACTGGGATTTCAACACGGCGGCTGGTAGGGAACATCTCCGTCTCTATCGCCAGATTCTCCTGACAGGTCTCAGAGGGGCCGGGAGGCACCCCACTAATTTGGCTAAGGTACGTGCTATTATGCAGGGAAGTGAGGAGACCCCGGCAGGATTTTTAGAAAGATTAATGGAAGGATATCGAATGTACACACCCTTCGACCCTCAGGCCCCCGACCGGCAAGCTGAGGTAATAATGTCCTTCATTGGACAATCGGCACCGGACATTCGAGTTAAATTACAGAGGCTGGAGGGATTGCAGGGCTACACCCTGCCGGATTTGGTAAAAGAGGCAGAAAAAATTTTCAATAAAAGAGAAACGCAGGAGGAGAGGGAAGAAAGAATACACAGGGAACAGGAGAGCAGACAAGACCAGAGGGACAGGAAACAAAATAAGGAATTAAGTAAGATCTTGGCCACCGTAGTTGCAGGGTCAGAACAGGCCAGGCCTAAACAAGGCAGGGACCCGGGAGACCGGCGTAGACTGCGAGTGGAGCATGACCAATGCGCCTACTGCAAGGAGAGGGGACATTGGGCAAAAGATTGTCCCAACAAGAAACAACGGGGGGGCCGAAGAAGACCCGCCCCGGTACTGCCACTCGAGGATGAAGCTTAGGGGAGTCAGGGCCAGGAGCCTCCCCCTGAGCCCCGGGTAACCCTTAAAGTGGGAGGCCGACCGGTCACGTTCCTGGTCGACACTGGGGCCCAACATTCAGTTCTTACCAGCGCTGAGGGGCCGTTAAGTTCCAAGACATCTTGGGTACAGGGAGCCACTGGAGGAAAATTATATCGGTGGACAACGGAGCGTAAGGTCCACCTGTCCACGGGGCAGGTGACCCACTCCTTTTTGCTGGTGCCGGATTGCCCCTATCCCTTGTTGGGGAGGGACCTCCTCTCGAAAGTCGGGGTGCAGATCCACTTTCAAGACAAAGGGGCTACGGTGATCGGCCCTACAGGCCAACCCCTCCATGTGCTGACTCTCCGGCTGGAGGACGAGCATCGCCTTCACGAAAGCCCTCCAACCCCCCGGAACAGTCCCGAGTGGCTTGCTAAGTTTCCCACAGCCTGGGCAGAAACGGCAGGGGTAGGACTGGCTGTTAGGCGGCCCCCGCTGATAGTGACTCTGAAGCCCGCGGCTACTCCCGTGTCTATCCGCCAATACCCCATGGCTAAGGAAGCTAAGGACAGGATCCGGCCCCACATACAAAGATTGCTACAGCTGGGCATATTAAAGCCTTGCCAGTCACCTTGGAACACTCCCCTGCTACCGGTCAAAAAGCCCGGCTCTAATGATTACAGGCCTGTACAAGATCTGAGGGAAGTAAATCGTAGGGCTGAGGACATTCACCCCACGGTCCCTAACCCTTATAATCTACTCAGTACCTTGCCTCCAAGCCATGCCTGGTACTCAGTTCTTGATTTAAAGGATGCCTTCTTCTGCCTGAGGCTGAGCCCACAGAGTCAGCCCATCTTCGCCTTTGAATGGAAGGACCCCGAAACCGGATTTTCGGGACAATTGACTTGGACCAGGCTCCCCCAGGGATTCAAAAATTCTCCCACGCTGTTTGATGAGGCACTCCACCAGGACTTGGTGGACTTCCGGGTAAGCCATCCAGAGCTGATCTTATTACAGTATGTGGACGACCTACTGCTGGCAGCAGAGACAGAACAGAGCTGCATCAAAGGAACCGAGGCTCTGCTCCAAAAACTGGGTGAGTTGGGATACAGGGCCTCTGCAAAGAAGGCTCAACTCTGCACCCGACGTGTAACCTACCTGGGATATGTACTGGAGGGAGGCCGGAGGTGGCTTACGGAAGGGCGTAAGCAAGCCGTGGCACTCATCCCACCACCTAAGAACGCCCGCCAACTCAGGGAGTTCCTGGGTAGTGCCGGCTTCTGCCGCCTCTGGATACCGGGATTTGCTGAAATGGCGGCCTCTCTCTACCCCCTCACGAGAGCAAATTCCCCTTTCATATGGGGCCAGGAACAGCAGTTAGCATTTGATAAGATTAAGCGGGCCCTACTGGAAGCCCCAGCGCTGAGCCTTCCCGACCCGGTCAAACCGTTCACCTTGTACGTGGATGAAAATGGGGGCATAGCGAAAGGAGTCCTAACCCAGAGGCTGGGACCATGGAGGAGACCTGTAGCATATTTTTCAAAAAAACTGGACAATGTTGCTACCGGATGGCCGCCCTGTCTCCGCATGATTGCGGCAGTGGCTGTCCTGGTAAGAGACTCGGACAAGTTAACTTTGGGCCAGCCCCTGACCATAGTGGCGCCCCATGCCATAGAGACTATCATCCGCCAGCCCCCAGACAGGTGGTTATCCAACGCCAGAATTACCCATTATCAAACCGTGCTACTCAACCCTGAGAAGATTCATTTTGGGACTCCTGCCTTGCTCAATCCTGCCACCCTGCTCCCGAAGCCCGGAACTGAGTCGCAGGTCAGTCATGACTGTCACCAAGTGCTGGCTGAAGCTCATGGAACCCGAGAAGATTTAACAGACCTGCCCATGCCAGACGCGGAGCATACCTGGTACACTGATGGGAGCAGCTTCCTACACCAAGGTGAGAGAAGGGCGGGGGCAGCGGTGGTGGACAGAAAGACTGTTATTTGGGCCTCGGCCCTAACACCAGGGACTTCAGCTCAAAGGGCCGAACTCGTGGCACTAACCCAGGCTCTCCGGGCGGCCGAGGGAAAGAAGGTAAATATCTACACTGACAGCCGCTACGCGTTTGCCACAGCCCATATCCACGGGGAGATATATCGTAGAAGGGGGTTACTGACTTCAGGAGGAAAAGACATTAAAAACAAACAGGAGATCCTCGACCTCCTACAAGCCCTCCACCTCCCAAAGAGGCTGAGCATCATCCATTGCCCAGGCCATCAGAAAGGCGAGGACCCGGTAGCAAAAGGCAACCGGATGGCGGATGAGGAGGCCAAGACAGTTGCCCTAAAAGAACCAATACTAACAGTACGATCTTCCAAAACTTCCCCTACCTCTCCTGACCAAGGCGGGTGGACATATTCGGATGGAGACGTAAACACCATCCAAAGGTTAGGGGGAAGGTATGACGAACAGGAGAAGGCTTGGAGAATTCAAAACAAGATAGTCCTGCCAAAAAAAGTGGCCAGAGACATAGTGAGTGACCTTCACCGATGGACTCATTTAGGATACAAAAAGCTAAAAACCTTGTTAAAAAGAGAGGAGCAGACCCACTTCATAATAGGATTGGACACATTGGTCAAACAGGTAACAGAATCTTGTGTCCCATGCGCAAAGGTAAATCCAAAACGCCTTAAGATGCCGGAAGGGGCGAGAGTGCGCGGGACCAGGCCCGGAACAAACTGGGAAATTGATTTCACTGAGATTCGCCCCAGCAGGTATGGGATTAAATATCTATTAGTGTTTGTAGACACCTTTTCTGGCTGGACTGAAGCTTTCCCGGTAAAGAAGGAGACGGCACAGGTGGTCGTCAAGAAAATTTTTGAAGAAATCTTCCCGCGGTTTGGCCTTCCCAAGGTATTGGGGTCCGACAACGGGCCAGCTTTTGTCTCCCGGGTAAGTCAGTTGGTGGCCAAGGTACTGGGGATTGATTGGAAATTACATTGTGCATATAGACCCCAGAGTTCAGGACAGGTAGAACGTATGAACCGAACCATAAAAGAGACCTTAACTAAATTAATAATGGAGACTGGCACTAGAGATTGGGTTGAGTTACTACCAATGGCCTTATTTAGGGCTCGTAACACCCCTTCTGTCTTCGGGTTAACTCCATATGAAATACTCTACGGAGGGCCTCCCCCAATTGCCGATTTACTAGGACCTAGTATTGACTCTTATGCCACTTCCCCCAGCCTGCAGACCCGACTGAAAGCTCTGCAGCTGATCCAGAGACAAGTCTGGAAGCCTCTGGCTGCAGTATATCAGTCCAAGTGTCCGGTGGTGCCTCACCCGTTCCAGATTGGAGACTCCGTCTACATCCGCAGACATCAGTCCAAAACCCTCAAGCCGCGTTGGAAGGGCCCTTACACCATTCTGCTGACAACCCCCACCGTGGTAAAAGTTGACGGAATCGCCGCCTGGGTTCACGCGTCCCATGTGAAGCGAGCCCTGCCGGAGGAGGATAAAACTCAGGACGACTGCCCCGCTGACCGGACAGTATGGAAGGCACAACGCACTCAAAACCCACTCAAGATAAGACTCTTAAAGACTGTTTAGTGCTTGTAATACTTTTGATTTTCCTTACCCCGATTGTGGCCAGCCCCCACGCCCCAAAAAGGCTCACGTGGCAGGTGAAATCTGCCACTGCTGATGTCGTGTGGTCCATTACCCGCGTGGCCCCTTCTGGGACATGGTGGCCCTCCTTACACCCAGATGTCTGTCAATTGGTTGCAGGACTAGACACCTGGGATATCCCTAGCATGTCTCATGATCAGATAGCCCTATGGAGCCCGGGACCGGGAGGGGGCGTGCACACAACCAATGCAAATAACCCCGGGTGCAGGAATCCACAATTTAGATGCTATCTCCGACAATCTGAGTTTTACTTGTGCCCCAGGGATGGCAGGTCTGCGGAAGATAAGTGGCGGTGCGGGGGGCCAGAATCCTTCTACTGTAAGGCCTGGGGATGTGAAACCACTGGAGCAGCCTACTGGAGGCCGTTTTCCCGAGACAGTTGGATCTCTGTAGGTCGTAATTTCACCCCCACAGGGGAAAATTGTGTAGCCCTAAGAACAGGGCTAGGGCCCTGTTCCAAACAACCACTCTGTGTGCCCCTAAACATTACCTTCACAGAACAGGGGAAGAAGGCCAGCATCGCCGACTGGCAACTGGGAAGGACTTGGGGGTTGAGGTTTTATGTTTCTGGTAGCAATCCCGGGTTCCTATTTAAAATCCAACTTAGAGAGGAAGCTCTCCCCCAGTTTATAGGCCCCAACCTAGTGTTGGCGGATCAGAGGCCTGTGTCTAAGGTTACACCCCCGAGATCCCAGGGCCGACCCCCGACCTCTCCACCCTCCCTGAGGCCAAGGGCAACCGTGAGTCCTAACTCATCTCCTGCTCCATTGCCGGGCACGGGAGACCGTCTCTTAAACCTAATAAGAGGGGCCTACCAGGCCCTCAATTATACGGACCCTTCCAGGGCCCAGAACTGCTGGCTGTGCCTCAGTCCTCGCCCTCCTTATTATGAGGGCATTGCTCTACCTTATAACCTCTCAAATATAAAAAATGTCTCTTCACCCCCAGCCCTTTGTCAAGGAAATGACCACCAACTGACTCTGACCCAGGTTGAAGGCAAGGCCTCTGTATAGGGACAATACCCCCCAAATTCCAGCTATGTAGTGACTCCGTGTCGGTTTTTCCAGGAAATTACTATTTGCCGGCACCTAATGGAACTTACTGGGCTTGTAGAACTGGACTGACCCCATGTGTGCATGCCGGGGTTTTTAAACAAACTCGAGACTACTGTGTATTAGTACAGGTCTGGCCCCGTATAACGTACCATTCTGACGAGTCAGTTCTCCAGTTCTTTGAGTCGCCCCTACATCGGGCCAAGCGGGAGCCTTTCTCTCTGACACTGGCCACGCTCCTGGGTCTGGGCGGCATCACAGCTGGAATAGCAACAGGCACTACCGCTGTAATACGTACAGACCAGTACTTGTCCCTGCATCAGGCCATGAATGACGACCTACGCGCCCTTGAACAATCAGTTAGGGCATTAAAGGAGTCCCTGACCTCCCTCTCGGAAGTAGTCCTGCAAAACCGAAGGGGGTTGGACCTTGTGCTCCTTAAGGAAGGAGGGCTCTGTGCAGCGCTGAGGGAAGAGTGCTGCTTCTATGCCGATCAAACTGGGGTAGTAACTGAGACCCTGGATAAACTCAGAGAAAGACTGGACAGAAGGCAACGGGAATTGGAGTCACGCCAGGGCTGGTACGAGAGTATCTGGAAACGTTCCCCCTGGTCCACGACCCTATTCTCCTCTCTTATAGGCCCCATCTTTCTGCTAATATTGATCCTGACACTTGGCCCCTGCCTTTTTAACCGATTGACACAGTTTGTCAGGGATAGGCTGTCACGCGTTCAGGCCATGGTCCTGACTCAGCAATACCAGGCCTTAAAACGCTCGGAGGATCAGGATTGCCCTTAGGAAAGGATTTTCCTAATGTACAAGACCAAAGGGGGGAATGAACAACCCTGACAATGGTCACGCCATTTTAACTACCCCAGCACCATCTTAGGGAATTCTAGTAAAACATTCCCTGGAAATTGGGCCGAAACCATAAGTCAAGGACAGGCAGCTGTGGTGGTTTAAGATAATGGCGCCAGATAAAGGCATGGGAAGCACCCAACCGCACCCGGCAAAAGTATGCAAGGTATTTTCTGCATGCCCCCACCCCATTGTCTTATTGAAACCCTGTAACCACGCTTTTTTCTGCTTCTGTATCACCCGCTTCTGCTATCTCCCAGGTATATAAGCGCCCCCCAGACACTACTAAGCACGCCTCTCTCCTGCCTCCCGTTGAGTTGGGTCTGGAGACGGCGTCCGCGAGCGCTCGTGAAATAAAGCCACCTCTTGCATTTGCATCGTCTGGTCTGAGGATTTTTGAGTCTGGGGTCGCAACCTAAAGGGCCCAGCGGGGATTAGGGTCCTTCACACCCACTCCTCAGACGATCTCATCTAACCTTGTAACTCTAATATGGTATGCTGGTTTCTTCCAAATTTATCAAAATTTGTATCTCTAGTTTAAATCTCTCATCAGACTCCAGCCATCTCCACTAGGAAGTCCAAGGCACCTGCAACAATGCCATTGCTATGATCTGAATCTGTTGCCCTCACACCCAATTAGAACTTAATCACCAGTGTAATAACACAAGCAGTAGGACCTTTAGGAGGTGATTAAGTCATGAGAGGAAAACTTTCATGAATGAGATTGGGGTCCTTATAAAAGGGTTTAAGGGCCTCCATTGTGGTGCAGATGCCATCCACTATTGGAATGCTGGTTTGAGTCCCAGGTACTCCCTATTTTTGATTCAGCTACCTGGCAAAGCCTTGGGAAGGCAATGGAGAATAGCTCAAATACTTGTGCCACAACTACTCACATGGGGAACCAAAATGGAACTCCTGGCTCCTGGTTTCAGCCTGGCCCAGGTCCAACTGTTGAAGACATTTGAGGAATGAACCAGCAGATGGAATATCTGTCTCTGTATGTCTCTCCCACACATGCTGTCTGTTATTCTGTCTTTTGAATATATAAATAATCTTGTTTTACAAAAAGGGGGACGAGGTAGTAAGGGCATGAGTTCACTCTGTTGTTCTTCTGTGTGAAAACATGGTATCCAAGACTTCAGTGTTTTGAGCTGGACTTCTCACCATCCAGAATCGTGAGCAAATAAATTTTGCTTTTTAGAAATTACCCAATCTCGGGTATTTTGTTATATCAGTATGAAAGGAATGGGGCAACTACAAAGAACTACTTTCACAATTATATATTTATTATAAATGGTGGGCAAATAAAACTAGTCCTTGACCTTGGTTAGTTCATAGACTAATGGAAAATATTACTAAAAACTTTGGAGAAGGTTTTGTGAGTGAGTGTGTGTGTGTGTGTGACTGGCATTTTTTTCTTTTTTTTCTTGCCTTGAATATGACTAAAAGAAAACAAATTAACTATTAGAGTAACAAGATAAAAGTTTGAGAAACTTGTTGGAAGAATATATTAAGAACATAGTAATTACATTTCATGTTTTAACTAATTTTTGTGAATATTTTGTGAATTTGTGTTTCTCATTTTATACTGGTTTTAGACTAGTCTCTCAGTTTTAACAGTATTTAAAATAGCTTTATTTATTTTTATTTAATTTTTTAAGATTAATTTATTTATTTGAAAGCAGAGTTACACAGAAAGAGAATGAGAGGCAGAGAGAGAGAGAGAGAGAGAGAGAGATTCTTCCATCTGGTGGTTCACTCCCCAATTGGCTGCAACGGCTGGAGCTGCGCCATTCTGAAGCCAGGACCCAGGAGCTTCTTCTGGGTATCCCACATGGGTTCAGGGGCCCAAGGACTTGGGCCTTCTACTGCTTTCCCAGGTCATAACAGAGAGCTGGATCAGAAGAGGAGCAGCTGGGACTAGAATCGGCGCTTATATGGGATGCCAGCACTTCAGGCCTAGGTGTTAACCTGCTGTGCCATAGCGCTGGCACTGCTTTATTTATTTTTAAAGGTTATTTATTTGAAAGTCAGAGTTACAGAGTGAGAGGAAAAGACGGGGGGTGGAGGTTTGGAAATCTTCCCTCTGATGATTCACTCCCCAGATGGTCACAATAGCCAGAATTGAATCAAACAGATGCCAAGAGCAAGACACTTTATCTGAATCTACCACAGGGGTAGAAGGGGTTCACACACTTGGACTGCCTTTCCCAGGCTACTTACTTGTAGCTGAATCAGAAGTAGAGCAGACAAGACAGCAATAGGTACCCACATGGGATACTGGAGTCACAGGTGGTGGCTTTACACACTAGCTCCCATCTTTATTTTTTTTAAAGTTTTAGACTCATCACAAAATTGAATGGAGATTACATATATTTCCCAAACGCCCCAGCTCTCCAACAATACCTTTCTACCATTATCAACAGCTTTCGTCAGCATGATTCACCTGTTGTGATTGATAAATCCACATTGACTCATAATTATCACTTGGAGTGCATAGGTAACAGTAGAGTACACTATTTATGTATTACATTCTATGATTTGGACAAATGCATAATACTGGTATCAATCATAATATCATCATATAGATGCTACATTATGTATCACACATCATTGCTCTATAAACATTCTTTATGTATTAGACATTATAGTCCTTTCTCTGTGAAATATATTGGAAATATTTTCCTATTTTTTCAAATATCTTATAAAATGATTTATGATTATTAATATTGCCTAAACTTTTATGTAGCTAGTTCATTTATCTTTCTTTTGATTAACACTGGATTTCAAGTAATTAAATATAAGGAGAAATCACAACTACCCCTAGAATCATGGAAATTTTGAATTTAACTGAAACCTGTACAACCAGAAACAAGAGTTGAATGAGAAGTCTCACACCCTCTTGTTTGTACAAAAGCTGATACAAAGAATTGCCCTGTTCTCCCAGATTGGGAGCTAAGACCCAACCTTACTTTAAGATTCTGGAATAACTCCTGTGCTTACTAGCCTCTGTGAAACCCATTTCTTTGAGATGTTCCTCATTATTGAATGTTTTCCCTGCCACTAAAACCTGAATAAATCTTTTTCCTAATCAATCGGTGTGTTGATTTTACATACAGACTATAAAAGAATTTATGTCTGCTATCTTCCAACACTTTTATAGTTTCACTTATTTTTGATATTTATATTATGGATCCGTTTGGAATATATTCTTTATATGATTTGACATAAAGATTTGTTTCATATTTCATCAAATCACTAGCCTAAGTCTCAGCAGCATTCATTAAAAAGCCACCTTTATAACAGTGTTTTCTTATGTCTTCTTTGTTGTAAAGAATAGTTCCACTTTCATTTGGGTCACTTTTCATTTGATTTTCCACTACATTTCTATTATCTGTACACTTGTTGCAAAGATTTTATTGTATATTTAAATGTCCAATGGGTTTTAACTATTGAAATTTTTAAGTAATATTCACGTGTTTATATTTCCACATCAGAGTTTACATTAACCTTTATAGCTTCTTAAAAATGTGTATTGGTGTTTTGGGGGAAAATCGGTATTTTAAAAAGATTATAAATTAACAAAGAGAAGACTCTGATTATGAATATAAGTAGTCTCAAACAGCAAAGAGATATCTTCCTATTAATTAAAATTTTACCTATCACCTTCAGGGTATTTATAAGTGTTTCTTCATGTATGGTCTCTACATTTATTGTTTTTTTAAAGATTTATTTACTTACTTGAAAGTCAGAGTTACACAGAGAAAGAGAGGTAAGGAGAGAGAGGTCTTCCATTTGCAGGTTCACTCCTCAGTTGGCCGTAATGTCCATAGCTGTGCAGATCCAAAGCCAGGAGCCAGGAACTTCTTCCAGGTCTCCCATGTGGGTGCAGAGGCCCAAGAACTTGGGCCATCTTCTACATCTTCTACATCTTCTACATCTTCCTAGGCTATAGCAGAGAGCTGGATCAGAAGAGGAACAGCCAGACTCAAACCAGCGTACATATGGGATGCTGGCATTGTAGGTGGGGGCTTTGCCCATTAAGCCACAGCTCCAGCCCCTCTACATTTAATATTAACTGCATTCTTTAACTTTTATTTCCTTTGCTAGTAGTTTTCTACATATTTAAGGGCTTATTTTTACTTTAAGAAGAACAATAATTTTCTATGAATAAATTTCTATATCTTTATAGCATATTAATTTATTATTTCAAATTATTGTAACATAATTTAGGGTTTTTATTTCTACTATAATTATCAAATTGAGAGACGTTTATGTCTTCTTTGCCAATTATTATACCTCAAATAGGACATCACTTTCCCTATTGTGGTGACTCAAATAACTCTTGCATAATAGTAAAATATGAAACAGTGCAGGAGATATCAGGCATTCTTGCCCTCTTTCTTAATTAAAGGTAAAAATATCTCTGGTGTTTCTCTGTAAGTATATTGTCATTTTAGGGACTAATCTAGAAAGATTATAAAAAGATAAAAATATAGATACAGAGACATACGTTAGCATATCAAGAAAAGATTCATCAATTCTTGAGCATTTGTGTAAATCAAAATTTGACCTCAATTTTAACAGAAGTGCACTTCAGGATCTCTAGAAATAGAGGCTTGCATTTCATGTACTGGTGAAGATGTTTCTTGAGATGCCCACATGCCATATCAATGGGCTTGGATTCTAAAACCAGCACTGTTGACAATTCTAGCTTCTTATTAATGCACACCCTAGGAGGCAGCAAGTGATGGCTCAAGTAGTTGGATCCCTCAGTATCCCATATGGGTGCCAATTTGTGTCCTGGCGGCTCTGCTTCCAATCCATTTCCCTTCTAATATGCCTAGCAAAGCAGTAATACATGGCCCAAGTGCTTGGGTCCCACATTCATAGGGGAGATCTGGAAGAATCTCCTGGCTCCTGGCTTTGATATGGCCCAACTTGGCCATAGAAGCCATTTGGGGAGTGATAAAGTGGATAGAAATCCTCTCTCTCTCTCTCTCTCTCTCTCCCCCCCCCCAACTCTCTCTCTCTGTAACTCTGCCTTTGAAATAAATAGATCTTAAAAAAAAATAAAGAGTTGGATCCCTACCACCCATATTGGATAATGGAACTGGGTTCCCAGATCATGGCTTCTGCCTGGTCCAGCCAGCGATATATTGGCCAACTGGGGAGTGAATCAGAGGATACGACATCTCTTACTGTCTATCTGTGTCTTTCTGACTTTCAAATAAAAAAATGAGTAAATAAATATGCAAGCATGATTAGAATTAAAATGTAATAATAATATAAGCACATTCCCTGAATTGGTGCATTATAGTAATGCACCAATATTGAACCACCTTGCACTTGTGAAATAAATGCCACTGAGTTACACTATAATGTTGTCATAATATAGGATTTGATTTAATTTGTTTATATTCAACACTTGTATATCAAAGTGATATTGATCTCACCTTTACATTTCAGTATTATTTATAAATACACACACACACATATATATATATATATAGATTTATTTGAGATTTAAGCATTAATAATATACTTATTTATTTAAAGAATTAACAAATTTTCTCATTTTCAATGCTATGGAGTATTTTATGGAGAATTTGAACTATCTGGTCTTTGCAATTAAAAGCTACCTTATGAAAATATCTGGCACTGGTTGTTTAGTGGGGTGATTTCTTCAAACTCTTCATTTTTTATGGAAATTTGACTGTTCAAATTTCTACAGGGTTAGTTTCAGTAAAAACTATCTCCCTGGAAAACTTTTGATGTCATCTAAATTTTCAAAGCTACTTATATATACTTGTAAACTAGGCACTTAGAATTTATTTTAATGCCCACTCTATAAATGGACTTTATTCCTTTAACACTCTTTCTCTCTCTCCCACCCCTCATTCTTTATCTCATGCCTTCTTTTCCATTTTGATTAAATTCAATTCTGTTTCTATATTTTATCTGAAAATACATCATTTATTTTCATCATTTCATTATTATATATGGAACTACTTAGAGAAATATATTATCCTCTGATCACTCTTTTAACTATCATACATTCTATTGTTTTCATTAATCTGATATTTCCATTTGTGTTTTCCCATTCATCAAGAGCTGTTTGATGGAATCCATTTCTACTTTTCACTATTCTCTTGAATTGTTATTCTTTCATGGTTTAGCAATTTTTCACTATTTCTGGTGAGGTATTAAAGTCAAGAATGAGTAGCGCCCTTTATTTCTATGAATTTATGATATCACCATCACTATCATAGAAAACTCAAATAGATTTTTCTCATGAAATAATTTTTACTGATTCCAGTGATAAAATATTTGGCTTGCTTTGGAAGAGAATGGTTTTCTCTTTTTTAATATTGGCTAATTATTTGTCTCTAATTTCCTTTTTCAGTATTCTTTATATAAAAGTTATTAACCCCTGATATTTTGAAATCTTTAGAAGCCATGCTCAGACTCCATTTATATTTTTGTATTTATAATTGTATAATATAATTTATTTATTTATAACATGTAATTATATTTTTTAAAATTTCCTTTTCATAGCCCAAGCATCCAAATTCCTTTCCTTTTGCCACTCAATTTATCACCAGACATATTATCTTTGGGAAACACATCTTTAAAGAATAGTTTCTTTTTCACTTCAGAGAGAAGTGTGCTGGTTTCTTAAATTGCAATATTTTATTGGTAATGAGTTTTGGAATACATAAGCTATAGAATAACAAACTTTGATTTTCTAAAAGATGTATTCATATATTTGAATGAGTTCAGAGAGAGAGAGAGAGAGAGATTTTCCATATGTTGGTTCACTTCCCAAATAGCAACAATGGCTAGAGCAGGGCCAGGAAAAAGCCAGGAGCCAGGAGCTTCTTTTGGATCTCCCACATGGGTGCAGGGGCCCAAGCATGTGAGCCATCCTCCCCTGCTTTCGCCAGGTGCATTAGCAGGGAGCTGGTTCAGAAGTAAAGCAGCCAGAACTCGAAAAGGCGCCAGTATGAGATGCTGGTATCCCAGGTAGCGGCTTTACCCTCTATGCCAAAATGCTGGTCCCTACAAAATCTGATTTTACAAAGCTGCAGGAAATGTAAATAACTCATTTCTCTTTTTCCATATGTGTATTATTTAATTTTTTGTAGTTTTTAAAAAAGTATTCTAAATCCCTGAATGAGTCCTTCACTGTCACCCGCAGTACTATATTGTTGGTATGAAACAGATAAACCCTAACTTACAGAGGCTACAACAAGCTCTTGTATCAAAACTCTGTGTTTATTAAACATTGCTTGTTGTTACCTTTGTCTATCAAGGTACTATGGCTATAAGTATCCAATCTATATATTTTTGAGCATTAAATTCATGTATTATTCAAAGTAATGGGTGTGTAATAGAGTAATTGGAAGTATTGAGAACTTCAGCTGAAGTGTTGACTTTCAATTTATTTAAAACATTATTTTTTTCAGCTAAAGAAAATATTATAGTTTTCTTGCCCACATGATTTTGTAAGTTTAATATCCTCTTGTAATAACAGATTTTTTCACTATTTTCCCTCACTGAGAAATATGTTTACATCACTAAAAATACATAGCAGTCATTTTACAAATAGATTGCTATTAATAAAATAATATTTAAACAGCATTTTTCTTTTAAAATAATGCTACCTTTAAATTAAAATGTCTGATCCTGAAGTAATGTGCATGAAGGCGATGGATTCTGTTAATCTCATTAGGAAAATGTAATTTATAAATTTGTTACCAGAAGTTAAAATACTACAATTTTTCTGCTCTAAGTTCCTTGGACTCTCCAAAAACTGCTAACCTGTTAAAAAAGGATACTGCCAGGAAAACAATTTGGGAAATTCTATATGAAAAACTAAATAATAATATTATTTAGAAAATTCCTTTAAAATTTGTAACCTCTTATAATTTGTTATCTCAAGGTAGCACTTTTTTCCAGAACAGATTGTGGTTGCAATTTAATCCGCACTCTTGGTAAACTTATTTCAATAAACATGTTTTCACTTCTTTATATCTTTTGCTTAATTACCTTCTTATTTTAAGAGAGATCTATAATATAGAACTTGATAATACACTCCAGATGTCTTCCATTTGATGATATTGTTCTGAATGTATAACCGAGTTAACAGTTCTGTTATGTCTGAAAAACCATTTAGCAAAGAGCAGTTTCATAAAGTGGAGTATTCACTCTACTCTCATGCAATGGCAAAGTTGGAAAGAAATTTTAAAATAGTCATTAACAATGTGTCATCTGCATGCTTCTTTTTACATATGTGTTTATATCTATAACCATGCTAACCTCTTCTCTGAACAAAATAAAAATGAAATAATGATGTTCTGATATCTGATGGGATATTAAATGGATAATTTCTAATTTATAAATTTTTCATCCCTACTGATAGCAGTCATAAATTGTATCCTTGGCCTAACACAACGTTGATATCCAAATCTCCAACTTCTAAGCTTCTCAATAGTTTTTCAGAGTCTTGGTATATATTTTTTTTTCACAAGTTATCCTTTTGGGGCTGGACATTTGGCTCAGTGGTTATGCCAAATGCATCCTATATCAGTGTGCCTAGGTTTGGTACCAGGGTTGGCTCCTGACTCCAGATTCTGCTAATGCACGCCCTGGGATGCAAAAAATGATGGCTCAAGGAGTTGTGTTCCTGCTGCCCACATGAGAGGCTTGAATTGAGTTTCCTGCTCCTGGCTTTGGCTCCCTAGCCATTGCAAGCAATTGGGAAGTAAACAAGTAAATAAGGATGCATTTGCGCTCTCTCTCAAATAATTTTTAAATTACTCATTTAATAATACATTTCTATCAGTTGCTTTAACTCAGTATATGATATTTTCAGTAAATCATCATCATCATTTTACCAGTCTCTGTGTTATGCACAAAGAACACAGAAGATTAAAGCATACTCTTGGTATAGCAGAGGGAGAAAAACAAAGAAACAATGGACCACATGAATTCATGAAGCAATAAAACGGTGGATTTAGTAGTTGAGTTTATATCATTCCTGTTTGAAAATTCCTGGAAAACTAATAAAAAAAGAAGAGGAAGGAAGGAAGGATGGAAGGAAGGAAGGAAGGAGGAAGGAAAGGGGGAGAGGGAAAGAAGGAAGAGACTATTCTAGATTCTAGTCTTTAACAAATCTTGAGCCACAAAGCCTCATAGTTTATCATCTGCATTGTTATTTCTCTTTCAGTCAGACTGATTTATTTACTCTTTTTTTAAAATTTATTTATTCATACAAAAGACAGAGAAAGAGAGGGAGAGTCAGAGAGATTCTCCATCTATTGGCCCACTCCACAGATGGCCACAAAGGCCAAGGCTGGGTCAAACTGCAGCCAAGAGCCTGGAGCTTCATCAGGGTCTTCCATGCGGGTGGCAGCAGCCCTAGCACTTGGGCCATCTTCCCTACCTTTCCCAGGTCACCAGCTGGAAGCTGTTTCGCGAAGCGCAGCAGACGGACAGGAACAGGCACCACATGAGATTCCACCATCAGCATGTGTGGTGGCTTTACCCACCACTCCTCCAATACCAGAGCCCTCCATACTCTTTCTGAAACCCTCATTCATTTTCCTGACTCACGATTTCTCGTCAACTCCTTCTTCCAGGGCAACTTTTTTCTCTCAGATATATTCTTGGCTAGATCACAGCCTTCAGTTGGGTCTCTGCTCAAAAGTTACCTCTTCCCCATAGAGAACTCTTTTAAGTTCATCCTGTCCGTAGCAGCATCCCCAATGGCCCCCATCTTTTCATTCTACTTGTTGTCTTCAGTGTTGTTGATCACTAATTCATATTATTTTTCAGTGTTTCTTATGAGTCAGTCCATGGATGTGCATGTTTTATTAGGCCAGGGATGTTGTCAGTTCAGTTTATTATCATATTCTCACATCCTAAAATATTTTTAGCAAAATCTAACTGCTCAATATTTTTTGAAAAAGTATGAATATGAGTAATTATATTTTATTCTCTTGTCATTCGAGTTAATACAATAAAATAATTAGATTACAATAAAATAATTAGAAACAAATTGCATGTCTTTAAAATAAGTTGGAAGATACAAGTACTAGGATTGAACATAAATACACAGGGGAAATAGAATAAATAACTGACCGTGATGGGAATGTAGTTATGATGTTGGTTTTATATGGGACAGAGAAATGATTAGTTGGACTTCACAAAATTTCTGCTTTACTATATCACCACTAGCGGCTTAAGGTCAACACAGGTGTAAGTTTTAAATTTCCACTTAAGCAAACATAAGCCAGTGAAAGTGTCATACAACACCCAGTCATCTTTCATAAAAATACTGAAAGGCAGTACATTCTTTCTACACAATGTATACTTTTTATCATTTTTAGAAAATGAACCCCATTCTGGGCACTGCATATTTCCAATAGTTTATTCTTATGTCTGAGAATTGAGGGAATGAGTCTAAAATATATACCATCTTCTAAAATAATATCTCTCAACTCAAAAAGGATTTTTGCTATTTCTCTTGAGATATTAACATGCCTTTTGGTAAACATTTCATATGCTTCATTATATCCCTAAGTAGGGACTCTGCTTAGCCTCAAGGAAAACAAGTTGTTAGAAACTGAAGCAATAAATGCCAAGTCAATAAAAAGATATGAACTATATTTTTGTCAAATTGAGCTTGCATTTTTAATAACATATTTTAAATCACATTTGGTATCCAGCAACTTTTAGTGAAGCTCTATATTCTTAAGCAGATTATGTAAAAATGTTACTTGCATAACATTCTGGGAAGAAGATTTAGAAAGTGTTATCTTCTAAAGATCATTTAAATATAAGAGTATGGAGCAATTATCCAGGGATGCTTAAAACATCAGATGGTGGAAAAATCACCTCATCCTGTTCAATGGGAGCAATCTGGAGGCAAGTAGTATGTGTTGTAATTGTTTTATTATTTTTGGTTGAGGAGAAAATGCTCATCGAAATTTGATTACCTGGATAAGCCTGTATAAGCATTTATCAAGACAAAAAATACAGCTTTGCAAATGCTACCTATTAGTAAAAGAAGTGCTTAGATCCAATTTGTGAATGATGTCTGAGGACAATTTAAAATTAGACTCTTGGAAACTCTTGACATACTTTTTAAGATTCAAAGATTACATGAAAGAAGACACTCAAAAGAAACTCCTGCTGCATCCACTAAACAGCTGAACATCAGAAAAAATAAGAATTTTTATTCTCAAGCTGCCATGTCTTTGAAACAACTTATAAACATCAAATGGAAAATGTTCTTTTGCTGTATTTTACCCTTTCAGACCAATCAAATAATTCCAAGGGCACACACACACACACACATACACACATACTCAGAGAGAGAGAGAGAGAGAGAGAGAGAGACTGAATGACCAATCTTTTCAAAAGTGTCTCATCCCCTTAGATAATACAGTCAGACCTGAGCTCCTCTAAATGAACAAGAATGAATGTACAAATGCATGTTCAATGTTGGAATAGGTCACTGCAATTTTTCATTCATTCAGCAAATGTTTGAGTGCCTGCAACTTTCTAGTATCCTTTATAGGCCTATAGGTGCCAGAAAGGACAAAGTAATTAGCAACTCCAACCTTCAATAGTAAATGGTTTGGAGGTTCCACCTTAACCAATCACCATCCACTGAATATTTCTGTTACTTGTTCTCCTAACTTTCCCTACTTCAGGATGTCTCTCATTTCTTTTTGATGTTGTTGTTTCATTTTGTATTACTATTTCTGAGAAACTACTTCAAATTTACTATCATCATTTTGTCCTCAGAAATCTTGATGACAATTAACAGCTAAACCTACTACTTGTTCAGTTTTTGCCTGATGGTAAGAGGTTCAGAAATACATTTGGTTATCTCATACCATGTTACCCATTTATGATTCTTTTTAAGACCTGGAGAAAATTATCTATTCATTAAACTCTGAGACTCTTAATAGTTATGGAATTACATGCTCTATACTTCTTATAAGGGAGATTTATGAAGAACAATCTGCTTGGAATGGTAGGCTAGGAGACATGTTTTTAACTTCATTTGCCTTCTCCTTCTGTCTAACCAAATATGCATGGACACTAGCACTATTTCGTGCAAGCACCAGTCAATATTTATTACATAAATGTTTAAAGTTTTATTTATTTATTTGTATTTGCTTAAAAGGCAGAGCACCGGGGTGGAGGATGGGGGAAGAAAGCGGGTGGGTGGGGGAGGGAGGAATCTTCCACTCAGTGGTTTACTTCTAAATAGCCATACTGGTTGAGCTGGGCCAGATCAAATTCAGGAGCTGGTCAGCGCTGTGGCTTAACAGGCTAATCCTCTGCCTTGTGGCGCCAGCACACCAGGTTCTAGTCCCGGTCGGGGCACCGGATTCTATCCCGGTTGCCCCTCTTCCAGGCCAGCTCTCTGTTATGGCCAGGGAAGGCAGTGAAGGATGGCCCAAGTCCTTGGGCCCTGCACCCGCAGGGGAGACCAGGAGAAGCACCTGACTCCTGGCTTCAGATCAGCACGATGAGCCGGCCGCAGCGACCATTGGAGGGTGAACCAATGGCAAAAAGGAAGACCTTTCTCTCTGTCTCTCTCTCTCTCTCTCACTATCCACTCTGCCTTTCAAAAAAAAAAATTCAGGAGTCAATAACTCCATCTGGTTGTTTTCAAATTGGTGGCAGGGATCCAAATACTTGAGCAGTGCTGCATTGCTCTCCCAGTATGTCCATTATCAGTTAGTTAGGTCAGAAGCAGAGATGGGGTTCAAACCTGAATACTTCCATTTCAGATGCTGGTATCCAGGGGACATCTGAACCAATGTACTATAATGCCTGCCCCTACAGAAATACACAAGCAGGCCTAAAACTAGTATAATTTGATGAACTGTAAATAATCTGAACTTTCTCTTCAAATGAGAATTAGTAAGAGTCATTTCCTGGAAACAGCATTTTGTATTGTTCTAAAATATGCTTAGGAAAATATTCCATATTCCCATACTTTTTTACATTAGCTGTAATATATAATTGGGAGTACAGCACAAAGATTGGTGGGAAGAATAGAGAAATTCAGATTTTGGTTGGATTTTAAACATTTTACATTTCATTTACCTACTTAGAGGCCCAATGGAAAATTAGATGGAAATGTTCATGTTTTAGAAAACTTAAAGTTAATGAGGACTTGTGAACTTGTAGATGGCACTTAAGTTATGAATGAGCATCATGAGGTAGGGGATGTATAGAGAAATGGTGGTCTGCCTCCTGGACTGATTGGTGGGTAGAGAGCTAGAAAGAAACTAGCATAGAAAAAAGAGGTGAAAAGTTTACCGTGACAGAAGAATTGCCTAAAGGAGGTTGTAGTATCACTGAAACCCCAAAAGAAGGAAAGAGTGACCTACTAAGTCAGGAATTGAGAATTAGAGTTCACAATGTGGAGACTGTGCTAAGCCTGCCTAGAATGCTCACATATGCCTTGGAATGAAAGCTTGATTTGAGATTGATTTAGGAAAAAGAAAAATAAGCTGGAAGCCAGTAAGTACAGATAACTCTTCAGAATATTGTAGTTTAGTCATTTATACAGACTGAACTTTTCCTCTACAAATGGGAGTTAATCATTGTTTCCTGGATAAATTCTATAATATTTTGAATAAATTTAGGAATAATATTCCATAATCTTTGCCATTGTACTCCATTGTTTACTAAGGAAAAATTATTTATTTCTAAAACAAATACAACTGTTTTTTAAAAAGATTTATTAATTTATTTATTTAAAAGTCAGAATTACAGAGAGGGAGGAGCAGAGGCAGAGGCAGAGAGATTGAGAGAGAGGTCTTTCATTAATTAATTCATCCCCCAATTGACAGCCAGAGATGAGCCAGGTCGAAGCCAGTATCCAGGAGCTCTGTCCAGGTCTCCCATGTGGGTACAAGGGCACAAGAACTTGGGCCATTCTTTGCTGTTTACCCAGGCACATCAGCAGGGAGCAGCCAGCAGTGAAATCAGAGTCCATATGAAATGCCAGCACCACAGGCAGAGGCCCTACACACAACACCACAGCCCTAGCCCTAAATATGACTGTTTTACATGGGTTTCATATTAAGTGCATCATTCAAGTACAAATAGACTGTTGTGTTCAAACACCACTAAACCTTTCAGAAACATCTTAAAAGTAGAACAGAGAAACAGAGACAGAGATCTTCCATGTGCTAGATCACTCCCCAAAAGCCTGTATCAGCCATGGATTGGCCAGGATTGAAACTAGTAGCTGAGCATTCTGAGTCTCCCCTGTGAGTATTATGGATTCAAGTGCATCAGCTATACCTGCTGCCTCCCATAGTGTGCATTACTAGCAAGCTGGAATCAGAAGCCGAGTCAAGACTTGAAACCAGGCATTTCAATAAGGAATGTTAGTGTCCCAAGCAGCATATTAACTGCTGCACCAAATGCCTGCCTCAGAACTAAACTTTGTAACTGCAAGCCTAGTGCATGAATCTCGTAAAAATGCAGTTAATCATGCTTCTCCATTTGCAAAAAGAAAAACATTGCTGACAATTTTCCTGCACAAAACAAGTATGTAAATATCAATTATTTGGCAGTTCTATAATCATTCAAAAATTCCAAATCATACAAAAACATACTTTCCTCATGCCACTTTTTGTTTCTGTTGAGTCTTTTTTAGTGTTTATTTGGGAAGAAGAGTTTTCTATTCAAAACTTTTAAAAATCAATTACAAAACTGGGATTTCAATCTCTAAGTCAACTCTGCAGTTGTAAAATAGTTGAATTTGGAAATAAGCTTGACATTCAAACCTCATAGTATTGGTTCCATTGCTACTTACCAGAGAGATGTAATCCTCACAAAAGTACTATTTGATCCCAAGGAAGGGAAAAAATATAATAGATTGCCCCTCCACATGAAACCATAAAACAGAGTTCTGGGTTGCTGCCATTCAAATGAATAGAAACCGGCAGCAATTCTAACACCTATCCAGTTTCAATTTTGTAACATCTGCAGGCATCATTCTGGAAATGGTAAACACTTTAATGGTCAGGCCCTGTACACTTATGCATTACTATTTCCAGTATTATCCCCTATTTCTATCTGGAAAGAGAAACTAAAAGGTGACAGATTGCTGTGAATGAAATGAAAGGAGATGCCATTTGCATTCATTTCAGCAGCAGCAAACTTGCTACTTTCCCATTCCTTTGTTGTCCTTCATAGCTCTCTCTTATTGCTTTCAAAAATTCAGGAGCCAGACACTACATTTTGATAATACAGCTAGGACGCCAAATCGCAGACCCTGAATTGATTTAGAACAACAAAAAACTTCATAATTACAGTCCATCTCTTCCTTTTACGTACAGATCTATTCTGATTGAATTAAGTTCAAAGCCTCACCTTCTCTGAAAATTGAATTTTATAAATATAAAAGAACTTAAGTGTCCAGTACACACCCACCTAAACCTGGAAACGAAGAAACATATTATTTGCTTTATATTAATCTGAGGTTTGAGGAATCAAAGCCCTTACGTTTTATTTAGATGCCCTGTATTAAAAAGACAAGTTGATTTCAATAATTTAGTAACCAAACCTAGACGTTTCATATTTAGAAGATAATTCATTTATGTACTGAATGCATGAATTGCATGAATATGATAATGCAGCCTAGATACATATGTGCTTATTCTGTCTGTTTTTGAAAAAAGGCTAAAAATGAGTCATTTTTATTACTGTGAAATGTATCGTTAAACGTACATCCCACTTCATTCTGTATTGCACAGTTCTCGGCTGCTTGCTAAAGCATCGGGTCTCCTTTGACCAACTAAAGGTGAACTGTTACTACAGGACGAGGGAAATGTGACACCATTGTAGAATGTCAAATCAGTAAGTTACAGTTCCAATTATTCTCTAAAGGATATTCCTTTCGATTTTAGCAAAAGAAAATCTAAGACGTATCTAAATATGGCAAGCAATCCTTTATGGGAGGCATAGACATTGGCTAGAACCATAATTGGAAGTTTATTTAAAATGAAGATATAAAATATAATTTTTAGAGATGTATTTCCGTGATTGCTCTGGTCTTTGATTTCTAAGGAACACATGTACTTCCTGTCAAAAACAAATTTGCTTGAATGAGAATTAGAAAATCAGCAGAATTTAGCATACTGGATCAGCTCTATATTCTACAAGTTTAAAACCATGTATGAATAATTTTGTAATAGGTTTTATATGATGATTTGTACAATTGCTAACTGTGGTTAAATATTCTTGTTTACTTGTTAGTATATTCTCGGTATCTAGATGTAAAAGTGGAGCAGTTAACCTAAAGGTAGAATACTGAAACTGTAGCTCATGGTTATCGATGCTTGCATTTTAAGTATTGTATTAGTTACCTTTAGTAACAAAGACTACTCAGATTTGATCTTACTGAGACTTTTTATAAAATAATTAACACAGTAAAAGTCGATTTTTTTAACATGTGAACAATTTGCCTGAAATTCTGCTTTTAAACATCACACATTCTGATTGATGACATATTTCTTTGTAGGGTTTTTCCTTGGATTTATTTGAAGTGGTCATGTGTATTTTAGTTGAATAGGGAAAGTTGAATCATTTCAGGATAAAGAAAATTTCTCCACCATTTTCCAAAAAAAGAAAAAGAAAAAAAATTGACTGCCTGTGAGGTGCCCTGTTGCACTGCTCCTGGCTGGAGCGCCTTTCTGTCTGCATTGCCAGGAGGAAGCCGGAGTCACTCTGCCAGCAGTTTGGTCTTGGGGAACTGTGTTCCGTTTCTGCTTTTGTTATATTGGATCGCCATTCTCCCAACCTTTTTTGCCTTCCTCCCTCTCTGAAAAAAAAAAAAAAAGAAAAAGAAAAGAAAAAAGAAAAGAAAAGAAAAAAAGTTGGATGAAGCCCAAATTGCCTATTTCTGATGTAGGCAATATTTGTTTTCATACATAGCTTTGAGAATTAATAGCCAAGCAATTCAGGGAAAGAAAAAGCAGCAGTGGCCATTTCTGTGACAGTTTTCAGTCATTTGAATATTTAGATTGATTGCTGAAATTACAATAGTGTCATTTATTCAGTATGTGTTTGGATAAAGTATGAAACAAGGCCAATAAATCTTGTCCCAAATAAAAATAACAAGACTTCTATCGCAGATACCTTCAATTCACATCTGATCCTCAGTTACATATAAAAATGTACATTTCATTCAATACATCATTTTAAAAATGAAAAAGTTCACTTTCAAAGTTGTGTTTAAATTATCTTCAACATGAGAAAGCCCACACAAAACTAATTTTATTTTGAAAATGTTATTATTCCTACAAATACTAAATAATGTTATCTGTTTCCACCTAAGATATCCCTAAACTATTTAGACACTTGCAGGTAAATGGACACACACTATTATTAGCTAAAGAGTTAAGTAAACTGATTTTTATATGCCATTCAATATCCCCAAGTCAGCTGCACAGTTTGCTGCAAAATATATTTTATTTTATTATGATAGGTTAAAACGATCTTCTTCATAGAAAAGGAAATGATGCAGCGATGTTAATAAGTTATTTTAACTGGGCTCATAAGCAACATAAGAAATTGCAAACCTCAAGTGCTCCTTGAACTTTATACAGTAGTGTTTATTTGTTTGTATTAATTTGGCTGACTATGAAAATTCGTTGGAATATCTGTTAATAAAAAAGCCACTGACATCTGCCAGTGGCTTTTTTATTAACAGATATTCCAACGAATTTTCATAGTCAGCCAAATTAATACAAACAAATAAACACTACTGTATGGCAGATGTCCTAAACAACACTCCGGCCTCAGAATCAGCCCTCAAGGCATTCAGATCTGGCTGAAGAGCCCATGAGAGTATAGCAGGCATGGAAAGCCAAGATATCATGGAAAAAAAAAAAAAAAGACCTAAATGAATGATCTCTGTGACTGAGATCCCAGTGGAAAGAACGGGGCCATCAAAGAAGGAGATACCCTTCTCCGAAGGGAGGAGAGAACCTCCACTTTGACTATGACCCTATCGGAATAAGACCAAAGTCAGCGAACTCTAAAGGCTTCCATAGCCCTGGCAACTCATGACTAGAGCCTAGGGAGATTACTGACGCCATGAACAGGAGTGTCAAATTGTTAAGTCAGCAACAGGAGTCACTGTGTACTTACACCCCATGCGGGATCTGTCCCTAATGTGTCGTCTAAAGCCAAGTGATGCTATGACTGGTACTGAAACAGTATTTTTATACTTTGCGTTTCTGTGTGGGCGCAGACTGATGAGGTCTTTGCTAATTATATACTGAAGTGATCTTCTGAATATAAAGAGAATTGGAAATGAAAAAAAAAAAAAAAACAACCTGGTGTTAAAATGGAAATGGCATAGAAAATTAATTATTTTGAAAAAAAAATTATGTAGGATCTCTGTCTTTAATGTGCTGTACATTGCTATTTAATGCTATAATTAGTAATCCAATGGTAGTTTTTTCACTTGATGTTGCTATATGGGCAAAATGTTGAAATCTTTACCTAATATATACTAAATTGATCTTCTGTATACAAAGAGAATTGAAAATGAATCTTTACATGAATGGAAGGGGAAAGGGAGCGGGAGGGGGGAGGGTTGCGGGCGGGAGGGAAGTTATGGGAGGGGGGAAGCCATTGTAACCCACAAGCTATACTTTGGAAATTTATATTCATTAAATAAAAGTTAAAAAAAAAAAGCCACTGATATTTATGATAGACTCCAGAACAAATAAGTAAGACATTCTGGTTGTGTAATCGAAGAATTACAATCTAAAATGTTCCCTAGGTAATTCTACCTTCAGGCAGTTTGAACAATTTTGTTTTAAAACAAGGGGGTTGTGGTGGTACATTGACTTTCTACACCTAACATTACTTGCATATGAGGTGTGGTATAAAGATCAAAGAGCAACTAGAATAATCAGTTAAGCATTTTTATTGAAGTTTTAGGTGATCTATTTTCTATATGATAGTATTTCCAAATAGTTTCATGATTCACAAAATGTAAACCTAAGGTTTATGTCCCCAAAAATGAAAAAGGCAGAATTGAAGCTTAATATGTATATGACTACTTTATGTACCTCCATGTGTTTGTTAACACAGGTACAATGGAATATATCTATCTGTCTTTCAAGTGATTGATCTAACAATATATTATGAGACATATAAGACACATAGAATAATACATTGGAAATAAAATAAACATTATATTTTTATTTCTAAAATTTTTGTTTCTATAATTACATGTGAAAATTTATATAACTCTTGAATCTGATCTGCACATTCATCTAGATATGAACCAATATTTAGGATCTTGAAGACACTTTGTAAAGTTAGATATTAGATCATGTTTTGTACCACAATAGGCATGTCCTATAACACATCTATATCCATCAAAATATCCACATATGTTCATTAGCTAAGGTATCATTACCTTAGAGTAATGGAGACAACCAGAGACACTTGAAAATTAGATTTTTTTCTCAAAATATTTGCTACATTGATGGCAATATATTAGTTTGCTAAGCCTGAAAAAATACTAGAATGGGTGACTTTAAAAAAAAAAAAAGGATAGTTTCAGGAGAGTGGAGTTTATTATGAACAAATAATTTCAGAACCTGCCATAGTTTATCAGCATCTTCAAGAGAATTTTCTTTAAACAAAAAGATTTATTTATTTATTTATTCATCTGAAAGGCAGTTACAGAGAGAGAGAGAGAGGAGAATGAATTTGATTTTCCATCTGCTTATTTACTCTCCAAATCACTGCAACTGCCAGAGCCGGGCCAATCTGTAAGTTGCCAGGAACCAGGAGCTTCTTCTGCATCTCCCACATGGGTGCGGGGGACCTACTACCTGAGTGATGTTCTGCTACTTTCCCACGTGCATTAACAGCTGAGATTCGAACCAGAGCACATATAAAATGCTTGCACCTCAGGATCTACTACGTACCACGTACCATAGGAACATTCAAGGACTTCAGAATAAGAGGGTGATAGGCTCCATTTAGAAATGTTTTTATATGAATCCATAGTAACACTATACATGAGTGGAAATCAATTGGATACTTTAAAATGAAAAAAAAATATCCAAACAATGCTTAACTTTCACTTAAAACTATTAGAGCTGGAGGAGAAATTTAACCTACTGTGTCAGGTGTCTGCATCTCATATCAGAGTTCCTGCATTCAACCCCTGACTCAGGCTACTGATTCCAGCTTCCTGTTAATGTAGACACTGGGAAGCATCAGTAATGGCTCAAATACATGGTTTATTGCCACCCATGTGAAAGACTTAGGTTGCTTTCTTGCTTCCTGAATTTGGCTCTGGACCAACACTGGCATATTTGGGCATTTGAGATATAATGCTAGCAAATGAGAGCTCTCCCCCAACCTAAACCCCTTTTCTCTCTTTCCTTCAGATAACATGAAAATAACTTAGCACCACAGAATTGTAAATTAAGAAATTATTTTGAAATGCATCTATTTCATCTAAAACAGTAAATCCCAGTATGTAAAATCTATGAAATACCACGTGACTCTCATTTTCAAAAATTATATCATGTACCATAATGCAAGGATATCTACTGTGATTTTTGTTTGTTTTAGGTCCACTCAAGTTTTTTCTTAAATTCTTACAATGATTTCAAATCTTTCTCGTATTTTGCTTCTATTGATCCTGATTTTGCTGCTTCCATGACTAGCTTCAGAGCTACATTCCCACAAAAGTAGTAATATAAATCATTGAACAAGCAAAAAATAGTGTGCATGCATGAATGTGGAGGAAACAAAAATTAATTTTGCTAGAGGTTCCAAAATTTAGACCTTGCCTTGTGTTTGCCCTCAGGTGCAACTTTTCTCAGCTATGTTGTACACATAGTTTTTCTACCCAGTTCTGATGCCACCTGACTTTTTTCCTTTGGTTTGATTGCATGCTTTGGGCACTGCCATTTGCTTGGTTATCTAACTAATTTAAACCAAAATCATGCAAAGCTAGGCCCCAAATTTCTCTTAACCTCCAAAATACCAATATCACCAACTAAAATCAAACAAGTCATCCATTTCTTTTGTATTTGAATTTCTTTGGGAACCTCAAAACTCCCTGGAGTCTCCCCAGCTACTGAACTGAACAGACTTCTGTTTTGAGCAGGCATCTACTCAAAACTGATCTTCAAAATTCGCTTCCACCTGTTCTATCCTACCCCTGACTGCCATCATGTGAATGAAGGTAATGACTCTTTGGCAGTTGGCTAAGGGCTCTCTCTGGAGAAGCACTAGTTTTATACTAAGGAATTACTGAAAATTCAGAATCTCAGATCGGACTCAAATCCTCATGAACAAGAGTCCTCATTTTAACAAGAAGCCCAGGTGATTGGCATGCACATCAAAGGCTGGGAAGCTCTGCTCTTCCAGGGAATACTGTGCTCCTCTGCAGCTTTGCGCACCTCTGCTAACTCTGGGTTCACTTTTAGATTCCTATGTGACTGCCCCACATCTGTAACCACACAACAAAGACATAGCACCTGTTTCAAATACTAGGTCTCAAATATTTGAAAATATCATCCTGCCCCTTTAGTTATTTATTTCTTTTTTTTAACATTTATTTAATGAACATATATTTCCAAAGTACAGCATAGGGATTACAATAGTTCCCCCCCATAACTTCCCTCCCACCCACAACCCTACCCTTTCCCACTCCCTCTCTCCTTCCATTCACATCAAGATTCATTTTCAATTCTCTTTATATACAGAAGATCAATTTAGTATATATAGAGTAAAGATTTCAACAGTTTGCACCCACATAGAAACACAAAGTGAAAAATACTGTTTGAGTACTAGTTATAGCACTAAATCACAATGCACAGCACATTAAGGACAGAGATCCTACATGAGGAGTAATTGCACAGTGACTCCTGTTGTTGACTTAACAAATTGACACTCTTGTTTATGGTATCAGTAATCACCCTAGGCTCTTGTCGTGAGATGCCAAGGCTATGGAAGCCATTTGAGTTCACTGACTCCGATCATATTCCTTCAGAGAAAGGTACCTCCGTCTTTGATGACCCATTCCTTCCACTGGGATCTCATGTGCAGAGATCCTTCATTTAGGTCATTTTTTTTTTTGACAGAGTGTTCTGGCTTTCCATGCCTGAAATACTCTCATGGGCTTTTCAGCTGGATCTGAATGCCTTAAGGGCTGATTCTGAGGCCAGAGTGCTGTTTAGGACATTGCCATTCTACAAGGCTGCTGTGTAACTCACTTCCCAAGCTGGATCATTCTCTCCCTTTTTTATTTTATCAGTTAGTATTATTCAGACACTAGTCTCGTTTACATGATCCCTTTGACTCTTAGTCCTATCATTATGATCAATTGTGAACTGAAATTGATCACTTGAGATGCTTTACAAGCTCATTTATTTGATGCCTTTCCAATTTCTTGATGTAGGCAACTATTGCTATAAAGTTTCCTCTCAACACTGCTTTTGCCGTATCCCATAAGTTTTGATATGTTGTGTTGTTATCCTCATTTACTTCCAAAAAGCTTTTGATTTCTCTTTTGATTTCTTCTATGACCCAGTGTTCATTCAGGAGCATGTTGTTCAGTCTCCATGTGTTTGCATCCTCTCTAGGGATTCCTGAGTTGCTAATTTCCATCTTCATTCCACTGTGGCCTGAGAAGCTGCATGGTATGATTGTAATTCTTTTAAATTTGCTGAGACTTGCTTTATGGCCTACTATGTGGTCAATCCTAGAGAATGCTCTATGTACTGTTGAGAAGAATGTAAAATCTTTAGATCTACAATTGGAAGTTCTGTAGATATCTGTTAGATCCATTTGGGCTATAGTGTCATTTAAATCTACTGTCTCCTTGTTGATCTTCTGTCCTGTTGATCTGTCTATCTCTGAGAGTCGAGTATTGAAGTCCCCCAGTAAAATTGTATTGGAATCTAAGTCTCCCTTTAAGTCCCTTAACATACCTTTTAAATAAACCAGTGCCCTGTAATTAGGTGCATATACATTTATAATAGTTACATTTTCCTGTCGAATTGAACACTTAATCATTATATAGTATCCCTCTTTGTCTCTCTTAAAAGTTTTTCTGTTAAAGTATATTTTGTCTGATATTAATATGGCTACACCTGCTTTTTTTTTTTTTTTTTTTTTTGGTTTCTGCTGGCATGGAATATTTTTTTCCAACCTTTCACTTTCAGTCTGCATGCATCTTTGTTGGAAAGATATGTTTCTTGTAGGCAGCAAATAGATGAGTTTTGTTCCTTAATCCATTCAGCCAGTCTGTGCCTTTTAACTGGAGAGTTAAGTCCATTAACATTCAATGTGACTATTGATAAGTAGTGACTTTGCCCTGCCATTTTCCCAAAGATATTTTCTAGTATACGTTTTGAGCTTCCTATGATCTTTTACTGGTAGGATTTCTTCCTTTACCTTCTTTCATATTGATGGCCGTGTTTCTGTGTTTCTGGGTGTAGCACATGTTTAAGCATTATTTTTAGGGCTGGACAAGGGGCAACAAATTCTTTCAATTTCTGTTTGCTATGAAAGGTCTTTATTTCACCTTCATTCACAAATGAGAGCTTTGCAGGATATAATATTCTGGGCTGGCAGTTTTTCTCTCTTAGTACCTGGGCTATGTTTTGCCATTCCCTCCTGGCCTGTAGTGTTTCTGATGTGAGTCAATTGAGTCTAATTGGAGATCCTCTGAGAGTAATCTGATGTTTCTCTCTTGCACATTTTAGGATCTTTTCGTTCTGTTTCACTGCGGTGAGTTTAATTGCAATGTGTCGTGGTGAGGATCTCTTTTGGTCATGTTTATTAGGGGTTCTATGAGCTTCCTGTACTAGGACGTCTCTATCCTTCTCCACACCTGAGAAATTTTCTGCTAGTATCTCACTAAAAAGGCCTTCTAATCCTTTCTTTCTCTCTATGCCTTCAGGAACTCCTAGAAAGCGAATGTTGGGTTTTTTAATAGTATCTTGTAGATTCCCAACAATATTTTTTAGATTTCTAATTTTCTCTTCTTTTCTTTGGTTTGAGTGTATACTCTCCTGTTCTCCATCGTCTAAGTCCGATATTCTCACTTCTGCTTCACCCATTCTGTTTTTAAGGCTCTCTAATGTGTTTTTCATTTGATCTATTGAATTCTTCATTTCATTATGATTTCTCGTCACTATCACAGTTTCATGTTCTACTAGTTGCTTCATTTCATTTTGATTCCTCCTTAATATTTAATTTTCGTGAGAGAGATTTTCTATCCTGTCCAGTAAGGATTTCTGAAGTTCAAGAATTTGTTTTTGATAACTTCTTAATGTCTTATCAATTTTTTGAGATCCACTTCTTGCATTTCTTCTATCTCCTCATCTTCATAATCTTGAATTGGGGTGTCTTTTTCATTTGGGGGCATTGTAGTGTCTTCCTTGTTCTTGTTACCATGGTTTCTATGTTTTTAGTTTGGCATTGTGGAGATATTCTTTGGTTTCTTCGCTGTGGTGTTTTTTTCATTATTTTATTACTCTAGATTAAGTGGATTGTCTGCTTTTGATGGATCCTTAGAGGCTGTGATGGGTGTGGCCAGAGAGCTCTGTTTGGAACTTCAGGGTTAAGGGTGTGCCAAAGGTGACTCACCCAGATTGTTCTCTTTCTCTCTCTCTCTCTCTCTCTTTTTTTTTTTTTTTTTTGACTCAGTTGGGAAGTAATTCCGCACAGCTGAGTGGATTTGAGGGTAATTGACGTATGAAATCTGGCCCCTCTGGGTATTTGTCTGCTCTACCCCAAGGACCACACAAAGGGTTTATGCAGCCCTCAGTGTGGTCTCAAATTTCTCTGCAGTCTCTCACCAGGTTGCTAAGCTTACTGAGTTTGTGTACTCAGTGAGTTCTCTTTCCCCCCCTCAGATTTTCACAGTCTCAGTTTGTTCGCTCCACACTTTCACTAGGTCCTAACCTCCTGTTATTTCTTCCCACCAGAGTCAGGTTTTTCTGCTTGGCTGATGGCATGTGCTGCTTTACGTATGTCCAAAATGGTGCCTGCTCTTTGTGTTGCTTTGCTTTGTAAGGTTAGTGGGGTGAGAGGCTAGTGTCTGTGCCGGTTCCCCTTATTTTTTTCGTTTTTTTCTCTCCTCCAGTCAGCCTGGTGAACTTTCCCCAGTGGGGTTGCAGCCTCTTTCCCTTTACGCTCTTTCTGCCTTTCCCCGCCAATGTCTCGGTTTACCATTTTTTTTTGTCTCACCTCCCCTTCCAGCACTGGCGTGCAGACTTTTCACCTGTCCTCCATGCTGTGGGTGTCCTTGCTCTCCCCGTAGGTCCTCTGTGTCACATCCACTAGATCCGGGAGAGTTTCCTCTGCAATTTTTTCCTGAGCCTTTTCCTGAGACTACAGTAACCCCACTTTTATTAAACTATCTTTTCCCGGACTATTAGTGCAAACCCTCACTATTCTGCCATCTTGGCTCTGCCCTCCACCCCTTTAGTTATTTTTCTAAGATCAAACCTGTTCAGTTCCTCCAATCATTTCTCATGCAAGGCATTTCAGATATCATCAAATCTTAGCGATTTTCATTTCTAAGATTTCTAGCTTACCATTAACAATAGCAAGTAGCAAATATCTAGAACAAACTACAAAGTATTTATTGCACAAAATATCTGCAATATAAGTATCCCACTCAGTGGAAGATACCGCTGAGAGGTAAATGCAAATGGAGACAGGCATGGCCAATTACACATTCCCTGTGTGCTCATGTCTTAATAAAGTTGAGGAATCAATTCAGTTTTTAACTTTTCTCAAAAAAGTGCAACCCAAAAAGACACAGAATGATGAATGCTGACCTCTTAAAATCATGAAGGTGTGAAGTGTAACAAAAATTATTAATACAAGGATGTGATTAAGTAGGTCTCTATCAATGAATCACAGTGATGGGCACTATTCTAGATTTACCTGCAACACTGAAAAATGAAGTCATTAGTGAAAATCCAATGCAAATATCATCAGAGTCTGGAACAGTTCTCTTTACACATTAAAAAAGACATTTCAAACATTCAGAGAGGTACACAGTTCAATTTTAAAATATATCTTTATAGCAAATACATATTTCATAAAAATTGTGTATAGGATTTGGAATCCTAAAGTTCATTTTTTTAAATACCTCGTTTAAGCACAAGAATTGCTTTTGGAAAAGACATGTAAAATTTAAAGTGAAACTTTAAAATAATAACTTACTAATATTATAATTTTCAATTAATTATATTCTACATAGATCATGGATTTGTGACAGGCAGAAAAATAAAAAATACGTCCGATTCTAAAATGCCTCCTTTTTGTCAAATATTGATGAAGGCTTTGGCTAGCATGTTTGTTATAAGTAATTATTTTCATTTAAGTGTGATACCTAAAATTGATCATTTTGCAAGTAGAAAACTAACTTGAATTTAGTATATTCACAATGCTTTCAACTTCCCTTTTATCTAGTTCCAAAGTATTTTCGTCACCAGCAAGGGAGATCCCATGCTCATTAAGCAGTTTACAAATATTCAGCCTTCCTCCTCCTTCCAGTCTCTGGCAAACACTGACCAACCTTCTTTCTGTGTCTGAATTTACCTATTCAGGATGTTTCATATAAGTGGAATAATAAAAGATGTGAATAACACATTTGAAAACAAAATTGAGTAAATGAGTTGTTCATTATTACAATATGGCTATACTTCAGCGTTAGAAAGGTAAAGAAAGCATGAAAAGTTTTTAATGGACTTTCTTTTGTAACCAATGGTGTCTAAAAAGATTACTAAGAAGAAAAATTATGTGAACTGCTATTTGAAAAGTTACATTTGGAGGAAAACATGAAGAGACTTTCAAGGACTAGTTAGAAAGCGTTGCTCAATGACAGCTACAATAATCCAGAAGAGAGAACTTCCTCACCCTTCTATGTCCTTGTTTGTATCTTTCTTTACATAATGGCTCAATTTCTCTCTAAGTTATACCATTCTTATATTTTTGTTTATTTGATATATTCCTTACCTAACTTAAAGCCTCTATTGTATCATGATTAATTTTAACTGATAGCCTTCTACCAAAATCTTTATTGAAAGCTATCATTGATCAAGTTCTATAATGTCTCTTTGAAGTTTAATTCGATTAAATAATTTGGATGCTTTGACATTGTACCTGCTCCTTACCCTCACTTTGCAGACACGGTGTTTTCCCAATAGCCTGATAAGCAAATATTAGTACAGAATTATTCTGATGAATGTAATTCAAATTATGCTTTGAAAAGGGAAAAGTAAAGAAAATCAGTTCATTATTCCATACACTAAAAGAAAAATAAAGAAAAAAATGAAAAGAAGTAAGAGATGTAAGCATTGAGTTTAAAAGGAATTTAACAGTTGCTAAGGGAAAATAATTAAAGATTTTAAAAGCTATTATTAAAATTGCTATATTGGTCTATTATGCTATGTTATATGTGCGTACATATTGTATGTCCACATAGGAAATTTTATTAAGAGTTTTATTTTAAATGGCTTATAGATAAGATTGTCCATAAATTTAAGCTGCTAAAATCAATCAAAGATACATTTTAATTTGTGTGACCTGAATCTCTGTATCATATGTTTTAAACTTGTTGGTAGAAAGAAACTAAAATCATTTTATATGGTTGTGCTTAAGTTTACTGGTTAAACAAACTACACCATGTTAGACATTTAAGAGGTGTTTTCAAATACATGATTCTTAAAATTTACAGAAGGCATTGGACCTTCTGGTAAATGTTTTCTTAAGTTGTTATCTAAGGGTTGAAACGGTTTGCTAAGTATTCATGTAATATTGCTATTGTCAGCAAGCGATCTAGGACTTGCTCCCTCATTTCTCTATTCTAAGCCCAACTTGTTCTTTCATTTCTCTATTCTCTTCAAGGTAGGAAACTAATTCTATTATGAAGGAATCTGTAGGACGCACAATTTAATCTTTAGACCTTATAAAAGAGATGGCTAACATTTTTCTGTAATAGCATAGCCAAAATAAGAACTTAAATAATAATCTCATAGCTAGATTTACTTCGCCATCAGCGAAGTATACAGTAAGTAGAAAAAACCTCCCTTTCAGACCAAAGGGAAAGAAAGTTTTAAAGTGAGAATATAATTTTCCTCATGGGCATTGTCTACCCTAGAAAAACTACTACAGAACATGCCTGTGACTATAGACTTGTAGTTCAGGCCACCGAAGATTAGAGATGGGATACGGGCACTCCCTTGACTTGCATCCTCTGGTCTGCTTTAACACAAACCAGGAGGAAAAGAAAGCTAGGCATCAGAAGCAATGGGTGGCAGGCCTATTAATGGCTGATCTGTACAGTGATCTGCCCTCAAGGAGACCCAACAGGCCAATCCACTGCAGTGGCTTTCAATGTGGTAAGCCTGGGCTTCAGCAGAAGTCAGCTTGTGAAGAGCCCTGGCAGCTCTGCCAAGAGTTGAATCACTGGAAATGGACCTGCCCTGGAGTCGAAGGATGCCCAGGTCAGAGCCACAGATCTTATTGGCTCTAAGCTGAAAAGCCCTTCACTCAGCCCAACTTCCAAAGTGACCACTGCAGCTGAGGGGATGGCCAAGTAGGGTCAGCAACATTGCAGGCAGAACTGTAAATTTCTTGTTAGAGATGCCCCCTGCCTTTACCTGGCCAGCTCTTCTCCCAGACCAGCCAAGTAATGAGAGTCAACAGAGTGCCTTCCCCTAGGAGGTTCACACCTCCCTTAGGATATACCCCATGTGAAGAGATAGATAGGTCTGGGCCTCTTAACTTACAAGGCCTAAAGCCCAACAGATTATTATCAAGCCCCTTCTATCAGGTTCTATTTGCCTCTCAATCAGAAAACTTAATTGTAGCTTAGACAGCACCTTTCTTAGCTCCTCTAATAATGACTCTGTCCTTTGTTCTAGACCATGTCTAGCACACTTGGGCCTCATTCCTTTGTAATCATAACCTCTACCACCAATGGCTCTACTCCCAACCTGTGTGTACTGATGGTCCTCTTCCCCACTTAATGCTGTATAATTGTTCAAACCTGGTTAATGCCACTCTTAGGATCATTGGTTACTATCCTCACTCTGTCTTTTATGACCTTGTCTAAATATGATCAGAGTCGGTGAACTCGGAAGGCTTCCATAGCCTTGGCAACTCATGACAACAGCCTAGGGTGGTTACTGGCGCCATAAAGTAGAGTGTCAATTTGTTGGGTCAACAACAGGAGCCACTGTGCACTTGCTCCTCATGTGGGATCTCTGTCCTTAATGTGCTGTACATTTTGATTTAATGCTATAACTAGTACTCAAACAGTATGTTTCACTTTGTGTTTCTATGTGGGTGCAAACTGTTGAAATCTTTATACTAAATTGATCTTCTGTATATAAAGAGAATTGAAAATGAATCTTGATGCAAATGGAAGGGGAGAGGGGAGGGTTGCGGGTGGGAGGGAAGTTTTGGGAAGGGGAAGCCATTGTAATCCATAAGCTGTACACTGGAAATTTATATTCATTAAATAAATGTTAAAAAAATAAAAAAGAAAAAAAAAGAAAAGAAAATAATTAAAAATCTTTTAGTATATTTAATAACTGCTATAAACAGAAAAAAATCTTAACACCAGGTGAGAAAGTGCATCAGGGATTTCTGAGGGAGAGAGCATGAGATGAATGCAGTAAGAAGGGTTTTATGTGGTATCTTGTCCAGTCTGGTTCTTTGTGATTCTGAAAAATGCAAGCTTTATTTACAGGTTTAGAGAGGACAGCCTCATTTTTCTTATACTATCATCACAGAACTTTCATTTTTTTTTAGTTAATTAATTTATTTGAAAGGGTGACAGAAACAGAAACAGAGAGAGAATCTTTTAAACACTGGATAGCTTCCCAAATGGCTGTAACAGCCTGAGTTTGGCCAGGCTGAAGCCCAGAGCCTAGAATTCCAGAAGAAGGAACAGGAACTTCCAGAGGGTGAGGGGATGGTGAGGGAGTTTTTGTGTCTAGATGATGCTACTTAGTTGCAGGATGGAGAGTTTTCCAGAGAACCCTGAAGGGCAGCGTTAGCTTGGGGTCTCCCAAAGGCCTAGTGTATATATATATATTTTTTTTAAGATTTATTTATTTATTTATTTTAAAATCACAGTTACACAGAGAAAGGAGAGGCAGAGAAAGAGCGAGAGGTCTTCCATCTGATGGTTCACTCCCCAGTTGGCCACAAGGGCTAGAGCTGAGCCCATCTGAAGCCAGGATCCATGAGCTTCCTTCTGATCTCTCATGCAGGTGCAGGGGACTAAGGACTTGAGCCATCTTCTACTGCTTTCCAAGGCCATACCAGAGCTGGATCAGAAGTGAAGCAGCCAGGACTCAAGCCAGCACCCATACGGGATGCTGGCACTGCAGGCAGCGGCTTTACCCACTATGTCACAGCACCGGCCTCCTAGTTTGTATCTTATCTATGGTTAGCAGATGTTAGGTGCAGTGTGTGATGTGAAAAGCAGGAAGTCCTAGGGCCGGTGCTGTGATGAGTAAAGCCACTGCTCGCAGTGCCAGCAGACCAAATGGGTGCCTGTTTGAGTCCAGGCTGCTCCACTTCAGATCCAGCTCTCTGCTATGGCCTGGGAAAGTAGTAGAAAATGGCTCAAGTCCTTGGGCCCCTGCACCTGCTTGGGGGACCAGGAGGAGACTCTTGGCTCCTGGCTTCAGATTGGCACAGCTCTGGCTTCTCTCTCTCTCTCTCTCTCTCATTCTCTCTCTCTCTCTCATTCTCTCTCTCTCTCTCATTCTCTCTCTCTCTCTCTCTCTCTCTATATATATATATATATATATATATATATATATATATATATATCTTTGCCTCTCTGTAAATCTGCCTTTCAAATAAATAAATAAATCTTTAAAAAAGAAAGTAATGGGATCTTCAAAAAGTTCAGGAAAAGTCATATTATAAAAAAAAAGTAAGAAGGCTTTAAATGTCTAAAGATCTTATTTTTGCTATATTTAAAGCATTTGGCATAACTCAATGTTGGTGTTGTGAGCTCAAAATACAAGTCTGCCATAACATAAGGAACATAAGGTGAGGATACAGGGGTCATCTAGCTGTTTTATTTAACAGGAATGTTACACATTACCATCAAGTTAACATTGCTTCTTTCAAGTTCAAGTAAGTAGCTTAGTCTACTGACCTAAGTGGACAACGTACATGGTAGGGAACTCTGTCATTTATTGAGACTATCATATCCATTTTGTGATTTAGTTTATCTAAAACACATGCAAATATTATATATTTTATGAGTGTCCTCTCAGTCTTCGAATTTCATTTCATTTACTTTTTATCTCAGAGAGCTTAAAAGATTTACATACAATATTTAAAAATTCATAAATATCTAAGAATGATTTAAGAAAGTTATTTTAGAAAGATCATTTCACCATTGTTACTTTATCTTAAGAAAATAAAATTGGTAAGAATCTGTCCTCTAAAAATCCTCCCAAAGTTAGGATGTTATAATTAATATTTGAATATTTTCTTTGCCCTTATACAAATCTTAATTTTATATTTATCTCCTTAATTTGCTCAATAGACACTTCTTCACAGTTAATAAAATATTAAGTATGAATAGAGTTCAAGCTGTAATAAGGAAAGGAAATAATGAAAATGTTTCTACAAAATGCGGAGAGAAAACTGAATGCACCGCATACATTAAGGCATGGACATTACTCCTACTGGGAGGGAGACAAAGATGAGCTTTAACTTTATTTAGTACCTTTCATTTACCAAATACATTCTGCATTGTTTTGTATAAGCACCCTTCTTTGAAAGGTAGCAGCTACCTGGTTTGGGGGATGAGAAAATAAACATGAGTTAGTCCATAAATGTTACAATCTAGATTCAAGTATCTCTTTACTAAAAGCTCATGGCTTGACACACATAATCATAAATTCTAATTCCAGATGTTCAGTTAAGACTTGCTATTTCACTCTAAGTTTTAAATATTCTTAACATTGAAAATTAAGTGATTTTCATTTCAAAATATCCTCAAATAATTTTAAATTTCTGTATAGACCCAAAGAGACATGGGCAATTTCATTTTATCCATTTTTAAATCAAACTTTTATAACAAAGAGATGTGACTTGGAAATTAATAATAAAACTGAAGCTGGCGCCATGGCTCAATAGGCTAATCCTCCACCTGTGGTGCCAGTACACCTGGTTCTAGTCCCAGTTGGGGCTCCGGATTCTGTCCCGGTTGCCCCTCTTCCAGGCCAGCTCTCTGCTGTGGCCAGGGAGTGCAGTGGAGGATGGCTCAGTGCTTGGGCCCTGCACCCGCAAGGGAGACCAGGAGAAACACTTGGCTGCTGGCTACGGATCAGCGTGGTGTGCCAGCTGCGGTGCGCCGGCCGCAGCAACCATTGGGGGGTGAGCCAACGGAAAAGGAAGACCTTTCTCTCTGTCTCTCTCTCTCACTTTCCACTCTGCCTGTCAAAAAAATAATAATGAAAAAAAAAAAAACTTAAGACACAAATTGATCTCTTTGTGTATTTTTTGATATCCTTTATTTACAAAACACAGGAAAAAGTACACACACAGAGATGAAAACCACATTCAGCACAGCTTCATGATTGTGATATCACATTACATCTATTATAAAGATGTCTTACACTTCAAGTAACTGAAATTTTGTGACATGTGTCAAAATAAGATCAGTATTCCTTTTATGACTTGAAGTATTGGAACATTAGCCTTGGCCAGACAACAGGACCATTTCCATCATGTACCAGTCTAGATTTTGTTAGAAAGGTGTTTTTCAGATTGAATAATATTTAAATATGTAAACTTTGAGTGGGGCAGATTTACCCTCTACAGATGGCCTCTGATTTGCAATGGTTCATCATAGGATATGTGTGTGTGTGTGTGTGTGTCTTATCGTTCTGCTACTAAAAACAACTGAATCTTGGTGATTTATAAGGAAAAGATATTTATTTCTGACAGTTGTGGAGGGTGGGAAATTCCCAGTTAAGGCATGATAAGGGCCCATCGTCTGCTGAGGGTCTGCTCTCGGCCTCCAAGGCTGCATTACCTAGAGTGAAGCAACGCTCCATCCTACATGGCAGAAGGAGGAAGGGCAGAAGGAATGACTCCTCCATCAAACCCTTTTAGAAAGGCATATAATCCCATTCATGAGTCTTTATGACTGAATGACTTCCAAGAGTTTGCACCTCTCAGTATTGTTACATTATAGATTGTCAACATGAATTTTAAAGAGGAAAGATAAACATTAAAATCATGACATTATGAAAGCATGCACAGATTTTTTAAAAAAAATCACCCAAGTTAACTGATCATTAATTCCATATTCTACACATTTTGAGGGACCCTCATACCCATCCTGTGTGTCCTATTTTTCTGGCGAATCCTGACTAATACATTGGCTTCAAAGAATATCTTGAAACAAATTTAAATCAAAGAGTTTATGATAACAACAGTAATATTTCTTTAAAGATTTTATTTTATTTATTTGAGAGGTAGAGTTACAGACAGTGAGAAGGAGAGACAGAGAGAAAGATCTTCCTTCCGTTGGTTCACTCCCCAAATGGCCGCAATGGCCAGAGCTGCGCTGATCCGAGGCCAGAAGCCAGGTGCCTCTTCCTGATCTCCCTTGCAGGTGCAGGGGATCAAGCACTTGGGCCATCTTCTACTGCTTTCCCAGGCCATAGCAGAGAGCAGGATTGGAAGAGGAGCAGCCAGGACTAGAACCGGTGCCCATATGGGATGCCGGTGCCGCAGGCAGAAGGTTAACCTACTGCACCACAGTGCCGGCCCTGACACAGTAATACTTTTAAAGTTTGTTAAATAACCAAGAATAGTCAGATAGTCTTATTCATTCGAGAATTACAGAATAAAGAGGATTAAAACCAGAATCAAATATGAAATATTAAAAACTATGCAAAAACCAAAAATTTGCCATTTCATATAAAATGGTAACAGTAAGGTCTGTACTCAGAAGAAATGTATACATTGAAATTCATTCATTAGAAATCAAGAAAGAATAAAAGAGTTTTACAGCAGGTTCTGAAATTTAGAAAACTGAACATAAAAAAGTCAAATGAAATCAGGCTAATAAAATTTAAAATATTAAAGCTAAAAAATGAACAGAAATAAATGAGAAACATGTGCATAGCTTCAAACTTTAGTTTTTGAAAAATATTAGTTAAAGTGTGGTTTGTATTTGCCTCATAATTGTTTTTTTTTCATTTATTAAACTTTTATTTAATGAATACAAATTTCCAAAGTACAGCTTATGGGTTACAATGGCTTCCCCCTTCCCATAATTTCCCTCCCACCCACAACCCTCCCCTTCCTGCTCCCTCTCCCCTTCCATTCACATCAAGATTCATTTTCAATTCTCTTTATATACAGAAGATCAGTTTAGTATATGTTAGGTAAAGATTTCAACAGTTTGCCCCCATATAGCAACACAAAATGAAAAAACTACCGTTGGAGTACTAGTTATAGCATTAAATAACAGTGTACAGCACATTAAAGACAGAGATCCTACATAATATTTTTTAAAATAATTAATTAATTTTCTATGCCATTTCCAATTTAACATCAGTTTTTTTTTAACTTTTATTTAATGAATATAAATTTCCAGTATACAGCTTATGGATTACAATGGCTTCCCCTTCCCATAATTTCCCTCCCACCTGCAACCCTCCCCTCTCCTGCTCCCTCTCCCTTTCCATTCACATCAAGATTCATTTTCAATTCTATTTATATACAGAAGATCAATTTAGTATAAATACTTCAACAGTTTGCACCCACATAGAAACACAAAGTGAAACATACTGTTTGAGTACTAGTTATAGCATTAAATCAAAATGTACAGTACATTAAGGACAGAGATCCCACATCAGGAGCAAGCGCACAGTGGCTCCTGTTGTTGACCCAACAAATTGACACTCTAGTTTATGGCGCCAGTAACCACCCTAGGCTGTCGTCATGAGTTGCCAAGGCTATGGAAGCCTTCCAAGTTCCCCGACTCTGATCATATTTAGACAAGGTCATAAAAGACAGGTTGAGGATAGTAACCAATGATCCTAAGAGTGGCATTAACCAGGTCTGAACAATTATACAGCATTAAGTGGGGAAGAGGACCATCAGTATACACAGGTTGGGAGTAGAGCCATTGGTGGTAGAGTAGAGGTTATGATTACAAAGGAATGAGGCCCAAGTGCACTAGACAGGGTCTAGAACAAAGGACAGAGTCATTATTAGAGGAGCTAAGAAAGGTGCTGTCTAAGCTACAATTAAGTTTTCTGATTGAGAGGCAAATAGAACCTGATAGAAGGGGCTTGATAATAATCTGTTGGGCTTTAGGCCTTGTAAGTTAAGAGGCCCAGACCTATCTATCTCTTCACATGGGGTATATCCTAAGGGAGGTGTGAACCTCCTAGGCGAAGGCACTCTGTTGACTTTCATTACTTGGCTGGGCTGGGAGGAGAGCTGGCCAGGTAAAGGCAGGGGGCATCTCTAACAAGAAATTTACAGTTCTGCCTGCAATGTTGCTGACCCTACTTGGCTGTCCCCTCAACTGCAGTGGTCACTTTGGAAGTTGGGCTGAGTGAAGGGCTTTTCAGCTTAGAGCCAATAAGATCTGTGGCTCTGACCTGGGCATCCTTCGATTCCAGGGCAGGTCCATTTCCAGTGATCCAACTCTTGGCAGAGCTGCCAGGGCTCTTCACAAGCTGACTTCTGCTGAAGCCCAGGCTTACCACATTGAAAGCCACTGCAGTGGACTGGCCTGTTGGGTCTCCTTGAGGGCAGATCACTGTACAGATCAGCCATTAATAGGCCTGCCACCCATTGCTTCTGATGCCTAGCTTTCTTTTCCTCCTGGTTTGTGTTAAAGCAGACCAGAGGATGCAAGTCAAGGGAGTGCCCGTTTCCCATCTCTAATCTTCGGTGGCCTGAACTACAAGTCTATAGTCACAGGCATGTTCTGTAGTAGTTTTTCTAAGGGAGACAATGCCCATGAGGAAAATTATATTCTCACTTTAAAACTTTCTTTCCCTTTGGTCTGAAAGGGAGGTTTTTTTTTCTACTTACTGTATACTTCGCTGATGGCAATGTGAATCTAGCTATGAGATTATTATTTAAGTTCTTATTTTGGCTATGCTATTACAGAAAAATGTTAGCCATCTCTTATAAGGTCTAAAGATTAAATTGTGCGTCCTACAGATTCCTTCATAATGGAATTAGTTCCCTACCTTGAAGAGAATAGAGAAGTGAAAGAACAAGTTGGGCTTAGAATAGAGAAATGAGGGAGCAAGTCCTAGATCACTTGCTGACAATAGCAATATTACATGAATACTTAGCAAACCGTTTCAACCCTTAGATAAGAACTTAATAAAACATTTACCGGAAGGTCCAATGCCTTCTATAAATTTTAAGAATCATGTATTTGAAAACACCTCTTAAATATCTAACATGGTGTAGTTTGTTTAACCAGTAAACTTAAGCACAACCATATAAAATGTTTTTAGTTTCTTTCTACCAACAAGTTTAAAACATATGATACACAGATTCAGGTCATACAAATTAAAATGTATCTTTGATTGATTTTAGCAGCTTAAATTTATGGACAATCTTATCTAAAAGCCATTTAAAATAAAACTCTTAATAAAATTTCCCCATGTGGACATACAATATGTACGCACATATAACATAGCATAATAGACCAATATCAAAATCCAAAATATCTGGTTGAAATAAGATTCCTTAAAATCATGACATAACATAGACCAAATCTGATCATTGTTACAAGGTGATTATTCAAGTCTTTGAAAATAAGCACATAGTTAAATAACCCATAGCTCTTCATCTCCTCCCTCTCTTTTTCCACTCTTAGATTTAACAGGGATCACTTTTCAGTTAAAATTTAAACACCTAAGAATAATTGTGTGTTAATTACTGAGTTCAACCAATAGTACTAGAACCACAACAACAACAACAAATACTAAAAAGGATAAAGTATTACATTGTACATCTAAAGTCAGGACAGGAGCTGATCAGGTCATTGTTGCTTATAGTGTCCATTTCACTTAACAGGTTTCCCCTTTGGCGCTCAGTTGTCACCGATCAGGGAAAACAAATGATATTTGTCTCTTTGGGACTGGCTTAATTCACTCAGCATGATGTTTTCCAGATTGCTCCATCTTGTTGCAAATGACTGGGTTTTGTTGTTTCTTACTGCTGTATAGTATTCTTTGGAGTACATGTCCCATAATTTCTTTATCCAGTCTACTGTTGATGGGCATTTGGGTTGGTTCCAGGTCTTAGCTATTGTGAATTGAGCTGCAATAAACATTAATGTGCAGATGGCTTTTTTATTTGCCAAATTAATTTCCTTTGGGTAAATTCCAAGGAGTGGGATGGCTGGGTTGTATGGTAGGGTTATGTTCAGGTTTCTGAGGAATCTCTAGACAGACTTCCATAGTGGCTTAACCAGTTTGCATTCCCACCAACAGTGAGTTAGTGTCCCTTTTTCCCCACATCCTCTCCAGCATCTGTTGTTGGTAGATTTCTGAATGTGAGCCATTCTAACCGGGGTGAGATGGAACCTCATTGTGGTTTTGATTGTGCCTCATAATTGTTTTATATTCTCTGTAAGAATAACATATCTGCAGCCAGTGTTTTGGCATAGTGGTTAAAGTCATTGCTTAGGACACTGGCATCCCATATTGGCACTGGTTAATGTCTAACAAACTCCAGGAATTCTGACCCAGCTTGGACCAAATGCTTGGGCCCTTTCACCCACATCTGAGACCCAGATAAAGCTCCTGGCTTCTCACTTCTGAATGACCTGGCACTGGCCATTACAGCTATCTGCAAATTGAACTAGTAGATATAAGATATTCTCCCTCTTTTTTTCTCTCTCTTTCTTTTCCATCCTCCTGTCTCTGTAACTCCTTCAGATAAATAATTCTTAAAAAAGTAATGCATCAGGGCCGGCTCCGTGGCTTAACAGGCTAATCCTCCGCCTTGTGGCACTGGCACACCGGGTTCTAGTCCGGGTTGGGACACCGGATTCTTTCCCGGTTGCCCCTCTTCCAGGCCAGCTCTCTGCTATGGCCCGGGAAGGCAGTGGAGGATGGCCCAAGTCCTTGGACCCTGCACCCGTATGGGAGACCAGGAGAAGCACCTGGCTACTGGCTTCGGATCAGTGCGATGAGCCGGCCACAGCGGCCATTGGAGGGTGAACCAACGGCAAAAATGAAGACCTTTCTCTCTGTCTCTCTCTCTCTCACTATCCACTCTGTCTGTCAAAAAAAAAAAAAAAAGTAATGTATTGGGGCTGGTGCTATGGTGCAGTGGGTTAACAACCTGGCCTGATTTGCAGGCATCCCATATGGGTGCCGGTTTGAGACCTGGCTGCTCCTCTTCCGATCCAGCACTCTGCTGGGGCCTGGGAAAGCAGTAGAGGATAGCCCAAGTCATTGGGCCCCTGCACCCACGTGGGAGACCTGGAAGAAGCTCCTGGCTCCTGTCTTCGGATCGGCGCAGCTCTGGCTGTTGTGGCCAATTGGGGAGTCAACCATTGGATGGAAGACCTCTCTCTCTCTCTCTCTCTCTCTCTCTGCCTCTCCTCTCTCTGTAACTCTGACTTTCAAATAAATAAATAAATCTTTAAAAAAAGTAATGTATCTTACTAATAATTTTATGATTTGCTCTTTTTTTCACTTCTGAAATACTTATTACATTTTCATAAGTTTTCTCTGGTTTTTAGTCACATACAATAATATAATGATCTATTTGAAGTTATTTGAAAGTTTATAAAAATCCCTATTCTTAGAGATTTATTGTTGCAAACAACTGGATTCCACCCAGGTAATTACTACAAGCCAGGTAGGTCTCCCATGAACAAACTTGTTACAGAGGTAGATCCATCAGGACACCAATGATTGTGTGAGGACTGGACACGAGACACTGCTGCTAGAAGCTCTGAGAAACTCCACAGTAATTCCTTCTCATAGGCATTTGGAGTTGGAGTTCAGAGAAAGCAGATGAATAACCACAATTATCAATGAAGCTGTGTAAACTGAGAGGTCTTCTCTAGTGTTGTGTTCTTATAAGCCTATAAATAAGGAGATAAAGGGAAAAATATTGGCAGAAGGGAAAAAGGCAGAAAGATGAAGATGAGCATTCCAATTTCATATTTGTTCAATTTTTCCTTCAATCAAATCAGATATTTTCATTGAATCAAAAAAGCCACATATCTTTTGTTTAAAGAAAATTCAAAGTGAGTATCTATTATTGAGTACCCCGAAAAACTGAGTAGACATCTTAATATCCAACCTATATTCTGTAATGCATATGACATGCCAAGTCTAGACTAAAGCACTCAGAATATACATCGAAGGAGAGAACGGTCTATACCTTCAGTAAGGGTATAGATAATCAATGTAAGGACAAAAATTATCGTCATGCTGGATATAACACACTATCTTGGAAAATTAAAGAAGGAGAAGTCATTCAATACTCCTGAGCTGAGACGATACTTAAATTGCATATTTGAATATAAGTGGCATTTAACTAAGTACAAAATGTGAGAGAAAGTCATGGTAGGCAGCAGACACAGGCATAAAGGCCCAGGGGAGTTGGGGAGAAGGTCATTTTCAAGCATCTATAAATAATCAAAAGTGGAGAGAGAAGAGAGAGGCATAATGGAAAAAGGAATATAAATAAGACAGGCAACAAATTATACTCAACCTTTTCCTGGGTGTGATGGGAAACCACAGAAAGATTTAAAGCTGGGTGTTAGGGTAAATTTAAAATTGTAGAAGAACAGTCTGGAAGCACTTTGGAAGCTATGGAGTGGGTGAGAAACAAGTGGAGATATGTGTGGAAGTTATTTAAAATTTCTGTCTGAAATAAGGTAAATAGCTGAGCAAAGCAGGGACAAATGGTGACAGGAAGGAAAGGGTGGTTTCAAGATGTCACTAGGAGTGATGCTCCTCACGCACAGATTGCAGACAGTTTCAGAAACTTGATTGCACTTATCAGACAGGGAAAAATGTGAAACACATTGAAACTTTGTATCAGGACAAATCAGTTATGATATGTCAAAGCACCTTGCATTGTTAAAAACTATACATATATCTGGTAATAATCTTATTAAGACTAAATGTATTCTCATTAAAGTGAACATTTCCCTTTGCCTTTTATAGTGCAGATAATCTCTATCCTTTTGTTATAAAAACCCTGGAGTGTATTTGTTTCAAAGGTTTTAGAAAGGAGACAGTTAGAAAGGAGATGTTAGGAACCGAACTGGGTTTTTTTTTTTTTTTTTCCAGTCACCCAAATTATAGCTCATTTCCTTTATATTGGGAATGGACCAGGACACATTCATCTTAACTCTCCCTAATGTATTCTATTGTGACTGCCCCTTGCATTGATGACATCTCCTATTTTCACTTTCTTCTTGTGCTTTCGCATCTCTACCTCTTTCCTGCAGTGTACATTCAAAGGATTGTTACAGGCTAGGATTAGGCAAGAATTTGATACCACAACATTCACTATCTATTTTTCATTGTTTATCATGTAGTTACTTGGGCCAAGCACCATGTTAGGTCCTAATGATCCAGTGATAGTGAGGCAAACTTGATGTCTGTCCCCATGAAGCTTGTAGTCTTCAATATAAGATAGTTAACTAGAGAAGAAATGGTCTATAGATATAGAGGAAATAGAGCAATAATGAGAGGAAAATAAAGACAGATGAAAGAGACTGAGTGTGTGTGTGTGTGGTGTCTGTGTGTGTGTTTGTGTGTGTGTTTGTGTGTGTGAGAGAGAGAACTTGAGTGTCTAGAATTGCAGAACAGGAACCAAATAAAACAGCTTGAGATGTCGGCCTGCACACAACAAATATTGTTTAGAGAGAGACCTACAATAAGAGGAGAGTTTATCCATTTACCACAAGGGGTTGAGGGTTGAAAATTTTCCAAAATAAGAGGAATACTTTGAATGTCCTGATTCAGAAGAGTACATGACAGCCTCCAAAAACAAAGAAGCTCAGTTCTAGGAGACGATTGATACTGTCGAAACAACGCGAAACTCAGTATTGTGATACTACATGAAGAATGCCACCTTAAGAGTCACAAAGATAATACCAACACAAACTTGAAAGCAAAATTCCACTTTGAGAATTAACATTAGAATCAGATAATATTTTCAGTTCTCATAACATCTGTGAATATAGAGAATATAAAACAGACTTGAATAGAAAGGAGAAAATTAGTATTTTTACAGAATTGAGTAATATCACTTCTATAAAAATGTTGTCCTTTGATTAGATTAAATAATGTTCTTACTGCGGCTATTAAATGGATTAAGATATTCATGTTGGAAATGGGATATACCTAAAAGATCAATATGTAATTGTAGCCTTAAGTGGATTATCTGCTCACCTACAGAGGGTGCCACATTCAGAAATAAAGACGGAGAGTACAACCTGATGGGCAGAAGTTGTGTCAAGGACTGCAAAGCAAGGGGCACATCATCTTGACATTGGCAGGGGCCTCCATTGTCAGTAGACCTGTCATTCATACCCCCGGCAGCATTCAAAGGCGTTTACAATACAGAGCCAAGGGGAAGACTCATGATACATGTAGGTAAACTACCCATCAGCCTGTAATAGTAGAAACTCATCAAGAAATGATGCAAAGGTCAAAAGAATGGTGATAAAGCATCCATTGTCCGGCAGTGCTCTAAGACATAGCATCTATCTTAAGTTGTAGCTATTGATGCTTCTCAAGTAGTGAAAAATGTAATATAAAACCCTTATATAATCCCTGCTCAGAACCAAAGGCAATTAGAATCACTAAAATCCTGTCTGATGTTAACCTCACCTGTTAACTAAGTAAAATTTAAAGTTCTGTGTATCCATCTATTTATTTTTTTATATCTATACTCATAATAAAACAGCTATGCTTGTTTTACTAAACTACTGTTTGTTGTCAATCATCATTACATAAGAATAAGACAAGACTGTATTTATAACAATAAAGGAAAGAAAATTTAATAGCAATATTAAGGTATGCAATTTTTCAGCATTGAGATTATCTTATTTTTATCAATTGGATTTCAATAAGTTTTCAGTCTTGTATTCCCTCATTCATTCATTCATTTGATATATAAACTTATTTGACAATTATTGTCTTAATATGTGAATAAAATACTTATATGTATCTAAACCATGACATCTGTATGTTTTACACTTTTACCTTAACACTGTAATTACATTCCTGTGACCTCTAGAACCATTACTATTGTCCTTTTTCATTTCCTTCCCTCTTTCATTTCTCCATTTCTTACATGCTGCTGCCCATTCTTTCATGGATCTTTCCTTGTTCCAACAATAAAATATTATGGCAGTTTATATTTTCCAAACATAGGCACACCATTATCCTTTATTACATATTCTTGTTTTACAATGTCACCTTGACCCTGCTACCATAATGAAGGTGGTTCTCTGTGTCTATGTGTTCTATGCGTCTGTGTAGGCTGCTGACCATGGGAGAAGTCGTTTCTAAGGCTAGTTACAGAGAACAGGCTCTCTGCCTCACTCGCCGGGGCACTCACCTTTAGAACACAGTCTGCATAGCCTGCCACAGCCAAATTGCAAGCTTGAAAAGATCCCCTGGAAAACTCCAGCTACTACTCACAATGAGAGAAACAATCAAGCAGCCCTCATCTTCTCCAAGCTCCCCAAGTTTGTGCTCTAGCAACCATGTGGCTTCACTCATGTGAGAAATCCCACACCAGGACAACTCAGTCAAACTTTTTGATTCTGTGACAACAGACATGTTGAAAGTTAATGAAATTATTATGGTTTTAAGTTGCTAAATTTGGGGTGAAAGAAGCAGAGAAAACACTAAATTCACATCAGCACTTGTAGATGCAACAAATATGAATGACTTTTCTCCCAGTCTAGTTGAAAGGAAAATTATGTAAAAAATGGCCAAAGAAAACAATACAACAGATATAAATGCATTCTGCTTTGGAAAGCTACAACGATTGCTAGAAAAAAGAATGGGCTCTGAGCATCCCTGCCTATTCTTGCTGGGTATACAAAACAACATTGTATGTAGCTGTGTATACAGTGAGCAATGATCATGGATGAAATAATGACTCCCCTCACAATAACAGCAGGCCTTCTTTTGCTGACCATAAACATGCCAATCTCAGCACTCCTTTCTTACAATACAGCCCACTGCACCTCCAGGCGCGCATCTAAGGCCAGTCTGAGTTGCATTGCTGGCACTACAAGGGCCTAGGAGAAATGGTACTGAGAAAGATGATAATTATTCTGCCATGGTTAACAGAGGGCTTTGACTCTGTCACAGTAGTACCTCCCTGCCTTCTGCTAGTACCCAGTAAACAGTAACAATCTGGCTTGGTAGTGTCTATTAAAATTAACGTAGTCAAGAAACAAATAAGAATTAGATTTAAAAAAAAAAATATTTATTTTCCTTGAAAGTCAGAGTTACACAGATAGAAGGAGAGGGAAAGAGAGAGAGAGAGAGAGAGAGAGAGAGAGAGAGAGAGAGAGGTCTTCCATTCTCTGGTTCACTCCCCAAATTACCATAACGGTCAGAGCTGCGCCGATCTGAAGCCAGGAGCCAGGAATGTCCTCCGGGTCTCCCATGTGGGTGCGGGAGCTCAAGGACATGGACCATCTTTTACTGCTTTCTCAGGCCACAGCAGAGAGCTGGATCGGTAGCGGAGCAGCTGGGTCTCAAACAGGCGCCCATATGGGATGCTAGCACTAAAGGTATCTGCTTTAACCCTCTACGCCAAAGCACTGGCCCCAAGAATTAGATTTATTTTAATCTTATGATAAATGTAATCCAGGAGACACAAAATTCAAGAAGCCTTGAAAATATGATCTGAGGTTTTACAAAACAGTGGCTGTTTTTGTCACCGAAACTTCAAAGTAGAAAGTTAATTCTATCTTCTGTTTGATAGCAATTATATTTGGTGAAACAAAGGTCAAGTTTCTTTACAAAGGGGATTGGATGCAGTCTAAGGAAGCAAGAGGGGTGTTTTCATAAAGTCTTACAGAGGCTAATTAGGTTCATTGCAAAAAAAAGAGCAATTTTGTTCCGTTCACAATGTCCACATGCACCCAAGTGCAAAAAAGCCCAGGTCAGTTGTTCAGCTGCAAACCTGCTTTGTGGCAGTTTGAGCAAGAGGCCAGCAAATCCTTTTTGCATGCCCTGAATCAATGTTGCTCCTCTGTAACTTTCTTATTTTATGGAAGTTTTAAGTAAGCTAAACTTCTAGACTTCACATGTTTCCTGTCAAGGAAAATACCTCATATTGCCTTGGAATGTCAAGAAACAATTCAGCAGTGGTCACAATGTGAAATTATACTAAGTCTTTGTGGAATAGCACATTTCATTTTCATGATTGTATAGGCTGCTGATTTGATTCATGAGAAATAAAAACTGACTGCTAGCTCCCCCCATTGGCTACCACTTTCTTTCCGTGTCTTCCGTAAAAACCACAGAGAGCTTTGAAAGACCTTTGATCTGGCCAACTGCAATTTCTCTCACCAACCTTCAGACCAAACCCAGAACCTGATAAAGTTGTGTTTAGCTATCCAAAACACTGAAAGGAACCTGCTCTGTCCTTAGTCGAAATTCCTAAATTTTCATATCAACCCCATGCCCTGACCCCTTGTTGTAGGCATACCTCAGTAAAACAACCCTTACCCCTTCTTGTCCATCACAAGGATAAGCTATAGCACACAGGAAGTTCCTCTAATAAATGCTTTGTACTGAACATACTGGCATTCAGTGCCTCTTTTTGGAATCCCAATTGGACTCATCTCTGAAGGATGAGACACCTCCTTTTGGAAACTCTTTGCTGTTGCTTTGGGGGCTATTCTGGTAGTTATTTCAGTAAAACTAAGCTCTGATTTAGAAAAGAAATTTTTAAAATATTTTCATGATAGTGAAAGGTCATTGTTGCAGGCCATGATACTCGGTGCATTTAGATCACTAGATTTTTTTTTAAATAATGTCTTTTTGGTTTGAACAACACTTTCAACTAAATGGGCAAATTTGTCAATAATTAAAATTTGTTTTATCTGCAGCTTGAGTCCATCTTTAGGTGTTAGAATTCACAGAGGGCCTTCCCTTTGCTCTGTATTTCTTTAATTTCTACCTAATTTTGAATGTGTATTCCATAGTTTGCTTCAGTGGACTGGCAAGTTTTCAATTAGTAATTGACAATTACCATCTGCTTGTAAAAGAATGTGGCTGTCTCTTGTGTGTCATAATATGATTCATCAACTTAAGTGTAGACTGAGACAAAATTTTTAAAGACAGTGTTATCCAGTAAATTATAGTGTCTCAAAATAATACGATGATAGTTTCTAGTTTTACAGAATGTTTTCTTTTAAAGTGGTTTAAGTTACTTATAGTTAAGGTACTATATATATATATATATATATATATATATATATATGCAGTCCTGTCATCCATAGTGAGACTTAACATTATTAATCACTATGTAGTAACACTATTTTTCATCTCAGATGTATATGCATGAATTCTCAATATCTACTAATGAGATTTGGCATATCATATGTTTCTTAAACAAGTATTGTCACATAATCAGATGCAAGATGGTAATGTGTTTTAAACCTGGAGGAGAACTGACTGATTTTATAGTACCATTTGCATTTTATAAATTAAAAACAAGTGGTTTCCCAATATCACACAGCACATTAAAGAACTGCAGTTACAGCATGCTGAACACAAGGCAAATCAATGATTTGATTGTAAAGTTAAAGTGTGTACCTCCTCTTGCATGTCTCTTGTTCTATCAGCTTCATATTTCACTTGATGCAAAAGAATAGGGGCCTTTGAGATGTGGGAGGAATGTTGCAATAAGAAAAAAAGAATAATGTTTATTTTTAAATAAACACTTAACTGAAGCATGTAGAATCCGTGATTTATTCACAATACTTACCAGATTTTATTTTGCATAACCATTTAACATCAATATTTAAAATACAGAAATCTTACATTTATAGATCAATGGATGTTCTGCTGCATATACACCCAGTCAGTATCACCCAAATAAATACATCAAACATTGCCAGGTACCCAGAAACCACCCATGCAGTACTCTCTCTACCTCTCATTATGCTCCCCTCAATAAATTCACAATTTTGACTTTTATTGTCAGAGATTAGCTTCATCTTTTACATTTTCAAACTGATACCAACCCCAGATTTCTGACTCTCTTGCATAGAAATTGACAAGAGACCAACATGCAGTTTACAGGAGGCTAATGTGGGGCTTATGTTCGGACACAAGGGAGATAGCATGGTAGGAAGGGGTTCTACCTTCTGGCTTGATGAGGGAAGCTCACAGGGGTTTTAATCAAGTGAGGGGGTTTTATCAAGTGAGGAGGTTTGGTGGCTGCCCATTGGCAAATGGTGCTGTGATTTGTATGCTGACTAAAGTTCTGGTCTTCCCTCTCAGTACAGGGCACCTGGTGTCCTGCTTTCTTTCACGGGAAATGCTCAAAATGGTAGTGTCGCTCACCACTGCCTCCCCAGGAAGTCATGAATTGGTCACATTGGACTACCCTAGGCATGGGTATAGGCAGTAGGAAGTCCTGCAGTTATGGTGTGGATGCTACTTGGTCTGACTTGTTTGAAGCTGTTTGGAGGGACATGCAGTTGGAGATGGATTCACATTCCAGTGGAAGAGGAATACATATTGAATGAGGAGGGGCTTGCTTTTGTTGAGTTCTGCTTCTATAGAGTCTCAAAGCTATGCATGCACTTTTTTTTTTTTTTTTTTTTTAGTTTTATTTGAAAGGCAGGGAGACAGAGACAGACAGAGATCTTCCATGTGTCAGTTTACTCCCAAACGCCTGCAACATCTCGCAGGGCTGGGCCAGAGCATAAGAGCTGGGAACTCAGTCCAGATTTTCTACATAGGTGATAGGGATGCAAGTACTTGAATCTTCACCTCTGTCTCCCAGGGTGTGGATAAGCAGAGAGAGGTAGGACCGGTAGTGGAGCCAGGGTTGGACTGCTGACACTTTTTTATGGATGCGGGCACCCCAGTGGTATTTTAGTTGATGTACCAAAAGCCTGCTCCATTTATTTATTTATTTATTTATTTAGAATTATTTTATTTATTTGAAAGTCAGAGTTACACTCAGAGAGAAGAGGCAGAGACAGAGAGGTCTTCCATTCCGCTGATTCACTCCCCAAATGACTGCAATGGCCAGAGCAGAGCTGATCCGAAGCCAGGAGCCAAGAGTCTCTTCCAGGTCTCCCACGTGGGTGCAGGGGCCCAAGGACTTTGGCCATCTTGCACTGCTTTCCCAAGCCATACCAGAGAGCTGGATTGGAAGAGGAGCATCCGGGACTTGAACCGGTGCCCATATGAGATGCTGGCGCTGCAGGCCAGGGCTTTAACCTACTGCTCCAAAGTGCGGGCCTTGCTCCATTTATTTTTAAAAATAACTTCATTTAAATGATTTAATATGGGATGTACTCATGATTCATTTCTTTCTACTAATATTCATCAGGATTGGATATATACCTATCTAATCCTTGTAGCAATATTTTAAAAAGTTTCATTGTTACACTCTGGTAAAAATAGATCCCCTTTTCAACCCAATGTAACCTTGATGGACATTTAATCCATTCAAACATTGATAGTAATCATTTGTATTTGCAGTGTTTTGAAAAGTACATATTATCTGATATAGATATACACACATTCACTTCTATTGGAACTGTATCTTAGAAAGGAATTTCTGGATCTTGGGTTATACATAAACTCACTGGCAGTCAATATTAAAAAACATTTTTGCAACTGGTATATCAATTTGTACTCACATCAACATTATATATGATAGATCCACTAGCAGTGATCCCTTGCTTACTTTTGTTATTACTTTTCTATTCTGTTCTCTTTTTTTCTTTTTTTTTAAATTTACAGGCAGAGTGGACAGTGAGAGAGAGAGACAGAGAGAAAGGTCTTCCTTTTGCCGTTGGTTCACCCTCCAATGGCCGCCGCGGTAGGCGCGCTGCGGCCGGCGCACCGCGCTGATCCGATGGCAGGAGCCAGGTGCTTCTCCTGGTCTCCCATGGGGTGCAGGGCCCAAGGACTTGGGCCATCCTCCACTGCACTCCCTGGCCACAGCAGAGAGCTGGCCTGGAAGAGGGGCAACCGGGACAGGATCGGTGCCCCGACCGGGACTAGAACCCGGTGTGCCGGCGCCGCAAGGCGGAGGATTAGCCTAGTGAGCCGCGGCGCCAGCTCTATTCTGTTCTCTTTTTTCTCCCTTTTTTGACTTTTTATCCATTCTAGAGAATTATAATATTTTCTAACTGCACTTTTAATTTTAAATTGTCTCCCACATATTGATCAATTTATCATTATTTTAGTATTACATGAGCATAGGATTTAGGCAAAAGGGGGCACTGGAACATATGATTTTGCAAACAGTTTGTAAATGGATACTCTCTTGAATGTGCTTTTTTTCCTAAGATTTATGTATTTATCCAAAAGGTGGAGTTACAGATTGAGATGAAGAGAGAAAGAGAGAGAGAGAGAGAGAGAGATCTACCTCTTTGGTTCACTCCCCAAATGGCCACAGGCAGACCAAAACACACAAGCAATATGTAAAGCTGTACAAAATCAGTTTTGCAAACACAGTGTACATGAAGATACATATTGTAAGCAGGAAGGGCTCATCGCTTTCCTTGATTTTGCATCCTGGACACTCCCCTAAGCCTTGATACAAAGGCCCTAGCAAATTGCTTCACAGGGAGGCAGTTTCTTTGAGAAACTATACTTCCTCACTGTCACAAGCGAATAGCTTCCCTTTGAGCAGTTCTTCCTTTGAGCTTATTATTTGATGACACTTCAAGTGACAAACCCATTATATCTGCTAATAAAATTTCAAAAATTTACTAATATCATAAAAGTTAAGATCTATTTATTTTAAGTACTTATTTACTTACCTATTATAATGCAATTCATTATTTCTTTTTGCAGTATGTCCATATAAAATTATTTATGTCTGATAAACGAAATTCTTTAATGCAGGGATGGTTGCAAGAACGTTGTTTTTGATGGAAAATATCTTTATTATAGCATCATTTTTGAGGATGTTTTTGTCATGTATAGGTTTTTGTGTTACAGTCACTTTCTTTGGGGATTTTAAGCATGTCACTACATTTTCTTCTTTCTTTTTCATTTCTATTGTGAAGTTAACTATAACTTTTACTTCTTTGAAAATCATGTGGCTTTCTTTTCACTTCTATTTGGCCACTTTGAGCATTCCTAAGTATTATTGTTTTTATGGTTTTGCTATGATTTGCTTCAATCAATGTAGTTTTGTTGTATTATTCTTTTTTCATCTGTAAAGGTTCATGAATTAGTGTTTTAATGCATTTGATTATATATATATATATATTTAATTTATTTGACAGATAGAGTTAGACAGTGAGAGAGACAGAGAGAAAGGTCTTCCTTCCATTGGTTCTCCCTCCAAATAGCCACTACAGCCAGAGCTGCACCGATCCGAAGCCAGGAGCCAGGTGCTTCCTCCTGGTCTCCCATGCAGGTACTGGGGCCCAAGCATCTGGGCCATCCTCCACTGCCTTCCTGGGCCATAGCAGAGAGCTAGACTGGAAAAGGAGCAACCAAGACTAGAACCCAGCACCCATAAGGGATGTCGGCGCTGCAGGCAGAGGATTAACCAAGTGAGCAACAGCGCAGGCCCCAATTTTTTATATTTTTAAAAACTGATTCTCTCCTCTGTCTGACATCTCATTTAAATTGATTTTGAATTTTTAAAATATTTTAATGTGTCTTATTTTTATACTTTATTTCCATTTTTTTCTTTTGTTTTACTTTATTTTATACAGTCCTACCTTCGATTTATAAATTCTCTTCTAGTAACAGAGGTAGTTAAAATCATATGCTATATTCTTAATAAATATAGCTTTGTTTTTACAAATTCAAGAATCCTCAATTTCATATGTCTTTAAGTTCTTTTATAAAACTCTCTATTTTGTCATCACTTTTTAAACTTATTGGTTACAATTATTTTGCAATTCTTCCTCTGATAACTGATATCTGGGTTACCTGTGGGTCCCCATAACTATCACTTTTTGTTGTTTCCTTATTGTTATTATTATTTTAGATCATATCTTCTGTCAAGCTTTGCAGTAGACATTTTAAATGGCATTATCTTTCCCCAGAGGAGATTTAATTTTCAATAGAAATGCCTATAGTTGAGTAGAGGAAGAGCACATTGATCCGAATTGATATTGAAATGGTAAAGCGAAATTCAAAGTTTATAACTCTATTCGAAGGGCACATTTTAAGATCTAATTGAATACTTGGGGTGTTTCCAAGAATTGTTTTTCATGATAGACGGTGTACTCATTTTTCTGTTTCCCTCAGTTCCTGATCCCACTGAAATCTTAACTTAATCCTTTAAAATTTCAACAGCTGCTTTTTTCCTTTCTTTCTTTTTAACTTTGCCTCCAGCGCAAGTTAAGATAGATAATTTCCTTGAAGTCAAAGTCTTGTTATATATCAACGCCACTTCTTTGTGGTTCCCCTTTCTCCAGCATTGTGAACTTTTACATTGTATAGTTGTACCCCAGTATTTATTTCAATAGCTGATTTCTGTTCAGTCTCACTCTAGTGCACAGAAAAACCAACAAATGTACTTTGAGGGAAAATATGATTAGAAAGAGAGATTGCCCGTGATGTATTTTTTTATCTCTTTTTTTTTTACATTTACCAGTAGCTTTATTTTTATTTATTTAAGATATACAACTTTCATGTATTTCATATATACAGATTTAGATACACAGTGATTCTTCCCCCCTTACCCTCCTTCCCTTCCTTCTCTTTCCTCTCCTATGCCCTCGCTTAATTTTTACAATGATCTACTTTCAGTACACTTAATTATTGAATCTTGGCTTCTATGTTCTATCTTAAATAAAGCTATAATGTCAAACTATTTTTTATGTATTTTAATGAATTTTCAATGTATTCTCAAACACTGGGTTTAGGCTGTCATAACTATTCTAACATGCTCAGAAATGAAACTTGCATTACTTGTTTTCAGTTATCAATTATCAAGGTCAAATGTCATTTTTATTACTTGCCGGGTTAGTTAAGATTCAGTATTGAATTTTCAATTAAAAGATCATGGGATTATATTATCAAAATAACTTTGAATTTCAGTTTTCTCCTTGTTCCATACCAAAGTAATGATTTTCCTCTAAATTTATGGTACTTTTGCTTCACAATTCATTGGCATCATGTATTATGATTGCACCACTTAACATCTCATAAGCATTTTCAGATTTTAAGTAGTCTAGAAATATTTTAGCAACTTATAAATGATCACATATCCTTATTCATCACAATTTTTAAAAGCAGGTTTTTTTTTAAAGATTTTATTTTATTTATTTGACAGGTAGAGTTACAGACAGTGAGAGGGAGAGACAGAAAGAAAGGTCTTCCATCTGCTGGTTCACTCCCAAAATGGCAGCAATGGCCAGAGCTGGGCAGATCTGAAGCCAGGAGCCAGGAGCTTCCTCTGGGTCTCCCACGTGGGTACAGGGATCCAAGGACTTGGCCAATCTTTTACTGCTTTCTCAGGCCATAGGAGAGAGCTGGATCGGAAGTGGAGCAGCCGAGACTCGAACCGGCACCTATATGGGATGTCGGCACTTCAGGCAGCAGCTTTACCTGCTATGCTAGAGCAACACCCCCACTAGTAAGTCTTAATGCTTTTCACTTTCTGAATACAGTGGATTCTTATTATTCACAATAGTATGTTCTATAAAGCTGCCAAAACACTAAGTTAGCTGTACAAACAATTGCTCCTAGGGAAGATATAGAGGTTTAAGTCATATCATTATGAACTTGTGTTTAACTCTTTTTAAAGACACTTAGTTAACATATATTGTTGGTTTATTAACATTAATCTACGTGGTCCACAGTGTTGTGTTTTGTGCCTGAATAAAGCTCACCCAAAAATATGCTTTCTCCATGAGGTACATCACAGCCTTCATGTTCTTTAGAACACTAGATAGCACCTCAGAACTCTAGAGACCCTTTTAAACCTCAGAATCACCAATGAAGAGCGCAGGAAGAAGAAAAGCATGTCATCTCACAGACTAGCAGAACCACAGCTGTCTACAGCACAAGGGCTGAAAGACTAAGACAGGGCACTGCCTTGTTCCACTCCGCCAGGAACTTGCAAGTCCAGTGACTCCACTGTTTCACTGCTCTGCACAGGTCTGCAATGCTTGTGAAAACACCAGGAATCCTGCCTAGAAGTTAAAAAACAACTAGTATACAAATTAACAAATGCATAATCATTAATAACGAGAATACACTTTAGACCACACAGATGTTCCTGAGAGAGACACGAAACATGAAAAGAGAGAGAAATGAAAGAATCCATCTTAGTATCTTTAGACTAATGTAAAAAGCTGACCAACATTGTTTAAATTTTTAATAAGATACTTTCAATTTTTGAAAATTCCTGTGAGGACCATATGGAAGAAATCTTGAATAATGAATAGATCAAATAGAATTAAAAAAAAGCCAAAAGATGTCAGTGATCTCAGGTGAAGACTAACAGAAAGATACCAACAGTTGAAGAGTTACTCTTATTGACTTTACTGCATCTGGGGAGAATACCAGTTAAGTTAATGGGAATCACAGGATATTTCGGAGAGAAGTGAGCAAAGGTATTTGTACACTTACATGAGGTGATCTTTCGAGAGAGTTCAAGAAAGTGATGTTTGCTCTGGATTGGATGTAATCAAGAAATGGGTAATTCCATGATTAGCTACCATATAAAAACTTACCAAAATAATGGGAAAAGTACAGAGAGAGTGAAACTATCAACATTACAGCTTAATACTTGGCAGAGAATGGGTGTGGCATTGTGGTGCAGTGAGCTAAGCTGCTATCTGCAGTGCCAGCATCCCATATTAGAATACCAGTTAGAGTCTGACTATTCTTCTAATCCAGCTGTCTGCTAATGTACCTGAGAAGGCAGCAGAAGATGGCCTAAGCACTTGTGTCCCTGCCACCCATGTGGGAGACTAGGATGGAGCTGAGGGCTGGATTCAGTCTGGACCAGCCCTAGTCTTTGCAACCATTTGGGGAGTAAACAGATGATAGAAGATTCTCTCTCTCTCTCTCTCTCTCTCCCTTCTCTCTTTCTCACTGTGTGTGTCACACAGACACACACAAATATATCACTCTGCCTTTCAAATATATATATATATATATATATATATATATATGTAAAATGTACAGAGGCAGTATTCACTCATCCAGGCAAATGAGATACTTGGTTATGTTTGTGGAATGAACAATGTTCTTTGCCTTACCTAAATTCACTCATAATTATGGGATAATCTTACTGTGTCTGTAGCCATCATTTTTAGTGTGACTTGGTCAGACACTGGTATTTTTCCAAGATTCATATGTTCAGTAGGAGAGTACCAAGATCTTGCTGTGAACGTAAAGTCATCCCCAGCAACTGTCCCATCAATAATGCTAGGTTGGTAGCTGATGAAGAGGGTTTTTTTTTTTTTTTGCTTTCTCCAGGTTATAAAGCATAAAAAGTATTCTCAGTGACTCAGTTGTGTCATTCTACTATGATATTATAATATATGAGATCTCTATTGCATATTGTGAAAAAGCTTTGCTTTATTTAAAAAAAAAACTGCATCAATATAAACTTACCTATTTTTTTGAATATGAGATCACTGACCTGGCTTGACCTTGTTCACTCACCAGGTCAGAATAAACAAAAGCCAGATTCCAGGAACTCAAAGAACTTCTACCATATGGGTGGCAGGGCTCCAACCATGTGAAACATATCTGCTGTTTCCTAGGTTGCAAATTAGCAAAGCTGGTACTCAGTATCCAAGTGCTCCAGTATAGGATGTGGGCATTCCAAGCATTAACCTCTTTGCAAAATGCTTGCTCCTTAAAAACTCATGTTTTCATTCCATTAATCCATGGATATTTCCTAGTACCCTTGTTTGTGTTACTAATGATTGCATAAGATCACATGTTACTCTTTTGAACATATAGGACAGTATAAAGAGTACACAAATTAACAAACCTGTATTAGTCCTAAAGTATTGAAATACATTGCTAAGCAAAAATTAGGACACAACCTGTATTAGTCCTAAAGTATTGAAATACATTGCTAAGAATAAGAAAAGAAGGAAGGAAGGAAGGAAGGAAGGAAGGAAGGAAGGAAGGAAGGAAGGAAGGAAGGAAGGAAGGAAAATTTTAAAAAGAAATATTGCCTCAGGGGCTGGCACTATGGTCTAGTAGGTGAAGCCACTGCTGCAGTGCTGGTATCACATAACAGTATCTCTCTCGTTCTCGCTGTTGCTTTCATTCTCATTCTCACTCTCATTCTAGCTCTAGCTCTCTCTGTCACTTCCTTTCACATAAATAAACTTTTCATAATACTTCATGGAAGACGGTATTGAAAGATAAGTTGAAGGGGCCAGCTCTGTGGCAAGGCAGGTAAAGCAGCCGCCTGCATCCCATATGGCATCCCATATGGGCGCCTGTTTGTGTCAGGGCTACTCCACTTCCTATCCAGCTCTCTGCCATGGCCTGGGAAAGCAGTAGAAGAAGACCCAAGACTTCAGCCCCTGCACCTATGTGGGAGACCCAGATGAAGCTCCTGGCTCCTGGCTTCGGATCAGCTAGCTCATCTCTGGCCGTTGCAGCTAACTGGGGAGTGAACCAGGGAATGGAAGACCCTTCACACTTGCTCTGCCTCTGCCTCTCTGTAACTCTGCCTTTCAAATAAATAAATAAATCTTTTTAAAAAAGAAGAAATACTGCCTCATAAATACAGAATCTATATGTTGTTCCTACTTAAATGGAAAATACTATAAAGAAAATAAAGAAAGAAAATTTTTGATGGAAAACGAAGAGTTCTGTATTTGAACCTCAATCATCTTCTAGGTTTGTATAGTTATCTTCGTGTCTGTGCTTTTCCATGTTTTTCCTTCAAAAATAAATATGGTACCCTCTTCCTAAAAGGGTACCATGAATTCTATTCTTTGTAGAAGTTTATATTAAAAATTCTTTTATGTACAATTTTCTATTAAGTGTGACCTGGTTTAAGAAGGTATATTTGGATGTTGTAATTTGTGGTGAAAGTTAACCAATTAAAAAGATGATTATTATATGAATAAAAAACTTTCATGGTGCTATTTCAGTAGTCAAAAGTTTTATTAATATTAAAGTATGTGTCAGGGCCGGCGCTGGGGTGCAGTGGGTTAAAGCCCCAGCCTGCTGTCCCAGCATCCCAAACGGGCACCAGTTCAGGTCCTGGCAGCTCTACTTCTGATCCAGCTCTCTGCTATGGCTTGGGAAAGCAGTACAAGATGATCCAAGTCCTTGGGCCCCTGCACCTACATGGGAGACCCAGAAGAAGCTCCTGGCTCCTGGCTTTGGATCAGCTCAGCTCTGGCCGTTGCGGTCATTTAGGGAGTGGACCAGCAGAATGGAAGACCTCTTTCTCTGCCTCTCCTTTTCTTTCTGTGTAACTCTGACTTTCAAACAAATAAAATAATTCTTTTAAAAAATAAAGTATGTGTTACTTTTATTTTTATCTTTTGACTAGATTTATTTATTTATTTGAAAGTCAAAGGGAGAAGCAGAGTGGGAGAGAAAGACAAAGAGAAAGAGAGAGAAAGTGGTCTTTTGTCTGCTGGTTCACTCCCCAAAGGGCCACAGTGTCCAGGGCTGGGTCAAGCTTAATCCAGCAGCCAGGAGCTTCATCTGGGTCTCCCACTTGGATTCAGGGGCCCAAGGACTTGGATCATCCTCTACTGCTTTTCCAGGCACATTAGCAGGGAGCTAAATCAGAAACAGAGCAGCAGGGACTAGAACTGGTACCCACTTGGGATGCCAATGCTGCAGTAGGAGGCTTTACCCACTACGCCAGGGTGCTGGCCCCTACGTGTTACTTTTATATCAGTGAAAATATTTCTAATATCATCCTAAGAGTTATATAAAAATATCTTTAAATTGTGCCTCAGGATAGGTGATTAGAACAGCGATTAAGACACCACTGGAGGGGCCAGTGCTGTGGCTCAGTGGGTTAATCCTCCACCTAAGGTGCTGGCATACCATATGGGCGCCGGTTCTAGTCCCGGCTGCTCCTCTTCCGATCCAGCTCTCTGCTGTGGCCTGGGAAAGCAGTAGAAGATGGCCCAAGTCCTTGGGCCCCTGCACCCACGTGGGAGACCTAGAAGATGCTCCTGGCTCCTGTCTTCGGATCGACGCAGCTCCAGCTGTTGCAGTCATTTGGGGAGTGATCCAGCGGGTGGAAGACTTTTCTCTCTGTCTCTCTCTCTCACTGTCTGTAACTCTGCCTTTCAAGTAAATAAATAAAATCTTAAAAAATAAAAAAGACACCACTGGAATACTCACATCACAAATCAGAGTGCTTGTATTGAAATCACAGCTCTACTTCCAGTTCCACCTTCCTGCTGATACATACCCTGGGAGGCAGCAGATGATGGCTCAGTGCTTGGATCCCTCCATCAGTTGGGAGACTTGACTGAGTTCAGGGTTCTTGGTTTTGACCCAGAGACACCCATCTGTTGTGGGCATTTCAGGGTGAACCAGTGGGTAGAAGATCTGTCTCTGCTTACCTGTATCTCTCTCTCTCTCTCTCTCTCTCTCTCTCTCTCTCTCTCTTCATATTGTGAATCTGTCTTTCAAATAAAGTTAAAAAATATTGGCCGGCGCCGTGGCTCAACAGGCTAATCCTCCACCTAGAGGCGCCGGCACACCAGGTTCTAGTCCCGGTCGGGGCGCCGGATTCTATCCTGGTTGCCCCTCTTCCAGGCCAGCTCTCTGCTGTGGCCAGGGAGTGCAGTGGAGGATGGCTCAAGTGCTTGGGTCCTGCACCCCATGGGAGACCAGGAAAAGCACCTGGCTCCTGGCTTCGGATCAGCGTGGTGCGTTGGCCACAGCACGCCAGCCGCGGCGGCCATTGGAGGGTGAACCAACGGCAAAAAGGAAGACCTTTCTCTCTGTCTCTCTCTCTCTCACTGTCCACTCTGCCTGTCAAAAAAAAAAAGTAAAAAAAAAAATAAATAAATAAATAAAGTTTAAAAATATTAAAAACAAGATATTTAATTTCCCTTTCTGTTAATCATCTGATTTTAATGCTAACTAACAAGTAATGATGTTAGTTTAAAAGTGGTTCTTCACAGTTGAAGTCCATCATTTGGTGTTTGTTTTTTAAAAAATGTTTTTAAAATAAATTAGTCTGGTTTTCAGAACACTAAGACAAGTTGATTCTAATATTTAGGTCACTTGCAAATATTTATCTTTTACATGAAATTTTGAATAATAAAATTGGTATTCTCAATAATTAAACAGCTTTAATTCAAAACAGATAGAACGCACACCGTATATAATTATAGCTTTGTTCAAATATAAGCAAGTTTTTTCACTTAGAAAAAAACCAGGTGATTGCTTAAAGATATTACATCTAAAGTAAAATTGTGTCATATCTTGATATTTAGATAACTAAAATTAATGATATAGACAACAACTTAAATGAACTGTAGAATATGAAATTATTTATTTAAAATACATTTTATTTATCAATTTACTTATATATAATATATAACATATTATAATTATCTAACAGTTTATTTAAAATAATATTTTATATATTCATCCTTATAATCTAGTCAACCAAAAGAATAATTACAGTTTCCTTTGAGGAAAAAAATAAGAAGTGGTTCTTAGAAATAGAGTCCTTAATGTAAGAAATACACCATAGCAGGAAAAGAAATTGTCTTTTATCCTTTTGCTATTTTTTTTACTCACAATTTTCAGTCTATTTAACCAATTTGAAGAGATAAGTGAAGAAGGTTTCTGGTATCTTTTGATTTTATTCAATCATCTGCTTCTCAAATGTAATCCTGTCTTCAGGTTTCTGTCCTCAGATCCTCATACTCCTTTGCTGACACACTCATATTCCCATTCTGAAAGAGTCTCCACTTCTAAATTTCATTTATCATTTTTAATCAAAGATTTATCTCATCTGTATGCCAACACTTCATCTCTGGGAGGCAGACCTTATAGCTTGGTGGATTAAGCTCACATCCCAGGTCAGACTGCCTAGGTTGAGTGCTCTTTTTGCTTTTAATCCAGCTCCTGGGTAATCCCCAACCTGGGAGGCAGAAGATGATGATTCAAGTACTTGTGCTCCTGCTGGCCATGTGGGAGCCCCGGAGGGAGTTCCAGGCTACTGGCTTCAAACTGACACAGCCCTAGCTTTTATAAGCATTTATGGAGTGAGCCAGAGACTGGAAGATCTCCATAACAGCATCTCTCTCTCTCTCTCTCTCTCTCTCTCTCTCTCTCTCTCTCTCTGTCTTGTGTGCGCACGCACATGTCCACAAATGTGTGGTCTCTCTTGCTCTCACTCTCATTCTATCTCTAGCTCTCTCATAGTCACTCATTTTCACATAAACTTTTTAAAATAGCTCATGGAAACAGAATTGAAAGATAAGTTAAAGGGCTGGCGCTGTGGCATGGCAGGTAAAGCAGCCGCCTGCAGTGCCAACATCCCATATGGGTGCCTGTTTGAGTGCTGGCTGCTCTGCTTCAGATTCAGCTCCTTACTGTGGCCTGGGAAAGCAGTGGAAGATGGCCCAAGTCCTTGGGGCCCTACACTCATGTGGGGGACTGGAAGAAGCTCCTGGCTTCTGGTTGAGAATGGGCCCAGCTCCAGCTGTTACGGCCGTTTCGGATGTGAGCCAGTAGATGGAAGACCTGTTTTTCTGTGTCCCTCTGGCTCTCTGTTACTCAGCCTTTCAAATAAATAAATAAACCTTAAACAAACATAAGTTAAAATAACCTTCATAACCTTCGCTTCATGTTTACAAATGCCTGGTGAAACATCTGCTCAAATTACCTTAAAGGCACCTCCATCTTGACGTTTTCCCCAATAAGTTTTTGAAATTTTCCCTAATTTTTGAATTTTCTTAAAAACAAAGTACAAGAAAGAAATGGATTAATACTCATTTTCCCAATACCTTATATTGTTTCTGTTAATCTTATTGTATAGTTGCCTTCAATTCTTTTTGTACTTAATCAAAGTTAATTATTTTTATAAAAAGGACAGTCTCTTGTTATAATGAAATCAAACATTTTTAAAAGCATGGAATGAAAGTAAAATATCAGATCGAATTCCATGACCTAAATTAGGAGCACTGAGTAATTTTATTACAGTGAACCATTCAATCCTTATCACCAGTTTTTTAACAGCACATTTATGAACTTCAATGTTTAAATCTGCCTTTTACTTATAAAGGTGTGGTGGTTGGGTAGGTAATCCCCCATCGTACTCAGAAGAAGAGCTCAAGGGTGTAATATTTATTGTATTTGTTCAAATATAAGCAAGCTTTTCAGTCAGTTCTCTTCCTAAGTGACCATATAGTGGTTATAAATTTCTCAGAAGTTTCTGCTTCAGGCTTTACATACATGGATGCATTGTCTTCTGGTACTAACTCTGGTTTTTTGGTAATTTTTTTCAAACATTTACACCAATGTGCCACTTTTTCCTTACTTAAGTTTCTAAATAATTAGTTTTGAAAATTATTTTTCATTCTTCCAAGTTGAAAGAACAATTCCCTTATTGGAGTATGTCTCCATTGTGTCAAATTTCTTAGACTATAAGACACTATTTATATCTTCCAGTTTAGTTCTGTCATCATTTAATTTTTTTCCATGTTTGGATCTCTCTGCATTTCAGAAATGAGCTATGATGCCCTCTAGTTTGCTCTGAATGTTATGTAGTTAAATCTTTACAAGTGTGATCATCTCAAGCCTCTGTACTCTTAACATTTACTTGATTTTAGTAGTATATCTTCTCTTTCTAAATATGAAGTCAAAATTATATCTGATATGGAAATTTCATCTCATGTCTATGTGAGAATTCTTGTCATTCTTCCCACTTTGTCTATGGATGGTTTGTTTTATCTGAACTATAACTTGAGGGGAGACATGCATTAGGAATGGATGATAGGAGGAGGTGAAAATCTCAACTGAGTAAGCAAAAGTACAAGCTGCTTCACAATAAAGAGGCTATGCTTTTTCTTCTGAATTTTTAAAATATCAATACTGAAGTCCATCTATATAAATTTCAGGAGTAAAAACAAGAGACCAAATTTTATGTGACCACAATTATTTTCCCAGTTTAAGAATAGCCCTGTGGTACTGAGTTTGTTTGAGGAGAGTCATTTCATTTGTTTTCCCCAAGCAACTTACTAACTCCCAACAGTTGTTTCCATTAATTGTTTTATGATTTTTAAAAATTTATTTGGAAGGCAGTGTTACAGAGATAATGAGGGAGAGACAGAGAAAGAAAATGAGAGAGAGGCCTTCTGTTTTCTGTTTCACTCCCCAAATGGCTGCGATGGCAGGGGCTGGGCCAGGGCAAAGTAAGGAGCTTCTTCTGGGTCTCCCACACGGGTGCAGGCATCCAGGCATTTGGGCCATCTTCCGCTGCTTTCCCAGTTGAAGCAGTAGGAATCTAGACAGGAAGTGGAGCAGCAGGGACTGGAACTGGTGCCCATTATGGGATGCCGGCACTGCAGATGGTGGATTAACCTGCTATGCCACAGTGCCAGTCCCTGGCTTCATTAATTTTTAATCCAAGGGGGAGTGGGATGAGCATTGTACTTCTTTCCAGATCTCAGAATATCAATAAGGATCTTTAGGATTATGTGAACTCAACTTTGTGGTACCAAGAAATGGAATACTGTGCTTCTCCTCAAGAATCTTTTTTATTTTATTTTATTTTTTTATTTATTATTTTTTTGACAGGCAGAGTGGACAGTGAGAGAGAGAGAGACAGAGAGAAAGGTCTTCCTTTTGCCGTTGGTTCACCCTCCAATGGCCACCGCGGTAGGCACGCTGCGGCCGGCGCACCGCGCTGATCCGATGGCAGGAGCCAGGGGCTTCTCCTGGTCTCCCATGGGGTGCAGGGCCCAAGGACTTGAGCCATCCTCCACTGCACTCCCTGGCCACAGCAGAGAGCTGGCCTGGAAGAGGGGCAACCGGGACAGGATCGGTGCCCTGACCGGGACTAGAAAGAATCTTTTTTGTACTTTGACATCAGTGTTTAAAAGTATATTAGATTGTGCTTTTTCCTTCCTTTGAGTACCACTTGATTTATTTTATTTAATTTTGATCTTTTAGCTTATTTCATTTACATCAGGATAGTTCATTCCTGGGCCAAATTTTCAAACCACATTCTTAACTTGAATGTACAAACTTTAATTATCATTATTTCTTCTAACCTGTTTTCTGTTTGTGCTAATCTAAAGGTTCCACTGCTGTCAGGAATAGAAGTAAAGCCCTGGAGTTCTCATTGCTATTCCTCTGCAACATACTACTAGTAATCAAAGTACATCAGTTTTGTACCTAAAAAATACCTCAATTGCTCTTTATATGTTTTTGTCTCTGAATGACATGTTCTTAGCTCAATCCTACATTCTTTCTATAATGGACTAAAAGACAAACTTCTTAGCTAGATTTCAACAACTAATCCCCCTGACCTTCTACAATAATGAAGAAATAAGCCTGTATTGATATCCACTATGCATAATAATTCTATTTCTCTCTCTAATCCTCAAATATTTTATGGCTTTCATGTTATTACAAACATTTCCCAAATTACAAAGCTAATAATAGACAGAACCAGGATATGAGCCCACATGTGACAAACTCGCTTTCTTTTCCCATTTTGCTTCTTGAAATATTTTCTCTTATATTAATACACAGTGATATCTAACATATATATAGTTGATAGCTTATTTTTAAACAGTTAATATGATAAAAAGTACATGATAAAAATCTACATCTAAGAGAGTATTAAGAAGTTTTTTCAATGAGCAGATTTCCCTATCAGATGACCGCTCAATCATAAAAATCAAATTCTTACTAAATATCTTTCCTGACTTTAATCATTACCAAACGCTAAAGACAAAACTTTATATTAGACTATAAACAGAATATATCTACATTTACTCATTAGACATTTATTAATGTTGAGATGCCCTTATCAGTTTGGAAGAAAAATAGAAAGAAAAGAATTTACTACTTTACCCTCAGCTTATTATCCTCATTGATAATCAATTGAATGGGATATCCAAATGTCATATTACAAGGAATAGTTTGTGTATCCTATTTCTCCCAATGAGCTACTTCAATGATTACCTATTAATTTATGCACCAATAAAATAGTGGTAGCCTCTTACCCTTAGAAAAACAGAACTCCAGGGTCAGCGCTGTGGCTCACTTGGTTAATCCTCCGCCTGCGGCGCTGGCATCCCATGTGAGCACCAGTTTCTAGTCCTGGTTGCTCCTCTTCCAGGCCAGCTCTCTGCTGTGGCCTGGGAGGGCAGTGGAGGATGGCACGAGTGCTTGGGCCCCTACACCCGCGTGGGAGACCAGGGGGAGGCACCTGGCTCCTGGCTTCAGATCAGCGCAGTGCTCACAATGGCAGCCATCTGGGGAGTGAACCAATGGAAGGAAGACCTTTCTCTCTGTCTCTCTCTCTCACTGTCTGTAACTCTACCTGTCGAATGAATAAATAAAAATATTAAAAAAGAAATTAAAAAAGGAAGACAAGAACTCTCTTTGAAGGAAGATACTATTAAAAAAAAAAGACTTCTAAATCAGCTTTGTGGTAATACTTTAGTTAATTGCTATAGATACTAAATTTTCCATATCAAATTTATATCATCCATATATATAAAAACTGACCATTATCAGATAACTGACAAAATGAGAAAACAGATTTTATTCAGAACCTGATAGACAGAAAGCAACATAATAAACCTATTTCAAGTACTATCTCACTAAATTCTTTAACATATCCTATGGAGTCATATTTTAGATGAAGCTGTTAAAGCTCCTAGTGTACATTAGAAAAGAACACTTGTGCTAAGTCATGCAGCAAGGCTTGCAACTCAAGTCTAAAGTCAAGGTACATGTTATCTCCATGAACGCGTGAAATAGACAAACATTCATCCAACCTCTAGATGTTTATCACCCATAGATGTGCAGACTCTGCTGAGCTCCAGAACTTAGCAAAAGAACACAAGGAAAGCGTGAGACTTAACACGAAGAAACATGAATATACTCCTCAGAATGTTTTATCCATTCTGCAAAAGTTTGTTAACTGTTCAATTCATAGTTAGCTTTGAAAATACAATTGTTTCCTGCTTTAGCCTCGAACTGATCCCCAAATCTTGGAGTTACATTTATTGAATCTTAAATCAACTGGGTTAAATAATGGGTGGTTTGTGATAATAAGAGCATTTCCAAACAGCTGCATTATGAAAAGCAGAAGAATTCAAATAAATATGTACTGATTCATGACATGAGGCAATGAAGCATTGCTGCTGACTGCTGGAAACTGACAGCAATCCATCAAAGTGACATGTAGCATTTAGAAACAAGGTAGCTATAATTGAACAAATATGCAGAACACCATAGGAGTGAGGGGGCAGAGTCACAACTGCAAGATCAAAAAACACTGGAACTATTCAATAATCAAAGGACAGATTTCATAATCATATTCTGTAATAAGTCTTCCAAGTAACATCTTTTTTGTTATTCAAGTACCATTTAGGTTAAATAAAAGAAAAAAAGAGTATAGATTTAAAATCATACATTATTAGGGTTCCTATGTTTCACACACAATGCTCGATAATCTTAATCCTTCCAAAGAATTAAAACAATCTATAATCTTTTAAAAGAGTTAAAAGCAAAGGAGATACTCAATTTTATATAGCATTTATAAATCTCAGAAAAATGAATCTCATGAGAATGCAAATAAAATAGTGCATTTTCAATCACAGAAGGATGAAAGCTATTAATCATTTCTGATGTTATGTTTAAAACACAAACATATATCCTTTACATTTTGTTAATTTATTTTTTAATTTATAAAAATTTTAAAAGGAAATAAAGATAATTTTGGTGAGAAGTGTGATTTTAGGTTATTTTATTGTTTTTTCTAAAGTGCTATTCTGACCTGCAGGGTTCATTTATGTATGCTAAATAAGCCTAAAGATTTTTATGTACAGCATGAGAACCACAGCTAATATATGGTCTTGTATAATGAACGTTTGTCAATAGAATACACAGTAAGTACTTCTACCACAAAAAGGTAGCAATAAGCATGTAGTAATCATTTCAGCATATGTATGTGTATCAAAACATCATGGTATAGTACTTAAATAAGTACAATAAAAATACATTTAAAATAATTTGAGAATGAGACCTGTAAAATTTATGTATTCATATAAGAAAATTAGTTTTATATATTTCCCACCAATAATATATACGTTTAAGATGGAGTAAAGCACAGTGTGGTTCCTTTCACCTGTAGCATCTTTACAGTTTTCACTATTGTGATATGTAATAGTGAAGGGGAAAGTTAATGTTAGTTATTCACATGCCACTTAATAATGTACTTCATACAAGAGTGGATAAATGTCAGAAATTTTAATTAAATTGAAGATTTCCAAACTCTGACATGTGTTGTTTGCATATACTTTAGAAGAAGAAAACAGTATTTAGGTACTTTCATTTTTTTTTTTTAAGATAGCTCTGCTGATTCATTCTGCAGATGTTTTTTGTGTAGATTGATTTTTTTGTTCTTTGTGGTCGTAGACAATGGAGTGACTTGTAAAGTAACAGAATGCTATTAGTGATTAATGTGTGACTGTTGATCATAGGAAGTAAAGTAAATTCTTAGGAAAAAAATAGATTAAGTAAATATTAAGATTTGAATGTGTCCTCCAAAAAGCCTGTGCTGGAAACTTTGTACCTGATGTAACACAGGGCTGAGAAGTGAGCCTTTTAAGACATGAGGATGGGGCAGGCGCTATGACGCAGTTGGTTAAAGCCGCAGCCTGCAGCGCCAGCATCCCATATGGGTGCCACTTCGAGTCCTGGCTGCTCCTCTTCCGATCCAGCTCTCTGCTATGGCCTGAGAAAGCAGTAGAAGATGGACCAAGTGCTTGGGCCCCTGCACCCATGTGGGAGACCTGGAGAAAGCTCCTCGTTCCCGGCTTCGGATCAACTCAGCTCTGGTCCATGCGGCCAACTGGGGAGTGAATCATCGGATGAAAGACCTCTCTCTCTCTCTCTCTCTCTCTCTCTGCCTCTCATTCTCTTTCTGTGTAACTCTGACTTTCAAATAAATAAAATAATTCTTAAAAAAAATGAGGATTCTGCCGGCGCCGCGGCTCACTAGGCTACTCCTCCGCCTTGTGGCGCCGGCACACCGGGTTCTAGTCCCGGTCGGGGCACCGATCCTGTCCCGGTTGCCCCTCTTCCAGGCCAGCTCTCTGCTGTGGCCAGGGAGTGCAGTGGAGCATGGCCCAAGTCCTTGGGCCCTGCACCCCATGGGAGACCAGGAGAAGCCCCTGGCTCCTGCCATCGGATCAGCGCGGTGCACCGGCCGCAGCGTGCTACCGCGGCGGCCATTGGAGGGTGAACCAACGGCAAAAGGAAGACCTTTCTCTCTGTCTCTCTCACTGTCCACTCTGCCTGTCCAAAAGAAAAAAAAAGAAAAAAAAAAGAAAAAAAAAATGAGGATTCTGTCCTTGTGAATTAATCAATGTCATTATTTGTGGGGCATGTTATAGCAGGAGTGAGTTCCTTATACAAGAATGATGTAAGCCCCCTCGCCTTCTCTCTCTTTCTCCCATTCTCCTTCCGCAATGGGATAACACAGCAAGAAGGTCCTAGCCAGTTGCTGCCACTTATACTTCAACCTTTCCTGTCTCCAGCATTGTGAGAAATAAATTTATTCTCTTCAAAAGTTACTCACCTGTAGTATTCTGTAATAGCAAAACAAAACAGACTGAGACACTAAGATATGGTGCAGATTCCCTAAATCTATCTGGAGCTCAATGTGCTTCATTGCATAATAATTGGTTCTATAATAAATATTTGAAACACTTTTACATAGGAAAGTATGTACTCTTAGATTTGAAATTTGGCTGTGTGCATTGTATTCTTAAATAAGGTAATTAGAAGGAAGTCATTCACTTTATTCTTCATGAAAGCAGAAAATGAGCTAATGGAAAGCCACATGGACTCATCAGTACAGATCCTCTGAGTTATATAATTTTCCTGAAAATGGGACCTAATGCAATCACTCAAACTGTGGATAGTCTAAGACATGAAGCCTCAGGAGAGACTGTACTAAGGATCTAAGCTTCTTCACATGACTCTTTTGAACTGTGTAAGGTTGAACACAGAGAATCACTAAAAATATTTATTTCCAGGAATAAAACTACCAAAAATTGAAATGCCAAATTGAGAGGAAAAACAAAAGGCCTAATGAGGCCTAAAGTTTTTTTTCTCCATCTGGATGGGCAATAGTTTTCCAAGATCAGAAAAACGAAATAGTGAAGAGAAAGGGAGAGAAAAAAGGAGTGAGAGAAATATCCTGACTGAAAGCATTTAAGCCCTGTTCAAGTCCTCTTCTTCATCATAAATTCAATGCATAAATGCTTGATTTTCACTTTTATTTTCCCAACATTTCCATATATTTATAAATGCCAGCCACTAGGGTGATGGAGAGGTTGAGAACTTTTCCTTTAAATCACATAAAGGCCATGTCAAAAGGTCATCAAGTATAGGAAATTCAAGCACATTCTGAAATATTGAACAATGTACTGCTAACCTGTTCTGATAGACACATCAGAAAATATCTCAAAAATGCAAATAGAATTCCAGAACAAAAGACTGTCACCTCTTTCTTTGAAAAATAACTGTCTGGCTTATCTGTCTTTCCTCACACTGACAATTGCCATCGTAAAAGCAAACGATACACAATATGGATTGAAAGGCACTTTTCATGTTTATGCAAAAGAAAAAGTGAATTCATAAAAAATGAATATAGTGATGTAAATAAGTAAAAAATACCAGTGTCAAATGAAACTCTCAGAAATATCAAGTGAACTAAGTAGTCTCAAGGATTCCAAAGGTTAGCTCTTGTTTAGTATCAACAATGGATCATGTTTTTAAAAATACTATGAAAATTTTTAAGAAATAACACAATACCTCTTTTTCTGATATTTCAAAAAGCCTTCTAGTTTCAGTTATTTGTGCAGGTGAATGTATGATAAGAATTACCATCACATAGGGTATGAAACAGTAAAGGGGACATTTTATCTAAGCAAAACATAGCCTAAATTCCCTATAATCCACATGAATAAAAATTATTTCTCCTTTGTGAAAACAGATGCACTTAGCTGATGTCTTTAGGATTTTTATGTAAGCATAGCTCAGCTGGGGTCAGCATTGTGGCACAGTGGGTAATAAACATGTTATGACAATCATCACAGATGTTAAGTTCGCATAGGGTCCTTGTGTAACATCTCTAGATACATACTTTTAGTACATACTCATATGTTCACATATAGTACTATTACTTATTTCCTTCCTGAAAGGATCAAACAAGCACTGAATCTACAGTAGAGAAAAAAAAAAAATCAGTGTTTCCTTAAAGTTGGCTTTTGTGTGTGTCTTTTGTTTTTTGCCACTCGTGGGTTAGAAAACCCAAATTATATTGCTCCCTGGGGCTAAAAATACTCTTTTCACATGATTTATAGAATTAAGATTTTCCCTACAGTGAATATTAATTTGGAAATTTTTCCATTCATTAAGACCTATGGGCCGGCGCTGTGGCTTAACAGGCTAATCCTCCGCCTTGCGGTGCCGGCACACCAGGTTCTAGTCCCAGTCGGGGCGCCGGATTCTATCCCGGTTGCCCCTCTTCCAGGCCAGCTCTCTGCTATGGCCAGGGAAGGCAGTGGAGGATGGCCCAAGTCCTTGGGCCCTGCACCCGCATGGAAGACCAGGAGAAGCACCTGGCTCCTGGCTTCGGATCAGCGCGATGCGCCGGCCGCAGCGGCCATTGGAGGGTGAACCAATGGCAAAAATGAAGACCTTTCTCTCTGTCTCTCTCTCTCACTATCCACTCTGCCCTCTGCCTGTCAAAAAAAAAAAAAAAAAAAAAAAAAAAAAAAAAAAAAAAAAAAACCCTATGATGGGCCAGGAGATATGCAATCTACTTGTTACTTTCATTATGATCTTTAGATAGGACTACATATGAACTATTTTTCAAGTTCCTCAGCTGACCAAATGGAGAAAGCTGCTGAATATTTTGCTTGTTGGTTTACAGAATTAGCTTAATTTTTTTTTTTTTTTTTGCTATTTTTTAGGGCACTGCTGTCAACATGAAGTCTTCTTTCTAGAAGGGAAGACAGACAATAAACACATAAATCTGTATCACACTGCAGGATATGGCAATGGTAAGGGGTAGCAGCAATATAAAGGGATGGTGACAGTAGAATATATTGTATATAGAAAGGCACTTCAAAAAGTTTGTGGAAAATGAAATGTAAAAATGATTTCTGTTTGGGTAGAAAAAATTTTAACATCCATATATGTGGGTCTTCACAAAAGCTGGTGGAACATACATATTCAAAAATATTTGCACAGATTTCAAAACCTTATTGCCTCAAAATAGCTTATTTTTAAACTTTATTTTCCACAAACTCTTTGAAGTACCCAAATGGTAATCAAAGATTATGACTCTGAGGTGGTAGCATTAAGTTCTTAAAAGAGTGACTGGAAATAGCATTAAAGAAAATGCTTTAAGATGAAAGAATAGTTGTTGCGTGTAGGTCCTAATGTCTCTCAAGAATCATTTTCGAAAAAAAGAGTCAAAACAAATTGTCATTAAACATCCATTCAGGCATGGATAGATATTAGCAATAGAGTACACTGCTAGCAATTGCTCGCTTACTTTTTAAAGGTAGAATACAAGGGCCCCCCTAATCTAGAGAATTATATTTCTGTATGGCCAGAAAGGCAAACTATAGATTGTCGTCTGTCAAAAGGAAATCCAAGGCCAAAAGAACTTTCAGTGTCTAGTTGTGAACCTGTGAACAACCAAAGGACCCCTCCTATCCTTAACAGCAAGCTTCCCTTAACTGCTTAACATACTAATAGCCCCTAATAGTCATTTGCCTGTCTGTTGCATAGTTATATGTATCACATAATAGTCTTTGCTAAAAACCTGCTAATCTGTCTTTTTAAGGTCCTTGATAAAGTGTACTAAAGTGGCTTCAGACCACATTGTATCTGCAGCCTGAACAGACATACTCACAGTGACTGGAGCATTATCTTATGGCTCACTATAATGTTAAATGGCATACCTCCAGTGATATTTCAGCAACCATTTTTGAATATGTGATATATGCAAATGGTTTGTCATGGAGTATACTCAAAAGACTTTCCCCACCCCTTTCATCTGCAACTATTCTGTTGCTTTGTTTTTTTTCCAGTTCTACCCCTTTTATGGTAACTTCATAAATCCCAAACCCCTGTCTGAATGGAGAAATTCATGTAGGCCTCAATATGGCCTGCCCTTTGCTCCTTACAGGTCTGTTACAATAATAATACTAATAGACATTCTCTTTTTTGTAAATTCAATAGAGTAATCTATACTAACATTAGTGAGCATGCAAACAGGCAGGAATGCTACTGAGAACAGCTGGTCCCCACCAACCTACAGAAAATGGGAAAAATAGTGTGAGGAACACCAAGCACATTTTACATGGACTTACCAGTTAAGATTTTGATGTATTTGGATTCTCTCTCTCTCTCTCTCTCTCACTCACTGACCTTCTCTAATATTCTTTGATAAAAGAGAATTACAAAAAAACTGTTTCAAATTCCTGAATGCAAACTGAAACATAGATTTAAGTCCCATCATAGCTGTCCACCAGGAACATTGTGCTTTATGTATATGTGAATTTTCCAGACTCTTGAACCCAACCATTGCAGAAGCAAAAATTACTTCCCTTTATGGACTGTCCTTCAATTCTAAACCTTTCTCAGCTTCCTATTATTGCAAGCCTGCTGAACCAATGTAGGTTCAGTGTAAACAATTTATGCTTTTCTTTCCCAAGTTCTTGCTATGGAAATACTCTTAGTTCTAGGTGTACTGCATATTTTCCTAACTGTTGTTGATCTTTATTGCTCGCAGTTTTAGATACTAATACCAGAAACTGATGTTTTTCTAGATAGTATCTATAATGGCTCAATAAACTCCTTAATTTCTTTTTAACCTAGAAACCTTTTACTTAAAGTATACAAAATTCATGCATTTCATATATACAAATGTAGGAACCTAGCTATTCTTCCTATCCTACCCTCCCTCCCACCTGCACTCTTACCCTTCTTCTTCCTCCCTCTCCTAATCCCATTATTATGTTTTACTAAAATCTATTTTCAATTAACTTTATACTCACAAGATTAACCCTACCCTAAGTAAAGAATTCAGCAAATAGTATGGAAAAAAAAATGTTCCTCAACACTCAAGACAAGGGCTGTTAAAAGTCAAGTCATCACATCAGTGTCAATTTAACTACTATAGATTACCTTTAGGTGCTCTATTATTTACCACATATCAGAAAGAACATATGCTATTTTTCTTTTTAGGGCTGGTTTATTTCACTAAGTATAATGTGTTACAGTTGGATCCATTTTGTTGCAAATGACAGAATTTCTTTTTTTTTTTCAACTTTTTTTAGTTTCTTTAATACAAATCAAAATACATTTTTGTTACATGTCATTTTAACAAGCTTAACATTCTTTTCAATACAGGATGACTGAATATAGGTAACTTCAACACTTCCTTTTCAAAAACAATGTTTTGTTTTAGAGAGGAAGCAAGTCATCAGTAAGATACATGGTCCAGAGGCTATTACTTTCCATTATTTTAGAGCATGTCCTCCAGCTTAAAATTTGGTCCACTCAAATATATGTTCCTCCTATAATAAAAATAAATTAAACCTTATAATTGAAAGAAAAATCCAGCAATCAGAAATATTTGGCATAGGCTTCTGAGTGAACTTGAGAAACAAATTAGGATGTGTCTCAAGTGTATGGAGGAACATGGAGAATCTACCTACTGGGATTCTTCTGCTTCCCAGGGGGATGGAAAGTGCATGGGAGAGTGCTGAAGACTCGCAACAGACACAGAATCACTTATTCCAAATAAACCAATATTCAATACAGAATAATATACAACAACAGTAGAACAATCTTGACAGTTACTGAAAACCTAGAAAGCCAAGTTGTAAATTTACAACACGTACCTCAGCAGGAATATTAGGCAACATGTTTGTAAGACTTTGAAGGTGAAAAAAGTCACGATTCATAGAGGGTACCTGGTGCACAAGTATATCAGCTTCCAGGACATTAGGGACAACAGAGAAAACATAAAGTAAGGATAAACTCAAGCTGTTTAATCTTCTACCATTCTCTTGAGGATTAAACCCAGGCCACTGCTGGCCACTTGCAGGGGTGTCTTTCTTCTTTATTTTCTATGTAAATACTTATTCCTTGGGACACCAGCAGTTTTGCCTCTTCCACTCTCTCCTCATCACAGGCTAAGTGTAGAGAAGTGTTACCCTCAGTGTCTTGGATGTTTGTGGATACTTTGTACTACAGAAGGATATGAATCATCTTCAAGTTACCCTTGGCTGCTGCTTGGTGCATTAATGTAGCCTCGTAATGGTCCTTAGCATCTGGATTAGCACTGCCTTCCAGTAGCATGACAGCAATCTCTTGCCTATTTTTGGAAGCTGTGTAATGTAGGGGAGTGTAGCCATTTTGATTGACAGCATTCACTTGAGCACCCTTCCCCAGAAGGGCTTTTAGAATCTCATCCCGGCCAGCAGAAGCAGCGATGTGAAGAGGACACCAACCTGCATTGTCTTTATCATTCACTGGCACTCCAAGTTGCAGCAAGAATTCAACAATTTCTGTATGTCCAGCTGAGCATGCCCAGTGCAATGCGGTTCTGCTGTCTTGGTCAGTTCTGGTAGCCAGGGATTTATCGGCCAGGACGCTCTCCCTCAGCTCCTCCAGCTTCCCGCTGTAGGCCAGGTTGCAGACCATTAGGTTAGACACACACCCCTCCATTTTGCTTTCCCAGGATCTCTGCCAGGATTTCATTTTTTTTTTTTTACAGCTGTATAGTGTTCCATGGTGTACATATTCTACAATTTCTTTATCCAGTCTTCAGTTGTGGGACATCTGTGAATTGAGCTGTGATAAACATGGAGTACAGATCACTCTTTCATATGCTGATTTCATTTTCCTTAGGTAAACTGCCAGGACTGAGACTGCTGGATCATGTGGGAGGTCTCTATTCAAATTTCTTAGGAATCTCCCTACTATCTTCCACAGTAGCTGTACCTGTTTACATTCCAACTAACAGAGGATTAGAGTACCTTTTTCCCTGCATCCTAGCCAGTTTTGGGGTTTGTTGATTTCTGCATGAAAGCTATTCTAATGGGTGTGAAATGAAACCTCATCTTAGTATTGATTTGCATTTCCCTGCTGTTTAGAGATCCTGAGAATTTTTTCATGTGTCTGTTGGCCATTTGGATTTCTTCTTTTGAAAAATGTCTGTTCAAATCCTTTGTCCATTTCTTAGCTGGATTGTTTGTTTTGTTGTTGAGATTCTTGCGCTTTTTATGGATGCTGGATAATAATCCTTTATCAATTGCATAGTTTGCAAATATTCCCTCCATTTCTGTCAGTTTCCAATTCAGTTTGCTGAGTGTTTTTTAGTGCAGAAGCTTCTCAGTTTGATGTAATCCCATTTGCCAATTTTGGCTTTGATTACCTGTGCTTCTGGGGTCTTTTCCAGGAAGTCTTTGCCCATGCCAATGTTTTGCAGGGTTTCTCCAATGTTCTCTAATATTTTGATGACATTGGGTTGTAGATTTAAGTTTTTTTAAATCCATTTTGAGTGCATTTTGTGTAAGCTGGAGGGTAAGAGTCTTGCTTCATACTTTTGCATGCAAAAGTCTAATTTTCCCAGAACCATTTGTTGAAGAGACTGTCCTTACTCCAGCGATTGATTTTAGCTCCTTTGTCAACGACAAGTTGGTTGTAGATGTGTCAATTGATTTCTGGAGTTTCCATTCTGTTGCATTGGTCTACCTGTCAGTTTTTATGCCGTTACCAGGCTGTTTTGATTATAACTGCCCTATAGTATGTCTTGAAATCAGGTATTGTGATGCATCTGGCTTTGTTTTTGTTGTATAAGATTGCATTAGCTATTCCAGGTCACTTGCATTTCCATATGAATTTCAGCATCATTTTTTTCTAGATCTGCAAAGAATGCCTTAGGTATTTTGATTTGGATCACATTGAATCTATAAATTGCATTTGGTAGTATGGACATTTTGATACTTTTAATCCTAGAACATGAAAGATTTTTTTCCAGTTGTTAATGGCTTCTTCTATTCATCTCTTTAGTGTTTTATAATTTCATCATAGAGATCTTTGACAATGGAACAGAAGGGATAAAATTAAAAAGCATTAAAAAAAGAAATAGAAGACACAAAAAATGAAAAAATCTTTCATGTTCATGGACCAAAACAACGTCATAGAGGAATGTGCCAAAGTCAAGCCAGGGAAGCTGACCAAGAAAGCACTATCCAAATAATTTAAGTGAAAATAGAAAATTTCCCTGTCCTACCATAAGATTCTATCAATATCACAATACATTTTCCTTTCTTCTTATCACATATTGCTGTCTAACCAACTACATAATCCCTTGCTGTACTCTGATTTTTTTTTTGTTTTTCTTTATCTCTTTATTTCTCTCTCTGAAATTGAGTCCCCAAGCAGTGCCTTGAATGCTAGATAACTTTAATCCCAAGTCTCATAGCCTCCCTCCTGTAGCTTAGCTGTGGAAAATCCAGCATGCGGGCTATATAAGGCCTTCAGAATCATTTAGTCTGACCCTGCCAAGGCAACTGCAAGTGGAACTCAAAATTCAATGAATCTATAGCAGACTAAATTTTAAGTTGGTAAGTTTGTATGGCCCACAAATGTTATAAATATTCAAATGACCCTTGGCAGGTAAAAAAGTCTCCATTCCAGGAAGTTAACCTTGCCCTGAATTTTGATAGCACTAAAATCAACCCTCTAAATTGAGGAGTGGCATAAGGTTAGAACCCCATAAGGGTCTAATCACCAGACTCACAAGGTCATTTGCTTCTCTAATTGATAACACCTTGAGGACTGACATTGTTTTGAGGGGTTTTGTTACAGGGACTTTTAGGTCTGGACAGGTGAATTATATAACCAGGGCAGAAAGTATTGAAGCCTACTTGACCATCATTAAAATTCCATGAAGAGAACAGCATTACTGACAGCCAGGAACGTGGATATGAGCTGAACATGTAACAGGCCATATAACCATTGTGACATGACTCCAACCAGTCCCTTACACCTGGCTGGAGGCCAATATTCAGCTCTTTCTATCCTTTGTTCCCCTTATTTCTGACTCCACATTCCTTTTAGTCTCCTTAAAACCCCCAAAGCAGGAGGCAGTTCTGTAGACCTGAGTCTGCTACCTCCTTATCCATCAATAGATTAAAATTTGTTCTTTCCTTTTCCTCAAACACTGTCTTCATTATTTTCATTCAGCACTTATGACAAGGACTAAGCTTTTAGTAACATCCATCTCTATATCAAAGTAACTCTTCTTATAAATCAGATCAATCAGCTCTGACAAAATATCTTGTTGGCATAAATATCAGAGATATTTATCAAAGATCTGAGAAGTACACCATGAATAACAATGACAATCTCCTCACTAGAGAAATTCCAAGAACACAGAGGTTACCTCCCATGAGTGGGTAGCAAAGACCTAGACCTGTTTTTCATTGATGTCAAATTCCTCACTGCACAGGCCAACATGTCACACTTAAAGTATTTTAAAGTAGTAAATTTAACCACACAACTATTAAATAAAGCAAAGTCAATACACTCATCTTGAATTCCCCCTTCACAACAATCAATAGTGGAGAAACATGTTAAAAGTTTTCATATAATCAAAGTTTGAAAGGTAATAGGTGACCATAATTATTGTGAGTTAGCATTCTGTTTATGGGTTATTAATATTTACATAAGTTATAAAAGAAAAATATAATAATGAACCATTTTATAATATGAATTTCATTGGTCTTTATTTCAGTAAAAACTGTAATCTTGATGACATCAAAAGATTTTCATGTAATTTGTGTTCATTAAAAAGCAAGAATATAATTTAAAAAATGCATTAATATTCAAAGCACATAAAATGTGAACTTTTTAATTAAACAAAAATAAATAAAAAGTAAAAAAATAGGATTTGTTTTTCATATTGTTGCTATTTTACCTGAATATTACTAAAATCTATTAAAATGTTAAAGAGATGCAAGTAATTATTGATGAAGATCAACATTTTAAATCCACATTTGTAAGTCGTAGTTACCTAATATTTGACAATTTATTTAAATTTTGCTAAACATTTTTAGAAAAATAAATTATTTGGCTATCTAGTCTTTAGAGTTCCACTAGTTGGCAATGGCCATAATCATTATTTTACTTCTTCTCTTTTCATCTGGACACACACAGAATGCAAAGACAATGATATTTAGCGCTGTAAATCACTCCTCAGTTATTATATATATGTGTGTGTGTGTGTGTGTGTATGTAAAACTGTTGAGAATATGTACTAAGTCGTTAACACCTCTAAACTGGGGAACTGGGACACGGTAAGTAATCAGAGTATATAACAATAGGAAACAAAAAAAATTTATTATGCAAGAAACTATTACATTATGAAATCTGGAAAGAAATTTTATTAATTAATTGTCCTTTTTTCCTCACTCATGTGCTTCTGTTGCTCGTGTTTCCCTCCTCTCTTGTGTCAAGAGATGTTGCTAGAAGAACCATGTTCATGGCAATTTTATATAATTGCCCTTGAATTTCGCAGCCCTAAAACAGGGAAAAGCAGTTCCCTGCAACTTCAACAGTGTAAGCAAATGTTCAAGGCCCTCACTGACATTACTGATCACCAGATCTCAAGTAAGGGATCAAATCGGTGTGTGTGTGTGTATGTGTGTGTGTTAGATGGTAGGGGATTTTAGAAAAACTCAAAAGATTGAGTGTCCTCAAATACCACACATTCAGTTTCTCCTATTATTATTATCTGGCTTCTGTTAAGATGCTACATCTATTACAATTAATGAATTAGCTCCCTAGTTTATCAGATATTCTTAGTCTTTTGTCAGTTTCTCTTCCAGGATCACATCCAAAACACACAATTACATTTAGCCGTCAGGTCTCCCTAGGTTCCTCATGGCTGTGACAGTTTTATGGACTTTGTTTTGATGACCTTGCCAGTATTAACAGGCAATCTTCAGATAGTTTTTAGAATGATATACTAGATATTTTTCTGATGTTTTCCATATATGTTTAGGCTGAGGTTTTCTTTTTCTGGAATGACGGCCACAGAGGTAAGATGTCATATAATTTCCTCATGATTTATGACTATCAATGTTTAAGAAAATCACCGGGCTGAGATGGTGTTTGTACGGTTTCCCTGCAGTGAAGTTGCTTTTTTTTCCCCTTTATTTTAGTGTCATCTTTGGAAACAGATTACTGTGTAAACAAGTAGATATTTACGATTCATCTCCGTTTTAGTAGAATAACTAACTAGTGAATAAATTGCTTGAAAGTCTTCTGCAGGAGACATTTATTTAAAATATTTTTATAATTTTTCATACCTTTTATTTTATTCATCTGTTATTTAGAAGTGTATTGTTTAATCTCCAGATAGATACGGATTTCCCAGATATCATTCTGTTTTTGACTTCTAGTTTTAATTCCCATTATGTTCTGAGAACATACTTTGTGTGGTGTTTACTCTTTTAAAATATGTTCTGTGGCCCAGAATGGGGTCTATTTTGGTTAATGTTCCATGTGAGTTTGAGATGAACTTGTATTCACCTGTTCTTGAATAGAGTATTCTGTAAATGTCCATAAAATCAAGTTGATTGATGGTGCTGGGTCAACTATAGCCTTATTAATTTTCTGCTGTTTATTCCTTCAATTACTGAGAGGGCTGCTGAATTCTCCAACTATAAGTGAATTTCTCTATTTCTTTTTAGTTCTTTCAACTTTCATTGCACATATTTTGATAATCCCTTGTTAAGTGTATAGCTATGTTAAGGAATGCTATTTCTTCTTGAAAAATTCATCACATTATCAGTTTTTTCTTTTTTAATTTTATTGAAGTTATACAAGTTTCATGTATTTCATATATACAGATTTAGGAACATAGTGATGCTTCCCACCCTACCCTCCTTCCTATCCATGCTCCAAACCTTCTTCCTCCTCCTCCTATATCCCAGATAATTTTCCTCATTACAGAATCTGCTTTGAGATTAGTGCAGGTTTCTATTGATTAACATGGTGTATCTTTATCCATTCACTTACTCTCAAGCTATTATTTTCTTTATACAAGTGAACTTCAAATGTTTGTGGAAAAATTGAATTAAAACATAAGCTTATTTTGGTGAGAGTAATTTTGAAATCCTAGTATAATTGTTAAAGGGAAATCTCCATAGAAATTCAGCTTCTTCTCTGCCCCCGTGCACTGTGGTCACCAGCAGTTTCTCTTGCTTACACACGATCTTAGCCAAAAGGCCAAGAAGCAATGAGTTTCTCCTTATTCCAGTGCACACTCAACCCACAGCAATTCAACAGAATTGTTATTTGATTTTTACTCCAAATTCACAGATCCTTTAGCTTGTACTCGCTGGAAGTTGCCTTCAGCACCGTTTCTTTGCAAGTTTCCTCTCCAGTTTCCATGGTGCTGATTTTCACTGTCTCCTTACTATCCTGTCATTGATTTTCAGTTTGTTCAGCTTTTCTCTTCTTGTGAGATAGGAGTGAGGGCTTCCATGCATCCATATGTGCATGCAAGAATGTGTATGGTGTGTGTGTGTGAAATGCAGAACATTTTAAGTGCATGGCCCAGGACAGGGCCCAATTCAGATCTAAGAATTATGCTGCTTATCAGAAATGAAGAAATATTTATAAGGAATATTGTTAATTTGGGATAAATTCTTAGAGGTTATGTCTATCTGCAGATTCTTTGGGGACAAAAAGATGTAACCAATTTGTCAGATCATTTGAGAGCAAAAATTACGCAATACTTGGATCTGGGATTATGGATTAAAAAATAGTTATCAATGTAACATGAATTACTCTGTTATAAAATTTTTATATTTCCTAATTATTAGTCTTATTATTTCTATTAAATTTTTAAAGCATATGTATTTATTTATTTTCACCTATTTGAAGTTCAGAGAAAAGGAAGGAGAGTGAAAGAGAGACAGAGCAGAGACTGAGACAGAAACAGAGACAGAGATTGAGAGATCTTCCATGTTAACTGACTCTTCATATGCCCGTAATTTTCAGGATTGGGCCAGGATGAAAACCAGGGGCCTGGATCCATCCAGGGGTACCACATGCGTAGTATGCCCCAAGAAATTGAACCATTAACTGTTACCTTCCACAATGATTAGCAGGAAGCTGGATCAGAACAACAGAAGCTGGGACAGAAACCAGCACTATGCCTCTGGGTGGGAGTGTCCCAAGTGATGGCTTACCCTACTGCACCATAATGCCCACCCAACTCTATTTCATTTTTTAAAATGATTTTTCTTTTGTTATTTAATGACAGCTATGTGCAGTTCTTCTTTTACCTTTCCTTCTTTGGTCAGATTTTACAGAGATTTAAAGCTTTGCTTATTTTTTTATATATTAAGGTGTTTAGTTAATTATTTAATATTAGTGTTGCAATTATAAACTATTTCCTAGCATGCTATGTTGGTTTCTACGTATTTTTGAATATTGCTATTTTAATTCTGTAGCTCGTTGAATCTATCAGTCACATACATCCATACTTAAACTTTTCTTTTATTGATGCTCAGCAAAGCTTCCCTTATATTAGCACTGCTAAATATTCATTTACTTCTGTTATATTTTCCTATATGTTCTATTTTTAACTCTCCAACTTCCGGATTTTTTGTTTGTTGATAGTGTGAAATAGAAATTTTAATACACTTCATCCTCAAATTTCTCAATATTTTAAACCAAATGATGAACACTTATTTTTCTGAAATTATTTGAAAATAATCTTTTACAATAAGGATATTTTAAATCTCTGACTCCTCATGAGCCAGTCTCTATGTTGTTTCAAGATACCACAATCAAAACTGGAAACTTTGAAGAACAGTGTAGAGCTTTAGTTTAAATCTCCTTTTCTCACTGAATCTCCTTGAACACCCTATTTGTTCAATTCTCTTATTCTCTAAATCTTTCCCCTCAAGACATATGCCAAACTGTCTCTGTTATTTCCCGTCATTCCCTGCTCTTCATCCCCGAAAGACACCATTATAATTCTTTTCAGAACATCACTCATGTGCCTAATGACAGTTTCTGGACACTCAATCTTCCTTCTCTATTTGTCAAGGGAAGGATGCAGGGCCTACTATAAAACATAAATCATTACTTGTTCCCATAAATTTTCTCCTTAAAATGCCATAAATAATAAGCTTTTTGTTTAAAGTAATTGCGAACATTGCTTTCAGAGATTTCTATTTGTTTCCCTTGATCTATTTTGTACTTATAGAATTTTATAATTATTACACCACGACAATAATTTGGTTAAGCTTATTGAGCTAGTTGTCTCTCATCACTTTACGGCTAAAATTGCTTTTAATTGTCACTTGTTTGTGGGTTCAAATAGATTTTGAAAATATTTATCCAAGTTCAATAAATACACATTTGAAGTTTCAGTGGAATTAGATTAATATGTAACAGTAAGTTAAACATATATGCCTTTATAATAATATTTTTCTACCATTTTACCATAATATATCTTTCTCTTGAGTTTAATTTTATTTTATTAGCCCAATGCAATTAACTGCAAGGATAAAAATGTGATTCTTCTACATATGTAATCCTTAATATATGTATTTGCAGTATTCTACTAGAGATCAATCCATATAGGGGAGAATATAAATTGAAATAAATGCTTCAGATAAATGTTAACTAACTAATTGCCAGGGACCAGTCCCAATGATATATTAATTCCTGAGCATTTTTAATTCCTTGATTTTCTACATAAATCATGTCTTCTGTGGTATTTTTCTCATGGAATATTTCCTCCTTTTGTATTATTTTGTTATATTAACTAACTCTTCAAGTAATTTTAAACAGTGTTAGTAATAGCTGCAACTATACTTATGAGACAAGTATTTACTGAGTTTGTTCTATGTTAAGTCCAAGAAATACTCAGGTCAAGCCTGAGTAAAATTAGATTTTAAAGGGAAAGCAAGATAATATACAGATAATTACATAATAAGTAATGTAACTGAAGACTAAAAAAAGTGCTCTAAAGTGCATAAGTTTTACAAAATTTCTGTGCATTATCCAAATATATTTGATCCATACATATACTAATATATATAATCTATCTTATTTTAGTATTATATATTTGTATAAATATACATATGTGTATATACACATAAAATATATACATTGTTTATCTGAAATTCCAATTAATATGTTGTCCCAGATTTCATTCGCTAAATATAATAACTTCATATAAAAATATATAGGAAATAGGAAACTGCCACAGAGGAACAGAAGATGTGACGGAAGGATGGGCACAAATCTGCTCTAAATGTAGGGAGATCATGACAGACATTCCACATACATGTACACGTTTACGGGTGGAAAGGGCTCCTAACCTTTAAGAAGCATAATGCCGGATTACGTGGCTACAAGAGAAGCAGGGGGGAGTTGGAAATTCAGAAGCCAAAAGGGGCAAGATTAAGATTATTTTTGAAACTATTCTGCTTCCCCTGTAAGTCTACTCCCTCGGTCTCCATTTCTGTGAATTCCATAGCACAAAAATTTTCCTAGCTGTTTTTTTCATCATTTAATATTACTTTTAAGAAAGACAAATGATAACTATTATAGAAAACACTTTTCCTAGCTTCCTTTGCAGATGAATGTGGTCACGTGCTCATCTTCTGATTAAATTAGTGTAAGTGCAAGTCATAGAGCTCTTCTAAAAAATTCCGAAAGTTATATTTAAAGAGTAAAAAAATGGAATGTATATGAGCAAAATTGACATTTTGAGATTGATTATTGTCTACAGCCCTTGTCTCTACGGTTGAGAAATGGTGTTTTTCTTTTTTTGTTTTTTTCCCTCTTCTTCTTACTATGTGTTGAATTATTTACTTAGTGGAGGTTTAAGCTTAAGATTGTAAAATAAACTGAAAATATCTCACTATAAGAATTAAAAGAAATGAAGGAGGGGCTGTGGGAGCATGGCTGGGAGCAGAGCGGGAAGCATCATTATGCGCCTAAATCTGTGTATTTGAAATACGTTAAATTTGTTTAACTTACATAAATACAAATTATTTAAAAAACATACATCCTTTTCTTTTTCATTCCTTGGTTTTACTGTTTAAGATGTATGAGGCCTAAAATTTATCTTGGACAATAAGTATGAGGGTCAAACACAGAGATGCTAGAGCAGAAACTTGAGGAAGCCTGGCGTCTGGAGTAGGTTGTGAAATAAAATTCCACATAATTTAATAAAATTTCACACCTTCAGACTTAAAGAAGTAGTAAGGGTAACTATTTTTTAAGTCTCTGATATTTTTGTTCTCTGTAGTTTGGTACCACAAATAATTCTCTTTAAATTTTCCTTTTTTTTGACAGGCAGAGTTAGACAGTGAGAGAGAGAGAGAGAGAGAGAGAGAGAGAGGTCTTTCTTCCGTTGGTTAACCCCTCAAATGGCTGCTATGGCCGGCGTTGTGCTGATCCGAAGCCAGGAACCAGGGGCTTCCTCCTGGTCTCCCATGTGAGTGCAGGGTCCAAGGACTTGGGCCATCCTCCACTGCACTCCCGGGCCACAGCAGAGAGCTGGACTGGAAGAGGAGCAACCAGGACAGAATCCGGCTCCATGACCTGGACTAGAACCCGGGGTGCTGGTGCCGCAGGCGGAGGATTACACAAGTGAGCCGTAGCGCAGGCCAAATTTGCCTTTTTTCTTAAACTGTATTTGAGATTCACTCACTGCTCTTCTTCTCTGAAATCTGTAATTTTACTATATGTTCACTTTTCTCTCTTTTCCTCCGATCTTTGAAAATACTTTAGGATAGTAAAATACATAGAACATTAAAGTCTAAGAGTACAGTTTGGTGGCATTCAATTTATTCACATTTTTGTGCAACTATCACCATCATTTACCTTCATAACTCTTTGCTTCTAAAGATGAAACTGTGTACCAATTACCCAATAATTCCTCATTCTTCCCAACCTCCCCAACCTTGCCAATTACCACGTTGAGTGTCTCTGGATTTCACTTTTCTTGGTATCTGATGTTGGCATGAATGGAAACATAAATGTTCATCTGGCTTATTTCACTGAACATATATATTGTCTTTAAGTCCATCCATGTTGAAGCATGAATCAGAATATTTTTAACCTGAATCATATTTCTTTGTATGTGATACCACATTTTGTTTATTCATTCCTCTATCAATAAATATTAATTTCTTCTTTTTAGTTATTAAAAATATTGCTGCTATGAACATTAGCATAAGAATATCTGGTTAAGGCTGCCACCGCTGCTCAATAGGCTAATCATCCGCCTGTGGCACCGACACCCCGGGTTCTAGTCCCGGTTGGGGTGCCGGATTCTATCCCAGTGCTCCTCTTCCAGTCCAGCTCTCTGCTGTGGCCCGGGAGTGCAGTGGAGGATGGCCCAAGTGCTTGGGCCTCTGTACCCGCATGGGAGACCAGGAAAAGCACCTGGCTCCTGGCTTCGGATCAGCGCGGTGCACTGGCCACAGCGGCCATTGGAGGGTGAACCAACGGCAAAGGAAGACCTTTCTCTCTGACTCTCTCTCTCACTATCTACTCTGCCTGTCAAAAAAAAAAAAAAAAAAAAAAAGAATATCAGTTAAGTTCTTGTTTTTAAAATACCTGGAAATGGAGTTGCTGCAGATGTAATCACTGCATTTTTAATATTTTAGGACTATTATCTTGTTTTCCACAATATAAGCAACACTTTATATTTCTACAACAAAGTACAAAGGATCCAATTTCTCTGCATTGTCTTTTTCTCTCTTTTAAATAATATCCATTTAAATGTGGTTTTTATTTACATTGTCCAGAATTTCAGGTTGTGGAACATTTTTTTAATGTAGTTTTGAGTATTTGTGGTTTCTTAGAAATTTCACACAAATCTTTGAATAAATTTTGCTTTTTGGGAAAAAATGGGATTTTGGTAGAGATTGCACTAAAGTTATACGTTACTTTGAGTAGGGGTGAAATCTTAACAATTAAAACTTTTAATCTATGAACATCTGCCATTTATTAATGTCTAATTTCAGTGACGTTTCTGTAATAACATTTTGTAGTATGTAATAATTTCACATCTTCAGTTAAGTTTAATTCCAAATATTTTATTCTTTTGATGTTATTATAAATGGAGTGCTTTCTTAAATATATTTTCCTAGTTGTTCATTGTTGGTTTACAGAAATATATGACTGGCTTTGACTAATAATTTTATATCCTTCATTTTAATTGTGTGTATGTATGTGCTTCTGTGTCTGGAATCTTTAGAATTTTCTAAATACTGGATTTTTTTGTCTGTAAGGAGAGATATATTTTTATTCTTCCTTTCTAATTTGGATGCTTTTTATTTATTTTTCTTAATTGATTAATTTGGTTAAGATTTCTTTTTTTAATTTTAATTTTAATTTTTTATTTTTTTAACTTTTATTTAATGAATATAAATTTCCAATGTACAGCTTATGGATTACAATGGCTTCCCCCTCCCATAACCTCCCTCCCACCCACAACCCTCCCCTCTCCCACTCCCTCTCCCCTTCCATTTCACATCAACATTCATTTTCAATTCTCTTTATATACAGAAGATCAATTTAGTATATATAGAGTAAAGATTTCAACAGTTTGAACCCACATAGAAACACAAAGTGAAACATACTGTTTGAGTACTAGTTATAGCATTAAATCACAATGTACAGCACATTAAGGACAGAGATCCCACATGAGGAGCTAGTGCACAGTGACTCCTGTTGTTGACACAACAAATTGACACTCTAGTTTATGGCACCAGTAACCATCCTAGGCTCTTGTCATGAGTTGCCAAGGCTATGGAAGCCTTCCAAGTTCGCCAACTCTGATCATATTTAGACAAGGTCATAAAAGACAGGGTGAGGATAGTAACCAATGATCCTAAGAGTGGCATTAACCAGGTCTGAACAATTATACAGCATTAAGTGGGGAAGAGGACCATCAGTTACACACAGGTTGGGAGTAGAGCCATTGGTGGTAGAGTAGAGGTTATGGTTACAAAGGAATGAGGCCCAAGTGCACTAGCAGGGCCTAGAACAAAGGACAGAGTCATTATTAGAGGAGCTAAGAAAGGTGCTGTCTAAGCTACAATTAAGTTTTCTGATTTAGAGGCAAATAGAACCTGACAGAAGGGGCCTGGTAATAATCTGTTGGGCTTTCAATATTGTATTGAATAAAACTGGTATCTTTATCTTATTCCTCATCTTGGAAGAAAAACTTTCAGACTTTCATCACTGAGCATGATTCCAGCTACTGTTTTTTTAGAGATTTATTTATTTATTAGAGATTTATTTATTTTTACTTGAAAGTCAGAGTTACACAGAGAAGAGGCAGAGAGAGAGAGAGAGAGAGAGAGAGAGAGAGAGAGAGAGAGAGGTCTTTCATCCCCTGGTTCATTTCCCAGAAGGCCACAAGGGCCAGAGCTGTGCCAATCTGAAGCCAGGAGCCCAGGAGCTTCTTCCGGGTCTCCCACGTGGGTGCAGGGTCCCAAGGACTTTGGCCATTTTCCACTGCTTTCTCAGGCTATAGCAGAGAGCTGGATCAGAAATGGAGCAGCTGGTTCTCAAACTGGTGCCCATAGAGGATGCCAGCACTGCAGGCAGTGGCTTTACCTGCTATGCCACAGCGACTGCACTGACCAGCTATTGTTTTTATGTATATCCTTATTATGTTGAAGTAGTTTCCTTCTATTTATAGTTTTTTGAATGTCTGTATTATGAAATAATGTTGGATTCTACCAAGTGATTTTTAGACATCAATTGAGTTAGGAGTTTTCTCCTTCATTCTTTTAATGTTACAACTCGTTCCTTTGATGTTTCTTCATGTAGAACTAAACTTTCATACTAGGGAGAATTCCTACTTCATTACAGTCTTGGTATCTTCTTCTTTTAATGTGAAGTTAAATTCATTTTGCTAGTATTAGAAGATTTTTATATCAGTATTTTTCAGATGGGACTAGTGCTGTGGTGCTGCAGGTTAAAGACCCGGTGTGAAGCACTGGCATCCCATATGGGCAATGGTTCAAGTCCTGGTTGCTCCACTTCCTATACAATTTCTACTATGGCCTGGGAAAGCAGTAGAAGATGGCCCAAGTTCTTGGGCCCTGCACCCCCGTGGGAGACTCAGAAGAAGCTCCTGGCTCCTGGCTTCTGATGGGCCCAGCTCCAGCCATTGCGGCCATTTGGGGAGTGAACCAGAGGATGGAAAATCTCTCTCTGTCCCTCTGCCTCTTCCTCTCTGTAACTCTGCCTTTCAAATAAATAAATAAATAAATCTTTAAAAAATATTTATCAGAAATATTCTCTTGCTGTTTCATTCTTGTATTGCTTTTGTCTGGATTTGGTATTAAGAGTAATTAGACAAAGATATCACTTTTATCCAATACAATACTGTAAATTCTAACCAGAACAATTAGACAAAAAAAAAGAAATAATTTAGTCTAATTTGAAAAGCATTCTCTCTTCTTCAACTTTTCTGAAGAATTGGAAAAAGACTGACGTCATTTCTTCTTCAAATATTGGGTAAAATACATTAATGAATCCATTCGCTTCTTAGTTGTTTTTGTTGTTGTTGATAAATTATTAATTATTAAGCCAATATCTCTTGCTAATAATAGGTCCATCCAGATTATCTCTCTTTATCATTTTTATTTTGGTAATCTGTGTTTTTTATTAGTTCAGTCATTTCATCAAAGTTATCCTATTTTTTGTTATACAATTGTTTATTCTACTTTCTTATAATCCTTTCTAATTAGGCAAAATTAATGCTAATATTCTAAATTTTATTTATGATTTAAAGTACTTTGTCTTTAGTCTATTTAATTGAAAGGTTGTTAGTGTTGATAATATTTAGGAAGAACCATCTCTTGGTTTCATTGATTTTCTATTACTTGTCTGTTCTTTGTTTTATTTACCTCTATTCTCACCCCTAGTATTTTATTCTTCGTTTAGCTTTGTGTTTAGCTTGTTTTTTACAGTTCTTTAAAATGTAAAGTTGATTTTTCACTTGAGATATTTCTTTTTTTAATGTGCTTATAGTTGTAAGTTTTCCTCAACACTACACCCCATTTTGTGCATGTTATGCTTTCATCTTCATTTGTCTCAATATATTTTCTAATTTCCATTGTACTTTCTTCTTGAAACTATTTCCCTTTTAAACAATACTTAATTAATTAAATTAATTATTTCATTCATTTGAAAGACAAATAGAGCGAGAGAGAGGCAGAGAGATCTCCCATCTCTCAGTTTACTCCCCAAGTACCAAACCCAAGCTTGTCAAATTGAAGCCAGGAACCAGAAACCAGGAACTCAATTTTGAGCCTCTGATGTGATTGGCAGTGATCTATCTTTTGGCGCCACACCTGCTAGCTCCCAGGTATGCATAAAAAAAAATAAATAAAAAAATAAAGGAAATTGAAATCATGAGCAGAGTTGTGATTCAGATCCTGGCACTCCATTATGGGTTGTGGACACAATGTCAACTTGTCTTTTCATCTTTTTTTTTTTTTTTAATTCTTCTATTCTCCTTTCTTCCCCAATTTGCATAACATGTAACTAAGCTAAAATCTTTCTACTTACTGTTTAAAATAAAATTACTTTGGGTGGTCTGAATTTCAAATCATGTGACTTGATTTCCTTTTTATAAATGGTAAATAACATATTCACATTACTTTGCATGCAAATTTTCTTGGACTCGTCTTTTTTTTTTTTATAGATTTTCAAAACATTACTTATCCTTGGTTATCCAGATAAATTCTCCTGAAAAATGTCCATTTATTTTAGAGGAATTATTGAAATAATACATACCCTTAACTTACAAAACAGAATGTATAAAGGGAAACTGCTTTTATACTCACATACTAATAACACCAAATAAGTTTGTTTTTCATACCCAGAAATTATGTAATTAAATTCTAATTCTACTTATCAAAGAATTAGTAGATTCTGCAGATGAAGGGCTTATTCCCACTAGATTTCCATTCACTTCAGACTCCAGTAACAACTATTGGGTCCCAAAGATACCCACATGCTTGTTATGTTTGAAAACTTCCTACGGCAGTTCATGGAACTCAGCAAGTGTGTTCACTGGTTTGTCATACAGGAGACTGTAAGAGGAGACAATAGAATGTCTAGATAGAGAAGTACACACATAAGGATCCAGCAGAATCTTAAACAAAGGAGCTTCTGCAGCAGTGTGGATAGGATGGGACATCATCACAGCTCATAGGTATGTTCACTTTTATTGTGAGATCATCACATAAGTATAGTGGACTGTTTACTCTCTCAAGCTCCTTTTTTCCTCCAGAGAGAACAGTGTAAGATTGAAAGTACCAGGCTTATAATCATGAGTTATTCTTTCTGGTGATCAGCCTTTATGCTAAAGCTATGCAAGAACCCACCACATACTGTTTCCTTAGAACAGAAATATTTGTATTACCCAGGAAATCTAGGGTTTAAACACCTCTGTTAAAATGCTCCTATGAAACCCACAAGTCAGAAAATTACAAAGATTTTAGAAGGCTTGTGTCAGAAACCAAGAATATACACCAAATATGTGCTATTTCCTATGTCACAATGTATTCAGATAATCACATCTAAGTTATGCTTTTGTTTCCAAACAAAGTAAGCGTTATTTTCTTGTGTCTTCATCCTTATTGTTTCAAGTGAGGTATGACAGATACATTTTTAAAAAATCAACAGTAGGGGAAAAAGTTAACCACAATAGCTTAGTTCTAAACCAATTAAAATTCATAAATAAATTATAAATATTCATATGTATTAATTAGATAATGTATAAGAGGAATTCCACCTGTTTTTAACATTTGATCATGATTATTAAATAAATAAAGCCTCTTTTTAGAAAGTGATCTTGGTTGTTTTTCTGGAATTTTACTGACATGATTAAATTTCTGTTAAATAGCAATTTATATTTTATCCCACTATACAAAAAGGAAAACATTAATTTTTAATGTTTTCAGTTTTACTATTTATATATCTTACTTACATATTTTACTCATGACAACCGAAATGTTCAAAAGGAAATATGCAAAGCAGATCTTCTGATAATAATTGATTTTACTGAAAACGATCATATACTTTACCCCCTAAGGTAACCTCTCAGTCAAAGGCTGAAACAGTACAAGATTTGGATGTCATGTCACATCAGAATTTAACACTTACTTATTTTAAAAAGTATGTTCTGTTACTTTTTTTGTAGTATTTGAGATCATCATGAAATCCCTTGAAAATATTTATAAAATTGTTTGATCATCAGAATTGATTCACACAGCTTAGCAACAACTTTACAAAGAAAGAAAATTTGTTTCAACTGAGTAATTGTGGTAGGCAAAATAGTGTCTTTCTTATCACTATCCTTATACTTTCCTTTTGTTCAGTACATAAAATGCAATCATCTCAATTTTCCATAGGTAGGCAGATTTATTAAATATTCTCTGTGTATTTATTAACATGAATCTAATCGATTATACAAATTACACTTTAAAAGATAAAAATTTACTCTTAATATGTATCCACTGCTGTCATAAATCATCATATTCATAATTAAATTGTCATCTAACTGAGGTTGGGGCACAAAGAAAATGAAACATCCTAATGGTCTTTCTTTAAGCTATTTCCCACTAGTTTAAAAAAAGCAATTCAGCCTTATTTACATGAAAGAAATACTTCTTTAGACCCATTATAAGCCATGGATTTACAGTTATAATTATTTTTCTCATTGACTTCTCTATTATACTAAAGACCCTGCTGTGATTCAGGATCTGCTTTTAGATTCACTTTCATCAGCCTGTTTTCAAAATATATTTGCATGTTTCAATTCACTTACATTAAAATTACTTTTAACCTAAACTGCATTTTTGGTTACAACCTCTTTTTTTTTTTTTTTTTTTTTTTTGACAGGCAGAGTGGACAGTGAGAGAGAGAGACAGAGAGAAAGGTCTTCCTTTTTGCCGTTGGTTCCCTCCAATGGCCGCCGCGGCCGGCGCGCCGTGGCCAGCGCGCCGAGGCTGGCACACCACGCTGATCCGAAGCCCCGGAGCCAGGTGCTTTTCCTGGTCTCCCATGCGGGTGCAGGGCCCAAGCACTTGGTCCATCCTCCACTGCACTCCCAGGCCACAGCAGAGAGCTGGCCTGGAAGAGGGGCAATTGGGACAGAATCCAGCACCCCTACCCGGTGTGCCGGCGCCACAGGCAGAGGATTAGCCTATTGAGCCATGACCAGTACTGGCCTACAACCTCTGTTAATCTGAATCATTCTGCCCTTGTTTGTGTAAAAATGCATGCTGACTTTTTTCCCTTATTTATGACTTGAGAACCATCTTTGATCCATCTAATTAAAGTTTATATGAAGGACAAAACATAAACTGCCTGACCTGAGGAAGTCTGAGGTTATTTGGAATGATTTTAATACCAATAATTTAACTTTCCATACTACCCTCAAGTGTTTGCAGACTCCAATAAAAAAAAAAAAATCCCTTGGTCTTCCTAAGTATAGTTAGTATTCAATTATCCTATACTCTGATGCCCAAATGATCATTCCAAGATGTTGACATAATAACCCTGATGATAAACTGTTTATAGATAAACATCATTTGAATGGAGCAAAGGATATAAAAGAAATGAATCAGAATAAAATTGATCAAATGTTTTACTGGTTTTCGGAAAAGAAAAAATGAAGAACTATATGGGGATAAGAGTAGATTAACAAGAACAAGGAGTTAAAGAAAAAGAACTCAGTCTAGAAGGGTGCTGATAAGAATGAACCTGGGGACATTTTAGAAATCAAATCTAACTAGTGCTTAGCTTTTCTGCACAAATACAGATTCTTTTTTTGTGTGTGTGAAGCTCTGCAGTATTGCTGAGTGAGTATGCTATATGTAAATGAGACTACTGAAGCATAAATGCAGACCCAGGAGGTGGGGAAATGTTGTGCTAATAATCAAAGAGGTCTCTGAAGGCCATGGGGAAAAAAAAATACTTGAGGGTCAAGATAGAGTTTTCCATTTGGTCTCCAAGATTTGGTAGAAATTATACTAACATTTAAGAAAAACAGAACCCTAGTACTTTCTAAAATGTCTGTTTACATAATATGAATAGTATGGTTTTCTAGGATAGCATTTCACAGAGTATAATTCTTTAGGTCTTTATATTCATTATACCCATTATATCAAATGGGCATGTCCCTGCTATTAGACATTTAAAATATTCAATCTTGAGAATTTTAAATAAGGGGTGAAGAAATTATTGAAATATTGTAAAATAACACCCACTTCACGGTGTTGAATACTGCAGTGGATATGTGATAATTATACACCTTATCATGGGTCAGTCAATGTAAACCTTTTAAGTCGTTGTAAGTTAGCTGCAGATTTGTTTTGTATTAAGAAAAATGCCTTTTAGAAAAACTGTACAGTAAAATAAAATTAGTGACATATGCACATTGTTTAGTCATGTCAATCAGAATTCAGATAGATTTTATTTTGAGTTTATCTTGGCTTTGTCTTTCATTTCTTAACATTAAAACAACTCTAATAATCACTCCAGAAGTTACATTCATAACATTATTGGATAAAAAATATATCATGCTATCTTTTGAGTTTCCTAGTCATAAAAAAGGATCAACTGCATAGACAATATAATTATGGCACTTGTATTTTAACTCAACTTAAAACATTCTAATGCAATACACTGGTGTAAAATTATGTATTTATTTTATATAAGAAACATTATGTAAGAATAAATGAAAGTAGGAAAATGAAAATCAACTTAATAAACTATGCAGTATTTCAACTTAATTAGGAATAAAGGAAAGCAAAATCATTGCAAAATAGTGCACTGTGCTTCCCTAGATCTATATTTCTGAAGTAATTGATTGAGTTATTTATTTCACTCATATATGAACTACAAATTCTAGTTTGTGTCAGCTAAAAAGCAAAAAGCCATAATTTAATGAAAATGTGAACAGTTATTTTGTCAATTTTATTTAAAAATACTAAAAAAAAAGTAACATATTTTTGCTAGAGTCTTATTCTGAGTTGAATAAATAAAAGTAATGTTCATCAACAAATACTGCAGTGTTTGTAATACTTTTAATCTGATTTTCTGAGGCATACTTTGATCTTACATGATTTACCAGAGGATTAACTACTGTGCTAATATTCATTATTGAGGAATATGATTTGAGAAATTTATCAAGGCAACTAAGGTCAAGTAGTTATTTGAGTTTTATTATAAAAAAGCAAATAGTATTTATATGGATTTATATAAAAATTTTACATTCATTCTATATATTCATGAACTGAAATGTATTTTGTTATATAAAAGCAAATAATATTTGTAAGGATTTATACAAATGCTTCACATGCATTCTATATATTCATGAGCTGAAAACTGAAAGTGAAAAAAATTTTTTCTTTATAAATACCATTTCACTAGGGTCCTAAAAGTAATTATTCAGATGCTACCATTATGCATAGCATAGAAACTACCTCCTCCAATGATAATCAGCAGTGAGAAACTATGTGTGTGTGTGTGTGTGAACACATGCATTTGGATGTGTCTTATTTGCTTTTATATTTTTCCTTAGAAGGAGATAGTAAGACAAAGGACTCACTTCAAATAAGTTGTTGTGGAGAAGCAGGAAGATAATAAGGAAGGGGGAAATGAAGTCATAAAGTATATAGTTAAAGTCAGCTATCATGGTGGGCCACTGGAACTTAATTCCAGGGGAAACTCTGTAAACATGGTACAAAATCACATTTCACAATTGTCTTCCTTAAGAAGCAAGGGAACTGGTATTTTTACCCATAAACTCCAAAATATTATGTATTTAGGGACTGCTCTGTGTACACAAGAATGCAACAGAAAGCTGCTTCCAGAAAAAGTGTTCAAACACAGAGACACAGACACTGGCAACCAGCCACAAAATAGGACACCGTTGCAGTATCTGAGTAGGGCTTTTCTATAATAAATGCTTGCATCTTCACCTTAATGTTCAGGTTCTCCTTAGGACCTACATTAAATTCACAGCTCACTTAATGTTATTGCTTCTTAAATGCTGGTCACATGCTTTTTAAAAGGAAAACAAAACCGATAAATTAGTAGGACAAACTTTTGTCCTTGTTGTTGCAGACTGTCCTGAGTCTGACCAGAGCTGATATTCTTCATATCCCCTTTTGCTGCTTACACTAAACTTCTCTCAACTTGTATCAGCAATTCAACTAGTCAGTCAAGAGCACTGGCCACTGGCCCAGGGTGCTAAATTATGCTTTCATGCCTGAAGTTTCTGAAACTTTGGTTAGCAATTGCCTTTGTCAGATAGTGTCTCCTGCAATTACCATTTAAGATTTTGACTCAATGAAAGCATGGAAGAGGTATCTTAAAGAATTCCTTTAGCTTGAGGCACTATCTCCTTCTCCCTGCATACACAACAGCAAATCAACTTTCTCATGATAATTGTGGTCAGTTGTCCCTTCCAGTATAGTAACTCTCATTTTGCTTATTGTTATAGTGCCATGAAGACGATCAAATAACTATTCTGAATTAATAATCCTAAATTTAATGGAATCTTTAATGTGTTCTCCAACACAAATGTCCCTCCTTTTTAAAATAAGATCTTCTATTCTAGAAGACCTAAAGTTGCACAAAGAAGCAAAATTTGCTCAATTACACCCATAGAGCAATGATGAAAACACAATCAGAAACAGGCAGTCTACATATCGGGACTATTACAGTATTCATTTCAGTAGATTTCATGGACATTGTGCTCATTATTGTGTCACTGAAATGCTATTGAATTTATCCTTTCCTTTTCACACTAGCCAAAACTGACGGCTAATTTCATGACCTATGAGAATGTTTGTTTAAAGATGTTGACCTGAAAATTTTAGGAGTTAATCTCACATAAGGAAGAAGGTTATGCTCACTGGGTCAAAATAGCCAGGTGTCATATCTAAAAGCTTCTACATAAGTGGCTTCGACATCAACCCTAGAAACTTGTGTGGCAACCTCCTCAACTACTATTTTCTCCTGCTCAAGAATATACAAGGACATCTTATATTGATTAAAAGATGAATTCATCAAGAAGATATATATATATATATATATATATATATATATATATATAATAAAACACAAAGCCACCAAGGTATATAAAGCAGTATTATTAAACCTAAAGGGAGAGAGAGACTCCAGTGTAATAATAGTGTAGTACTTCAACACCCACTGACATCAATGGACAGATTTGCAGACAGAAGATTGACAAAAATATGTCATTGTTGAACCATGCTATTGAGAAAATACCTAACAGGTATTTACAAAACATTTCAACCTACAGCTATAAAATACACATTATTTTCATCAACACATGGAACATTTTCTGACATAGAACATATATAAGACCAAAATTTCAGTAAATTTTAAAAAAGATACAAATAGCACCATAGTTCTTCTCATATGATAAAGGAATAAGACTAGAATCAACAAAAAGGAGAAATTTTACGAATGCTTGGAAATTGAACAACCTGCTCCTGAATGATTAATTGAACATTGAAGAAATTAAAATACTAGAAAATTTACACATAGATGTTCCTGAATGTCTAATGGATTACTGAAGAAATTTTAAAATAAACCCAAAATTTTCTTGAAACAAATGAAAACACAAAATATCAAAACCCGTGGGATACAACAAAAGCAGTATGATGAGGGAAGTTTCTAACAATAACGGCTTAAATTAACAAATAGAGAGATCTCAAACAATCTAATCCTGCATCTCAAGAATTTAGAGAAACAAGAATAAGCAAAACCAAAAATTAGAACGGGGTTAGGCATAATAAGAGCAAAAATAAGTGAAATTGAAAAAAAGACGTTAAGAAAATCAAGAAAACAAAGAGCTATTTTTTAAAAAAGATAAACAATGAAAATAAAACTGTAGCTTGAATAATGAAAAAAAAACTTAAATAAATAAAATTAGATATGATACTACAGAAGTAGAAGGGGTCATAAAAGCTGCTATGCAAAACTATATGCTACAGATTGGAAAAATCTCAAAGAAATGGATAAATTACTGGATTTACCAAAATTAAAACAAGAAGATAAAGAAAATTTAGACAGACCCATAAAAAGTAAGAAGATTAAAGCTATAATTAAAGTTTTCCCTTCAAAGAAAAGTCCAGGACCTGATGGTATTAACCCTGAATGTTAGAAATCTTTTAAAGCAAAAATACCTCTTTTATTCTTTAAAATATTCATAAATATTGAAAAGGATGGAAGTCTGACAAATGTTTTAATGAGGTCAGCATTACTGTGATACCAAAATCAAATAGACAATGCTAATGAAAACTAGATATCAATATCCTTGATGAATATAGATGTAAAAAATACTCAACAAAATATTAACAAACTGAATCCAATGCTACATCAAAAAAGCACATCACAATTGAGAGACATTTATCTCCGGAATGCAAATCCATAAATATGGTAAATCACATTAACATGATGAACAATAAAAACCATATGATCATGTCAATAGATATGCAGAATGCATCTGAAAAGATTCAACACATTTAAATGATAAAAATCTTCAACAAAGTATGTATAGAAGGAACAACCTCAAAATTATAAAGGCTATATAAGACAAACTAACAGCCAATATCATGCCAAATTGAGAAAAGTTGAAAATATTTCCCCTCAGATCTCAAGTAAGACAAGGATGTCTACTTTCACTACTCTACTCAATATAATACTGGAAGTATGATCAGAGCAGTTGGAGGAAGAGAAAGAAATAAAGGGTGTCAAAATTGGAAAGGATAAAATAAAAATATCTATTTTTGCAGATATCATAATACTGTACACAGAAAAACCTACACACTACATCAAAGCTATTACAACTGATGAAACAATTTACTGAAGTTGCAGGACACAAATATCAACATATAACAGCATTTTTATACACCAATAATGACTTTCCTGAAAGACAAACCAAGAAAGAAGTCCCATTGATAATACACACAAGAAATATAAATATTAGGAATAAATTTAACCAAAAAAGTAAAAAAAATCCACAATGAAAACTATAAAATATTGAAGAAAAAAATCATCAGTGAAGAAATGGAAATATATTTGTGTTCATGGATTTGAAGAATTAATATCATTAAAATATCCATGGTATCTAAAACAACCTAATAGAGATTAAGTCCAATCTCTATTAAAATACCAATGATATTTTGGCAATGATTTAGAAAACCCAATCCTAAAATTCATATAAAACCACAAAAGATACAGATTACACAAAGTGACCCTAGAGGGAAAGAAAAGTCAAGCTGATTTTAAAATATACTACAATGTTATAGTGATTAAAACTGCATGGTACTCAATTTCTCTAACAAAAATTTCTAATTGTCATAAATAAAAATATAGAAAATGTACACATGGAAATATGTTCTGCAAACACATTAAATTTATTCAGAAAAATTTATGTAGCAATATCCAACATAATTCATTACGTTTAAAAATATTTCTGCAATATAATATTTTTGTAATAAACTCTTAAGTTATATGAACAATTTTGAATGTCAATTAGCTTTGAATGCACAGGATGATAAAGTGTCAGATTTTCTAGTCATTACCACCACAAAATCTACTTCTATTCCTAATTTCTGTCATTTTTCCCCATCATAGGCAAGAATTATGCTGATTTCTAAGACACAAACTGTTTATGTATTGTTTTAAACTCCATATGTTTGTGAAATTCTGGAACAATATTTATTTTTGGCTTTTTTACCTTAACGCCATGTTGATGAAATTTCTGATTGTTGCTTGGGTAGTATTTTTCATTTTAATAGCTATTATTATTCTGCTGACTATAGTTGATTTAATCCATCTGGTATGACTAAATAATTGGTTGCTTACAGATTTTAGATATTTTAAATAATGTTTGTATGAACTTACTGGTCCTTTTCTCTACTTTAATTGTATTTGTTTTAATTTTAATTGATTATATACCTATTTACATATAAGAATGATGAACATGGAAAGCCATGACATGGTGGCAAAAAACAATCTAAATGAAAGATCCTGGTGAACAAGACCCCAGCAGAAGGAACAGGCCATCAAGGAGAGAGGCGCCTTTCTCTGAAGGGAGGAAGGAACCTCCACTGTGATACGGCCTTGACTAAACAAGTTCAGAGTCGGTGAACTCAAGGGGCTTCCATAGCCTAGACAGCTCATAGCAAGAGTCTCGGGTGATTGCTGACGTCATAAATAAGAGTGCCAATTGTTAAATCAACAACGGGAGTCACTGGGTACATGCTGCCCACGTAGGATCTCTGTCCTTAATGTGTTTTACTATGAAACTTAAAATCACTACTAGTCGAACAATATCCTATACCTTGTGCGGTTGTGTGAGTGCAGCTTGTTGAAATCCTTGCTTAGTATATACTAAGTTGATCTTCAGTATATGAAGGTAATTGAAAATGAAACTCGATAAAGGGCGGGATGGGAGAGGGAGAGGGAGACGGGAGGGCCACGAGAAGGAGGGAGGTTGGGGGGGGGAAGCCACAACAATACAAAAGTTGCACTTTGTAAATTCACATTTATGAAATAAAAAATTAAAAAAAGAATGATGAACATAAATAGATAATTAAGAATAATTTTCAGAGGGAAACTTTCACTCTCATCAGCATCTAGTTCATGCCCCAAAAAGGCTGCAACAACCCAGGCTGGACCAGGGCAGAGACAGGATTCTGAACTACATCTGATTCTTTCATGTAGATGGTAGGGGCCCAAATACTTGGACCATCTTCTGTTGATTTCCTGGGCACATTAGCAGGGAGCTAGATTGAAAGTGGAATAGCCAGGATGCGAAGCAAGGCTCAAATGGAATTCTGGGATTGAAAGTTGGGGATTAACCCTCTGTGACACAGCACTAGCCCTAACATAGATATTCTTATTTTTAAGTGTCCTTTCAAATCATTTCCTTAATTTTCTAACAAATTCTTAACATTTTGTTTACTCATGTGTATGAGTATTTTATATAATATAAATTGGATCCTTTACCAGATAAATATATTACAACTATTTTTCTCCTATGACTTGCATTTTTTTCTTAGTTTTCCTTGTTATAAAAACTTAATTACCTGCAAAAATCTAAATTTAAGAAATAAATTGATTGTAAATAATTTTTCTCTTAATATTTTGATGTGGAGAATATGTTACATTATAATGTAAGTTAGGAAGTACAATCTTAGATTCTCTGAATAATTTTCTACTATATTATTGAGATTTGCTATTTAAATATTTGGAAAAATTCACAGGTTAATATTTCTGGTCCTAAACTAAAAATATTTCAACAAGGGATGCAGTTGCTTTAGTAGAATACTAAATATTCAATATTTTATTTTTTATTGTGGCAATTTTTTAAGTCAGATTTTTCAAGGACTTCATAAAATTGTTCAATATGTTGAAGTAAATGTTTATTATTATTATTATCATATTATTCTCTTAGTACTGACTGCAAAATCTCCATGTTGTCTCTTTTTTTCATTCCTGACATTTTTAATCTTGTTTTCTCTCTTGATGAGTTTTGCCAAAGTTTCACTTTTTAAGATGATTTTATTTATTTATTTGAAAGTGTTTCAGTGAGTGACAGAGAAACAGAGAGAAACACAGAGAGAGCAAGACTTTCTATCTGCTGGTTCACTCTCCAGATAAAGAAGACCTGGACTGTGTTCCTAGTTTCAATCCCTGCCTAGCCCTAGCCTTTGTGGGTACTCTGGGAGTGAACCAGCAGATGGGACCTTATGTCTGTCTCATAGCCTCTAAAATAAATATATATATATATATATATATATATATACATATGTATTTAAAGCATACATATATAACTTCCTGTGTGATTTCTTCTCTACTGGTGTCATATTTAGAAGTATATTTTTAGATTTTATTTTATTATTGCTTTTTGTAATTGATTTCCAACTTACTTCCATTTCCATAAGAGAATATTACTTAAATAAATGTGATACCTTATAATCAGTTTAAGCCTTAAAATTTTTGGTTATTATTCTACTTGCACATGAAAAAAAATGATATCTGTGATTTGAGGTAGTGTGCTAAAGAGATCAAAAAGGCCAAGTTTAGTTCCATTTTCAAGATTTTTTTTTTTTTGACAGGCAGAGTGGATAGTGAGAGAGAGAGACAGAGAGAAAGGTCTTCCTTTTTGCCGTTGGTTCACCCTCCAATGGCTGCTGCGGCCGGCGCATCGCACTGATCCGAAGCCAGGAGCCAGGTGCTTCTCCTGGTCTCCCATGCGGGTGCAGGGCCCAAGCACTTGGGCCATCCTCCACTGCACTCCCAGGCCACAGCAGAGAGCTGGACTGGAAGAGGAGCAAACGGGACACAATCCGGCGCCCTGACAGGGACTAGAACCCGGTGTGCCGGCGCCACATGCAGAGGATTAGCCTATTGAGCCACGGCGCTGGCCTTTCAAGATTTTTTTTAAAAGATTTATTTATTTATTTGAAAGGCAGAGTTACAGAGAGAAAGAGAGAGAGAATCTTCCATTTGCTGGTTCACTCCCCAGATGGCCATAGTGGCCCGGGCTGTGCCAGGCCGAAGCCAGGAGGTGCTTGGGACCTTACCCCCATGTAGAAGACTCGGAAATAACTCGTGGCTGCTGGCTTCAGACAAGCTCTGCTTCTGAAGTTGCGGCTATTTGGGGAGTGAAACAGCAGATGGAAGATCTCTCTCTGTCTCGCTGTAACTCTGCCTTTCAAATAAATAAATGTTTAAAAAATTAAAAATAACTTTATGATCATTTATTTATATGTTCTACTACTTGTTGGTAGATGTGAATATTTCTATTTCATCATTCTGCCGATATTTAAACATATACACATGTCATATTATTTTCACATAAGTTTGAATTTAGAAAATTTTCTGAGGGATTAATCTTTTATTAATATTATGGAATATTCATCTTTTCTCTAAGGGTTTGTCCAACATTAGTACAGATACATTTTCTCGCTTATATCTTTTATTCCCTTAAAGTTTTTGTATTTTATATGTAAGATGTGCTTAATGTAAACAGTAGATGCTAAATTTTTGCTGTACCCCATCTGTTGCTGTAAATTTCAATTAGAACACATAAAATACTACTTTAATCTGTTTTATTCCTATATATTTTTTTGATCAACATGAATTTTTATCTTTTTTTTCTCTTTTTTTCCCCTTCTTTTGGACTAATTAAATGGGTTTTTCTCTCTGTATTGGTGGAATTCATTTGTAGATTCACATCAACTGTGGATAAAAAAATACTCTGGAAAAACAAATTAGGTCTCTACTGAATGTAGATGGACTTATTTTTCCTTGGCATTATTACTCAAACAATACAGTTTAACAACTAGTTATGTAGCATTTGTGTTGTATTGGATATTATAATTAATCTAGAGGTTATTTAAGGTATCCATGAGGATGGATGTTATATGCAAATACCTCACCATTTTATATAAGAGACTTCAGAATTCTCAGGTTTTGGCACCCACAGGAGTACTAGAATCAGTCTCTGTGGATGTTGAGCAATGACTGTATTTACATTCAACATTCACGTGAGATAAAGAAGTTCATTGATGCTTACAATGAATTTACTGATCCCAAGATGGTTCAGGAAGCTTAAAACTGTTTTAATCCAATTATTCTGCTCCTGGCTCTTATGAGTTTTATGATACTAAATCCCAGGTAACATCTGCAATTTTTGCATTATCAATATTTATTTATATTTACCTTCTTATTCATTTCTGCATTTCCATATTGCCTTCTGGGATAAATTTCCTTCTCTGAGAATATAACCCTTTAATATTTTTAAAAGATTTATTTATTTATTTTAAAACCAGAGTTACAGAGAGGGAGAGAGAGAGAGAGGGAGAGAAAGAGAGAGAGAGAGAGAGAGAGAGAGAGATGTTCTATACACTGATTCACTCCACAGAAAGCTGCAATCACCAAGGCTGGGGCAGACTGAAGCCAGGAACCAGCAGCTTCATCCGATGTCTCACCTGGGGTTCAGGAGCCCAAGAACTCAGGCCATCTTCCACTGCTTTCCCAGGCACCTTAGCAAGGAGCTGGATCAGAAGTGGAGTAGCTAGGACAAGAACCAGCACCCATATGGGATGCTGGAGACATGAGCAGAGGCTTTACTCACCACACAACAATGCCAGTCCCTTAATATTTCACATAATGTAAGTTTGTTGGTAATGAATCTTCTCCTTTTTGCCTGAAATTATCTTCATTTTATATTTTTTTTAAATTGTTATTTTTATTGGGTATATACTTTTATTTATTTGAAAGGCAGAGTTACAGAGTGGGAGAGGCAGATACAGAGAGAGAGAGAGGTCTTCCATCTGCTGGTTCACTCCTCAGATGACCACAAAGGCCAGAGCTGTGCCGATCCGAAGCCAGGAGCTTCTTCTGGGTCTCCCATGTGGGTGCAGGGGCCCAAGGACTTGGGCCATCTTCCACTGCTTTCCCAGACCATAGCAGAGCTGGATCAGAAGTGGAGCAGCCAGAACTAGAACCGGTGGTCATATGGGATGCCAACACTGCAGGCAGCAGCTTTAACTGCTACACAGCAGCACCGGTTCAGGGTATATAAATTATATATTTATATATAAAGTTGTACTGTTGCTCATTTGATGTTGTCTTTTTTTCTTTGCTTTATTTTGAGGACATTTGATATTTTTCTCTTTGCCTTTCATTTTGAGCAGTTTTAGCATAATGTGTTTCGTGTTTCTCTCTCTGTCTTTTTTTTTTTTTTTTTTTTTTTTTTTGCTTTATGTTCTGTTTCTCAGATTGTGAATGTTTTCGTTTCCCTGGCTTAGATGCCTAGCAATGCACTAGCTAAGAATATACTAAATTTAGGTTTTCCTGAGAAACTGCTAAACTTCTTTCCAAAGTGATTATTCCATCTGCAATATATGAAGGTTACAAGGTCTCCAAACCCATGTAAGTGCTTGTTTTTATCTTTCTTTTTGTAATAGTCATTCTAGTTAATGTGACTTCATTATTGAGGATTTGATTTTAATTTCCCTAGAGACTAATATAATCCAACATGTATCATATTTAGTTTACAGTTAACTAAAAACTATAATAGTATTGGAATTTTCTAATATTAAATCATTTATTTGGCTTGTTAATATGTTTCTTAAACTTAGGTTTTCAAAAAATTTAAAGCTATTTTTAGAACTGTTGCATAAGCAGAGTATATTGAAATATTTTACAGCTATTTTTAGTTATTTAGTTATTTATTAGGGATATATTTAAGTGTCTCATACTAGTGATTTATTTCAATGCACAATTAATACTCTCAGAAAACTAACTAATATAAATATGCTAAAAGAGAAAAGAAAATGCACTCCATATTGTTCCTGAATCCGTTGTGTATTTTCATCCTGCAAGATATAAAAGTACTAATATCATTACATGTAATTTACACAGAGACATATGCAATGTAAAATGTTTTCCTCTGTTAATATAATTATTCTGACCTGCAAATATGTTAATTATATCCAGAAACTTTGACAATTGTAATGCGGTGACTAGTGTAGTCTCAAAATTCATGTCTACTTACAACCTCAGAATGTATCCTATTTACGATTAAGTATTTGCAGATGTAATTAATTGATATGAATGTATATCAGATCCTAAATTTAGTGACTTATGTCCTGATAGTCATTGAAGAGGATGCACTCAGAAACACATGCAGAGGGTGAAAGGTTATGTGATGGTGGAGGCAGGGATTGGAGTGATGTGGGCACAAACTAAGGATGTCAAAGGTTTCTCAGGCTATCAGAAGCTAGGGAGAGGCAAGAAAGGATTTATTTTTGAGTCCCTTCAGAGGAAGTATGACCCTGGTGACACTTTCATTTCATATTTCTAGCCTGTAGAATTCTCCATGGGAGAATAAATTTATTTTGTTTTAGTTGCCAAGATAGTGATATTTTATTATAGTAGGTGTAGGAAACTAATACAGGTTTATTTTATAAATTAGCTTTAAATCATCTTAAATTATCAATGGATCACTGTCAATGAGAACAATAATTGAATTCAAGGTAAAATACTGTTTCGGTTATAAAAGCATTTGTAGATCACACTTAAACTTTTTTTATATTTTTTTTTCTTTTCATGACTATATATAAGGTAGAAATGCAGAACCAGTTATATATAGTATTGGTAGATTCTTTGATTTTTCATTACCAAAATAAAGTGAACTGTGCTGCTATACTATTGGGACATGAACACATGTGTCTGGAATGTAAGATAAGATTTTTGACACTGAGTTTCAAATCTGTACTATATCTACAAAATTGATTCATAGGTTTCTCAAAGACAAAACAAACAAACAAAAAGTATTACATAGAGTTATATTCAACTCAAGTTGTTCTTTAATTCAAGTTAAAGGGTTTGCATAACAACAATATGACATTAAATGAATAAATGCGTGAAATGAAGATACAATGAAGTACAGATATTTGTGTGTGTGTGTGTGTATGCATGTTGGCCTTAAATAGCATGTAGCATTTTGTGGCAATGGTTACCTTTGGACTTTGGCAACATTCCAAGATTAGCACCAGCTACACAATATATTATAGACAAAAATAGGACTAGTGGAAGCCAGGAGCTTCCCATGTGGGTGGCAAAGGTCCATCTTCCTCTGCTGCTTATTCCCAGACCATTAGCAGAGAGCTTGATTGGAAGTGAGCAGCTGGAACATCAACCATCACCCATCTGGGATGCCCGGGTTGCTGGCAGTGGCATTATTCACTACACCACAATGCCAGCCCTCATATTTATTTTCTACTACAATATTTTGCTTATATTTATTTCAAACATATTTATCTTTCCTACTACTCATTTTTGATATCTTTTTTTTACTGTAAAATAAAGAGTGTCATGGGCAGAATATGGATATATATGATTGAACTCCTAATTGCTTATTCTGTTCAGAAAGTCACACTCATTTAATACCCCAGACTCCAAACTATATTGTCAACTACATTTTCCCTAAGTTCTCTTTGGAAATTTAACATCATCCAAACATAAATGTGCACTATTTTAAAATATTTTATTTATTTATTTGAAAAGCAGAGTTACAGAGAGGCAGAGGCAGAGAGAGAGAGAGAGAGAGAGAGAGAGAAAGAGGTCTTCCATCCACTGGTTCACTCCCAAGATGGCCTCAATGGCTGAAGCTGTGCCGATCAGAAACCGGGACCCAGGAGCTTCTTCTGGATCTCCCACATGGGTTCAGGGGCCCAAGCACCTGGGCCATTTTCCACTGCTTTTACAGGCCAAAGCAGAGAGCTGGGTTGGAAATGGAGCAGCCCGGACTTGAACCAGTGCCCGTATGGGATGCCGGCACTGCTGGCAGCAGCTTTACCCACTACACCACAGTGCCAGCCCCATACAATAGTGCACTATTAATTATAAATGCCACATTTCTTATAAGATAAACTTCCTAGAAAATTACATAGTATTTGAAAGTTCTTATGTGTTTCATCAAAATATACTTCCAGTTTGGTTGGTTGACATCAACCTGATACTACCTTGAAACTCATTTTTTGCACATATTCAATATTTGAAAAAATTATCTGTGGTTATATTGATGTTGAAATTGTTAATGGCCTTGCCATATCCTTACATATTTTTTATAACTGAGATGATATATCCTGGATTATTTCCAAGATGACCACTGAATGGAAGAAAATAGTTGGGTTTACAAATATCTATATATACTATTGGAAAGCAGCTTTTGAGTTAAAACAAGAGAAAATCTTTGCATTAATATTTAATACAATTGGTAATATCATATGTAATGAGTATGTAATGAGGTACATTTGTCTATCACATCTTTGGGATAAAAATTGAGTCACATCAGAATTTGTAACATTTCCTTAAGTAATCTTTCTTTTTATTTAGGTACATAGAGAGATACAGATATAGATAATGATAAATAGATTATGAGCATCAACAATAAAATTTTCAAGATTAGAGACTAAGGGTCCAGCCTTGTGGTACAGTAGGTTAAGTTAAGCTGCTTATTGTAACACTACTGTCACGTATCTGTGTAGAGATTGGTATCCTGGTTACTATATTTCCCATTCAGCTTCTTGGTAATGTGCCTGGGAAGGCAGCAGAAGATGCTCCCAGTACTTGGATCTCTGCCACCCTTGTGAGAGACCAAGATGAAGTTTCTGGTTCCTGGCCTAGGCTTGTCCCAGCCCTGGCTGTTGCAGCCATTCTGGGAGTGAAACTACACATGGAAGATTTCTCTCTCTCTCTCCCCGCCCCCCTGTCTTTCAAACATATTTTTAAAATTTAGAGGTAAAGAAGGACATGTTTCACACACACAAAAAAAAGTTAAAAAACCTGTGATCTTTATTGGCCCAGGGAATTTCTAAACTTTTAAACAGAATCTCTTTCCTTCAATGACAGATGAATTATGATACAGAAGAAGTTAAAATAAATGTGCATGCTATCACATTTTATATATAAATATACACTAGGATGTTAAAACTGTGTTTAATATTTTGATCTTATGGGAACTTACATCTTGGCTATGAAAAATAATTATGCTTGCGAATTCAAGGTTAATTGTTAAGTAGATATTTATGGCAAAGGACATTGTAGAACTTATAGTTTTAATGTCCTCACAATCTTGAAATTTATGATATTCTATAATTATCTTAGAATGAAAAATACACCCCCTATGGAACTTCTTTTAAAGAGCGTCCTCCCCATATACTTATTCAAAGATATATAAATGTTATACTAGGAAAAGTTCAAATGCCTAGACAACTATACTCTTTTTATTTCTTCTCTAAATTTTTTTCATTGACTTATGTTTTAATAATATTTGTGATGTTTAGAAAACAAAAATATGTATTACTGCATTAACTAATAACAAAACAGAAGTTCTTCATTATGAAGACTATAGGAGAATCTCTTTGAATAATCCAATTTTGATATATGCATCTTTCTTTTATAATGAGAATTAAGTACATAACATCCTCTTTGCAGTTATTCTGTCATTGACTTCAAACCAAAATTAGTTGTTCAAATATGGCAATTAGTTAAAGACTTATGGTAAAAAAAAATATTAGTTTTCTCTGATCTTGACCAAATTATATATATGAGAGATAGAGAGACAGAAACAGAGACAGATATCCATAAGCTGGTTCACACCCCCAGTTGCCCACAATAGCCAGGGCTAAGTCAGGTGAATCCAGGAGTCCAGCTATAGCCATCACCTGCATCCTCCGATGGTGTGCATTAACAGCAAGCTGGAATCAAAAGCAGAGCTGTGACTCAAAGCCAGGCACTCTGATCCGGGATGTGTATCCCATGTAGCATTTTATTGGCCAAGTAAATGTCTGTCCTTTTTGATCTGTTTTTGTAGAAATTTTCTTGGATGTAAATTGAGCCAAAAATTAATGATGCTGGCCAGCACTGGGGTGTAGCGGGTTAAGTCACTGCCTGCAGTGCCAGCATACCATATGAGCACCAGTTCCATTTCCGGTTGCTCCACTTCTCATCCAGCTTGCTGCTGTGGCCTGGGAGAGGACAAGATGGCTCAAGCCTTTGGGTCCCTGCACCACTGTGGGAGACCTGGAAGTAGCTCCTTGCTCCTGGCTTCAGATCAGCTCAGCTCCAGCTGTTGTGGCCATATGGGGAGTGAACCAGTGGGTGGAATGCCTTTCTCTTTCTCTCTCTCTCTGTCTCTATGTAACTCTACCTTTCAAATAAATAAATCTTACAGAAATGATTAAATGAATGATAGTATTGTATCTTAAAGTATCCCATGTTTATGCCTGTCTATGTGCTATTTCTTCCTTAAGAAATCTTTTTCTGTCACATCTACCTGTCTACATCCCATCCAATACTGATTTTGCAAAATACATTCCACTATTTATATGAAGTCTGCCATGGTACTCCAAGGTGAATGAAATCTGCTGTTTGAAATCTGACCATATGTGTTCATTGACAATTTAAGAATATTTATTATTTTCTTCTTAGAATGTATTAGCTTGATTTAACTTTAAGCTTCTAGATATCTTGTGTCACAGTCACCTCTGAATTGTCTATTGTGTTTTCTTTAATTGTCTAGTCCTAGTACAACTAGATGGTGTTCAATAAAATTTTTAGATAAGTAAATTTGGAAAATATAAAATACTTGATCTGTATATTACAGGTTTAGAAGTTTGTACCCTGAACTTTATTGTTGTTGAGAAAAGACTAATGAAATTCCCTTGAGATAACAATGTATAACAGCTGTCAGAATGGTAGTTGAGCAATCCATGAACGAAGTGACATGATAAATCTTTACAAAACTGAGGATGGCATCAAACTCAAATACAAGCGAAACAGAGATAGTTACGGCACTCATGGGATTTGTGATGAAATGAAAAGCTGACCAACCAAAACTTTAAGCCAAAAGCCAGAAAAATAAGGATATGAAAACTCAGTTCTGGGAAAGTGACACTCGAATTTAAATTTAAAAATATTTTTCTCATAGTAGGATTGGATCCCCTTTTCAGCACTTCCATTCTTGTGCATGTAGAGTAGAGATTTTGGTGGCATAAAATGGCACAGAGGGAGGAAGGAAGAAAATAGGGAGGGAGGGAAGAAGTAAGAGAGAGAGAGATGGAAAAGTGGAAGGGAAAAAAGAAAAAGAAAGAAAGAAAGAGGAAGGAGGAAGGAGGAAGGAAGGAAGGAAGGAAGGAAGACTTGTTGGCTAGAGAGGTAAGCCAAAATAAATTTTTAAAAAAAGTTTATTAGTGTAAGTAATGAGATATCAGAGTACTATTCCATTTTGTCACTATAACAAGAGACGTGAAGCAGGCTAACTTTTTAAAGGGAAGAGGCTTCTTTTAACTAATGGCTCTGAAGAGGCCAGCGCTGTGGCTTAGCGGGTTAACGCCCTGGCCTGAAGTGCGGGCATCCCATGTGGGCGCTGATTCTGGTCCCAGTTGCTCCTCTTCCGATCCAGCTTCCTGCTTTGGCCTGGGAAAGCAGTGAAAGAGGGCCCAAGTCCTTGGGCCTCTACACCATGTGAGAGACCCGGAAGAAGCTGCTGGCTCCTGGCTTCAGATGGGTGTGCAGCTCTGGTCGTTGCAGCCAATTGGAGAGTGAACCAGCAGATGGAAGACCTCTCTCTCTCTCTCTCTCTCTCTCTCTCTCTCTCTGCCTCTCCTCTCTGTGTAACTCTGACTTTCAAATAAAAAACAACAACAACAAAAACTAATGGCTCTGGAGTTTCACAGCCTGAGATTAGGCTCATCCCATTGGTTCAGTGTGTCTCTGGAGATGGTGTTCTCGGTGGTAGTCATGAAGTGGCACAGAGCATCACATGGTAGGAGACAAGAAGTGCTCTTACCTGTCTATGTCTGAAACCTTCTATAAGGCCACCAGGATTCAGTCAGGAGATCTTATGCTAATACCCAAATGCAACCTAATTAATTTTCAAGGGCCTTACCTCTAACCATCATAATTGGGTTAACCTTCCAACCCCATACTACCATTAATATAAGACACTAGGGAATAAACTCCTAACTTCAGGGAGACAAATATTCAAGCCATACTTATATTCATATAGTAAGAGAAAGAAATAAATCAATAGAAGCTGAGTGGTATGTAAAAATTTACAGAACTTGGCTGGCGCCGTGGCTCAATAGGCTAATCCTCCACCTTGCGGCACCGGCACCCAGGGCTCTAGTCCCGGTCAGGGCACCGGATTCTGTCCCGGTTGCCCCTCTTCCAGGCCAGCTCTCTGCTATGCTATGGCCCCCCAGGGCAGTGGAGGATGGCCCAAGCCCTTGGGCCCTGCACCCCATGGGAGACCAGGAGAAGCACCTGGCTCCTGGCTTCGGATCAGCGCGGTGCGCCTGCCGCAGCGTGCCAGCCGCGGCGGCCTTTGGAGGGTGAACCAACGGCAAAGGAAGACATTTCTCGCTGTCTCTCTCTCTCTCTCTCTCTCACTGTCCACTCTGTCTGTCAAAAAAAAAATTACAGAACTTGTGAAATGGGGCAAATAAGAAAATATGAAAATCTAACAGATGAAGTGGCCCAATTGTAATGTGTGATATGCTTTCACACGTGGTCACAAAAATCATAGCATTTCTCTGAAACTCCTCTGGCTTATTTAAACTCTAGTATGAGAATATTTCCAAAATTTTCAAAGAAAATTAGAATTAAAAGATCAATTTATTTTGTTGCAAAAAATGAAATCTATGCATAGTTTTTCTCATTACACATTTTCTATGAACTTTTTGAAAATCCCTGATATGCATGGATTTCAATGTAGTCAAATAAGAAACTCTTCTTAGTTTGAATATATATCAGAAAAAAAATCATCATTTTCTACATTGCAATTTCAAATTTTTCAGGAAACAAAAAAAATCTACTATAAACATTCAAACAAATGTCTCTGGAGAACCACTGTATTTCAAAACACAGGAGAAACGTTTGCCAAATAACCTATCATTCCTGAAATTTGTATACATTTTGTATGATCACTGTATTTTAGGTTTTAATAGCGCAGTAACTCCATTCATTTGTGAAGTCTTTTTCAAAAATTCTTGTCTATTAAGTGCTGTCAATGAATAATGCAATAATTTGCTAAAACACCTGGTGTGTCTTTTTCAAGTTGGCTGTAAAATTGTGTTACCCACTAACCCAAGTTAGTGTTCCATCTGGTTTACAAGCAATGTCACTGGAAAAGGGAATGTTTCCTCCTGTGAACTAACTTGAAAGGTTTCAAATATTGACAACCTCTCTGGACTACATTTTTCTATTCTAAGTGGCGTGTCCTCTACTTTTTTTCAACCCTTTTGAATTTTACCTGTGGTAACTGCAATTCATTTTATGCTTTATTTTCTTTTGCCTTCTCATGGATTCATCCAAAAGCACTATCTTTGCTCAACAAAAAGGGAAAAAAATACACTTGAATTACCTTATTGTCATAATAAAATATTTCGCATACCTAATAAGATTATTTTTCTCCAGTATTGTGTGATTCAACATATTTTGCATTATTTGTACTTTAAATATGAAATAAAATAAATCTTGAAATTCTGGGATTAAGAGTTTTAAACCATTTGATAACGCATGTTGTGTTCTTGTCCCTTTAGTCCTTGCCTATCTTTCCTGCACATCTATGCACACACACTCGTGTACATAACTTGTATGCATGTAGACACAAATATTCTGAGTGAAAAGCCTTATTTTTAAAGAACTGCTTTTTCTAAAGATTTATTTACTTTATTTGGAAGGCGAAGTTACAGAGAGAAAAGGAGAGACAGACAGAGAAGGTGATAATCTGCTGGTTTACTCCCCAAATGGCCACAACAGCCAAGACTGGGCCAGGCTGAAGCAAGGAATCTGGAGCTTCATGGGGGTCTCCCAAAAGGGTGACAAGGACCCAAAGACTTAGGTCATTCTCTGCTGCTTTCTCAAGTGCATTAACAGGTAGCTGGATCGGATGTGGAGCAGTTGAGACTCAAACTGGTAGATATATAGGATGCCAGCACTGTAAGCAGAGGCTGACCCACAACACTGGCTTCCAGAGATTTATTCATTTATTTGAAACACAGAGTGAAAGAGAGAGAGGGAGAGACAGGGAAAGAGGGAGAGATAGAGATTGAGATCTTCCATCCATTGATTTACTCACTAAATGCCCTCAACAGTCAGGGTTAGGCCAAACTGACATCAGAAGCCAGGAAATCCGTCCAGGTCTCCCACAGGAGTGGCAGGATCTTGCTAGTTGGGCAACTACTTGCATAGTTGTGCCTTCTCAGGCGCATTAGCAAGTAAATGGATCAGGAACACAGGAGCCAGGGTTTGAACCAGACACTGATAGGAGGATGCAGGCATCCCAGATGGTGGCTTAATCCTCTGCACCACAAGGCTCACCCCTGAGTGTAAGCTTCTTGAAATGGAAGATCTGCTCTCCCTTCTTCACCACTCTATTCCTGGCATATTGCAGGTATTCATTAAGTATTTGCTAAACTAATAAATAATGTTTATTCTCATAGTTGCACTAAATGTAAGTGAATTCTACATAATAGCTTAAAAGACAAACTATGACAGGAGTAGAAAAATTCAAACAAAGCACTGTGGTGAGATCAGCAATAGCTATGGATTGTGTAAGTGTTTTAAAATTAAGTATTAGAAAAGGAAGCTTTTTTATATCAAATGACACATTTTTATAACTGAACTTTCTAAATTAAATGCCAAATGAACTTCCTCTAATAACTGTACAATGTATTATTCACTTAACAAACTAAAGAATTGACTCTTCTAAGTCTTTCATATTTAAAATACCATAAGAAGTACTGCTTCAGAATGAGCCACGGTACCCTTTAGCAGAAATGTTGAATCACAGTTTGCCTAACAAATACCAGGATTGCTCATGGTGGCATATTTAGATTAATAGTACATTTCTAGAAGGTTTGTGCTGTAATTGGAACTTAAGTAACATTTGTAAAGTGTTATCTGTCACAGGCTGAAGGGACCCAAAGAGAATGTATGTCATTATGTAAAATTACTAATTGAGTAAGTAATTTAGCAGATAATTTACATGTTCATTTTATAATAGAAATTATTTCGTTTTAGGGCCCTCTTTGTATTTCTAAAGTAATCTTGACCCAAGGGATCACAGACTGTTAAGAAGAAGTATAAATTATAGAAAGAAGCATATGTTTTACTGACTCATAGAGCTTTTGTTGTGGCTAATGATTCCTCTAACAGTAATTGCATAAGGGAAAACATTTTCTTTTCAAGTAAATAATGTTCATTACCTCTTAAATCTACTGTCATTTGACAACATTAATATGGAAAAATTTCTACCTTCTTTATTAGTTCTCCAAGGATATTCAGCAGCTTTAACTTAATATTGATGAAATAGAAAGCATCATATCCATCAATGTTCTTACAAATGTAAAAAACACTGAAAAATAACATTTCAATAGAATAAATAATTGTTGCCTTCTAATATACTGTAAGTTACTGTAAATATATGTAAACTATCAATAGGAGAAAGTTATGCTAGAAGGAGTATTTATTTTGTGGCTGTTGAAAAATACTATGTATCTATAAATTTAAAAGATCTCATTATTAAAGATTTCTATAGATATAATCTAATTCTAGCCATATTTTGCTAATGATTATGACATTAACACTGCTATTTTGATGAGAAAATAAATCAATCTGTGTTCTGATACTAGTGATTTTTCTAAAATCCAAATCATCCAGAGGTACCATGAGGGAATGTTCTTGACTCAAACAGTTTTAGTAACCTAACACTGCTAGGTACACTGCCACTTACATGATGATTATTTCAACTTCCTCTGCTTTCTGTTGGTTTTGGTTTATTATATTGTTGATTTTTTTAAAAAAACTTTCTAATACTTAGTGTTCATTTTATAATATTTTCCTATTTATTATTTATGAATATATTTGATACTTTTGAATGTTATTGTTAATTGTCTTGGTTGTAAGCCACAGATTTTGGTAAGTCCCATTTTAATTTTGACAAGTGTGGCAACTGTATTTGTCTGTCCAGTTTGATCTAGTCTGACAATGGGTTTAGTTTTCAAGTAGATGAATTTTTCATTTTTATTTATTTACAAATTTAGTTTTATTGAAAAGAATTCAGAGAATGCATTTGTATTATTTATATTTTTGAAAGTATTAAGAATTCCTTTTATAGCATAAAAATTATTGATGTTTTTGAACATTTTGGTCTAAAAAGTATATTTTATTATTTGAATTAAATGTTAAATATATCAATATGTATTTATACATATTCAAAATATAGTCATATGTTGAAATATAAATATGAAGTTACTAATGATGCATATTTAGTACTTCAGGATCTTTACAAGGTTTTGTTCATTTAGTCTACCTTGGATCCAGAAAGTGTGTTAAAATGTTCCCTTTTGTTGTTAATTTCTTATTACTTGCAACAGCTATTGCTCTTTATGGAAAGTCATAGCTGTATTACTGTTTACATAAAAATTAGTAACTGATATAGGTTCACTGAGAAATATTGTTTTTAACCTTAATGTATAATTTCATCATTTTGTATTCTTCTTGGTCTAAATTTTTAATTTAGATATCAAAATTTTAACTCCTACTTTATTTTCAATCACATTTTGGTGGTATATAATAGTTTATTTCAATTTTTTTTACTTTTTATAAAAGATTTATTTTATTTATTTGAAGTGCAGGTACAGAAAGATAGAGATTTTCTATCCACTGGTTCACTTCTCGAATGGTCGCAATGGCCAAGGAAAAGGCCGATTTGAAGCCTGAAACCAGGAACTCTATCTTAATCTCCAATGAGGTGGCAGGGTCCAAAGCACTTGGGTCATCTTCCATTGTTTCTTCAGGTGCATTAGCAGGGAGCTGGACTGGAAAAAGAGAAGCTGGGACTCAAACCTGCACTCTTACTGGCTGCTGATTTTACAGGCAGCAGAATAACCATCTGTGCACAATGCCAGTCCCTATTTTCTCACTTGTAAAAATGTTTTAGGATTGTCTTAACAGTTTTGTTAAACTATTTCTAAGCACTAGATGTTTTCTACTGTAGGTTGTTTATCAGGTACCAGAAGGTAAAACACATATCCATCTGTGTTTGTGTGTGTGCATGTATGTGTGTGTATGTAAAGGTATGTCAACAAGTATTATACGGCTGGTGCCGCGGCTCACTAGGCTAATCCTCCGCCTTGCGGCGCCGGCACACCGGGTTCTAGTCCCGGTCGGGGCACCGGATTCTGTCCCGGTTGCCCCTCTTCCAGGCCAGCTCTCCGCTGTGGCCACGGAGTGCAGTGGAGGATGGCCCAAGTGCTTGGGCCCTGCACCCCATGGGAGACCAGGAGAAGCACCTGGCTCCTGCCATCGGATCAGCGCGGTGCGCTGGCCGCAGCGCGCCTACCACGGCAGCCATTGGAGGGTGAACCAACGGCAAAAAGGAAGACCTTTCTCTCTGTCTCTCTCTCTCACTGTCCACTCTGCCTGTCAAAAAAAAAAAAAAAAAAAAGTATTATAGGCATGGGCATTGTGACATAGCTGGTTAAACTGCTCCTTAGGATACCCACATACAGTATCAAAGTTCCTAGGATTGAGACCTGCCTCTGCTCCTGATACAGCTTCCTGTTAATGTGCCTGGAATGCAACAGATGATAGCTTAGAAACTTAAGTCCCTGCCACACATGTGGAAGACTTGGTTGGAATTCCTGTCCCCTGCCTTCAACTTAGCCCCACTTCGATTGTTGTACCCATCTGAAGAGTCAAGCAGCCGACTGAAGATTTCCTTTTTTTCCTTTCTTTTTTTTAATTTTTTTCAACTTTTATTTAATAAACATAGATTTCCAAATTACAACTTTTGGATTATTGTGGCTTTTCCCTCCATAACCTCCCTCCCACCTGCAACCACCCCATCTATTTACTGTTATTTTCCATAATTTCTAGAATGTGCATCTTAATATTATTTGTATCTTTGGTATATGTCAATTTAAACACACCAACATATGATTACATCATTCAGTAATCTCCACAGTAGAGCAGATATGAGTGAATAGATATCTTCTGTTCAACTGTAGCTCATTTTATATAGCCAACCTATAGATCATTATCTTGGGATCTGTGATCATTTCTTACTTAGGGTCATGCAAGTATGACCAAAAATGAGTTTAATGCTTGTCCACAGACGTAGAAAATTGCCTATATCTTTGTTCAGAGCAGAGAGCAATGGATACTTAAACAATGTAAAGTTTCCTGATATCAGACATAGTAAAAATACTGTTGTCTTTTTAAGAACAAAATATAAGTATTTGTAAAAATTGGCTTTGAATACATTAAAATATCTGAAAACCATAAAAATAAATATCAAAATCTGAAGGTCTGTGGGATTCCCTCAGAAATAAGAATCAATCATTAGAATAAATTAAATATGTACTGGGCTAGCCTTTGTACTATGAAGCTGTTATTGTTTTACTTTTGTGTCATGCCACCCAAATTGTCTGCATAATTTTTTGGGAAAGAACTAATGAAATGGGATTTCCTTGGGCATTTTGGAAATAGATTATGATAATCCTTGCCTGGAGAATAAGAGGTAACGAAAATACCTATAAGGACACATAACAAGTAAAGGAAAAAGACCAAAAAGAAAACATCAAATGTAAATAGTCTTAGGTGCAATCTCACTCATAGTAAATCCAGATTCCTGAAGAATACAAAGCTGTTTACAAAACTCTTTAAGTGAAGGGTAAATTTCTGCTGCTTGTGTATATTGGAAAGAAACCATGTATGCTGAATAATGACCTAGAATCCTTGGCTAATCTCATGGTCACAGCTTGAAGAGGTAAATCACAAAGAGAATAACAGCTTGTTTAATTATGTTTTTAGACACTAGAGTTAGAATTTATACACTTCAAGGATACATGATCAATGTCGGCACATTAAAAACTACAAGTGTATTAACTAGTTTCTATTCAAATTGCATAATTAAGTAAATAAAAAGCTCAAGATCTTAAAGCTAAATGATTATAATCTATCTTTTTATGTATTCTAGCAGGAAAGCAATCACATAATAAAACATATTTCAAACTCATTATTATGCTATAAATATTTCCATGCACTTTTAAATAATGGGAAATAACATTAAATGTTTATGGTAAAATGATGATCATAGAATTAGTAATGAGGCTGATAGATAAGCAAGAGTTTTAAACAAATATTATAAAATAATGTGAAAAAATCAAGGTCAAATAAATTAAGGGTATCCATTTTGATGATGAGAAGATCATAATAATGTAAGGATTCCAACTTTTCTTATATTTGTCAGTATAATCATTAATTTTTTCTTTCTTTCTTTTTTTTTTTTTTTTGACAGGCAGAGTGGATAGTGAGAGAGAGAGAGACAGAGAAAAAGGTCTTCCTTTTTGCTGTTGGTTCACCCTCCAATGGCTGCTGCGGCTGGCACATCGTGCTGATCCAAAGCCAGGAGCCAGGTACTTCTCCCGATCTCCCATGCAGGTGCAGGGCCCAAGGACTTGGGCCATCCTCCACTGCCTTCCTGGGCCACAGCAGAGAGCTGGCCTGGAAGAGGGGCAACCGGGATAGAATCTGGTGCCCCAACTGAACCCAGTGTGCTGGCGCCGCAAGGCAGAGGATTAGCCTGTTAAGCCACAGCACCAGCCAGTATAATCATTATTATCAAGATGCATTCTCAACAAGATTATGAGTCAAGATACATATTTGACAATATGTGCACAAAATTATGCATAGAAGTGTACAAGTTGATGTATTTTTTTTTAATTTCTATGGGTATTGCATAGCAAATGAGAAATGAGGATGATCTTAAATAAGAAGAAAAAGATGTAAATATTCATACTGATGTTCTCATTTTATAAAGTAAAAATTAACATAGTGGAAATTGCAGACTGGGGCACATGTTGTTGCACAGCAGGTTAAATCATTGCTTGTAGTGCTGTAGTGTGTATAGTGCCTGCAGTGTGCAGTGTGAATGCAGTGTATGCAGTGAGAATACAATGTGTGCCATGTGCAGTGTGTGCAGTGCATGTGGTGTGTAGTGTGTGAGTGTGGTAGCATGCAGTGTTGCTGTTTGTAGTATGCAGTGTGTGCAGTGTATGAAGTGTGCTGTGTGTGGAGTGTGTAAAGTGTGTGTAGTGTTGCAGTGTTGCAATGTGTAATGTGTGCAATGCATGCAGTCAGCGGTGAAGTGTGCAGTAGTGCAGTGTGTGCAGTGGGCAATGGGTGCATGCAGTGTTCCAGTGTTGCAGTGTCCGCACTGTTGCAGTGTAAGCAGTGTGCATTGAGAAATGTGCAGTGTGTGGTGTGCAGTGCATGCAGTGTGCAGTGTACTCAGTGTGCAGTGTGTGCTCAGTGTGTAGTACATGCAGTGTTGTAGTGTGTACAGTGCATACAGTGTTGCAATGTGTGCAGTGGAAAGTGCAGTGGGCAGTGCGAGCAGTGCACAGCAGAGTATGCAATGTGCAGTGCTGCAGTGCATGCAGTGGAGCGTGTAGCTGTGCAGTGTGCATCATTGCTGTCAGAGCTGCAGTGTGCACTGTTGCAGTGTATGCAGTATGCAGTGGTGCAGTGGTCAATGTCCAGTGTTGCAGTGTGCAGTGTATCAAGTGTGTAGTGCATGAAGTGCATGCATTGTGCAGCATGCAGTGTGTGCAGTGTTGCAGTTTGTGAAGTGCATGCAGCGTGCAATGTGTACAGTGTTGCAGTGTGAGCCATGTGCAGTATGGCAGTGTGCACAGCATTGTACTGCACACTGCATTCACTGCACACAGTTCACTGAAGCACTGCACACAGTGCACACTGCACACTTCAATACTGCACACCGCACACACTGCACTCCATTGCACATACTGCATGCATTGCACACTGCAACATTGCATCTTGGCAGCACTGCACACACTACACACTGCACACACTGTTCACTGTACCCTGCATACACTGTGCATTGTACACAAAACACGCACTCTGCACTGCACACACTGTATGCACTGCACAATGCATATATTGGCACTGGTTAGAGTCCTGGCTTCATTTCTGATCTAGCTCCCTATTAATGCACCTGAGAAAGCAGCAGAAGATGGCTCATGCCCCTGCACTCAAGTGGGAGACCTGGATGAAGCTCCTGGCTTCAACATAGCCCAGCCCAGCTGATGAGGCCATTTTAGGAGTGAACCAACAGATGGGAGATTGATATCTCTCTCGCTCTTTCCCTGCCCCCCTTCTCTGTAACAGCATTTCAGATAAATAAATCTTAAGAAAAAAGAAACATGAATTACAGACTGAACCAAATGTAAAATGAATGCAGGCATCTAATTTATCACAAGATAGCAGTTTAGAGGTGCCAAAGAGAAAAGGATTGAACTTTTCAGTAAGAAGTACTGGATCTGTTGGATGTTTAAGAAGGAATAAAAGAGAAACATTATTTTGACCTCATGTCATATGAAAAGATAAATTCCAGTAGGGTTGTATATCTATAAGTAAAAACATTTTCAGAAACCAAGAGAAAGATGAGCTATAGACTAGCCATACCCCCAAATTCCAGGCAATAATTGATCTTTATTGTCTCCATAATCTTGCCTTTTCTAGGATGTCATATAGTTGAAATCATAGTCTTTTCAGATTGGCTTCTTCCACTCAATAATATGCATTCAAAAATCCCCATTTCTTTCCATGTATTCTTAGTTCATTTCTCTTCAGTGCTAATTAGTATCCACTAGTTAAGTGTTCCACATCATATTTATCCACTGACATGGTATGAAGGACATATTATTTTTTTCAAGTATTGGCAGTAATGAACAAATCTTCTGTAAATATCCTTGTGCAAAATTTTGTGCATATATAAATTTCACTCCTTTGTGTACCAAGGAGTGCAATTGTTAATAACATAGTAAGGGTATATTTAGTTTTGGAAGAAACTTAAAAGTAACTGGAAAGGTGGCCATGTGCATTCCCATGAGAATTTCTACTGGGCCACATCCTCACCAGATTTTGTTCTCAATGTTTCATATGTAGGCCATTTTAAGTATGAACAAGTAGTTTATTGAAACAATTTGTTACTTTGGGGTGACAGAGTTTGTCTTTTTATATGCTTGTTTGCCAACTGTATGTCTTGTTTGATGAATGTCTGCTCAGGTCTTCTAGCTCATTTTTAATCTGATTGTTCATTATCTTATTTTCAGTTTTAAGAGGTCTTTGTATATTTTGGATAACAGTCCTTCATCAAAAATACATTTGCAAACATTTTCCCCCAGTTTGTGGCTTGTTTTCTCCCTTTTTGGTCAGTGTTTAATGAAGCCAGTTTTTGATTATTTTTCAAGATTTTGTCTTTGGTTTTGTATCTAAAAATCATCACCAGACCCAAAGTCATCAATATTTACTAAAATATTATTATCTAGAATTTTTATCTTTTGCATTTCATATTTAGCTCAATGATCCATTTAAAATTCACTTTGTGAAAGACACAAAAATTGTTTCTACATTAACTTCTTTTTTTTTTCTTTTTTCATGTAGATGTCCAAATGTTCTGGTAGTATTTATCAAAGAGAATATTTTCCCCATTATATTGTCTTGCTACCTTTTCCAAAAAATGATTGACTCTATTTATGCAATATTTCCTGGCTTTCTAAATTTTTTAAGATTTAGTTGTCTACTATTTCCTCAATACCATATTTTCTTGAATGTTGCAGTTTAATAATAAGTCTTGAATTTGGATAATGTCAGCCCACCAACTGTATTATTATTCAATATTGTGCTAGCTATTCTGTGTCTTTTACCTCTCCATATAAACTGGAGAACCAGTCTCCACAATCTATGAAAATAACTGGCCAGGATTCTTACGGATTACAATGAATCTCTAGATTAACTTTGGAATAACTAGCATAGTGACAATACTTAATCTTCCTATCCATGAACATGGACTGTATCATAATTTATTTGATTATTCTTTGATTTCTTTTATCAGAATTTTGCAGTTCCCCTGTTATAGATATTATACTTATATTGTTAGATTTATACCTAACTACATATATCATTGTCAGCTGCTATGGAAAGTGATAATGTATTCTTTAGTACAAAGTCCACTTATTCATCACTGGTATATATATGAAAGGGATAGAATTCTGTTAATTAATCTTATGTTACCCAACAATGCTGCGATTACTTATTAATTCCAGCAGGCTCTTTGTCAAATATTTTGGATTTTCATAGATGAACCTATCATCTGCAAATCAATTTTTTCTCCCCAATCTGTATACATGCAATTTCATTTTCCTGTATAATTGCATTATCTATAACTTCTATTGCAATTTTATAAAGGAGTGGTTGTTAGAGAGGACCATAATTGTCCCTGATTTTAAAGGACATCTTTCAGATTCTGACCATTACATATAATGATAGCTACAGGTTTTTGTAGCTATCCTCATTTCCTAATTTGCTGATGAATTATTTTTAACCATAGATGAGTGTTGAATTTGTTGCATGCTTTTTCTGTATCTATTTTAAAAATAATGTGTTTTTTAAATCTTTTTTTTTTAATGTAAGTGATGGGTTACATTAATCGAGTTTTGTACATGCAACCAACCTTGAAATCCTGGGATAATTTCCACTAGGTCATTTTATATATGTTTGAATTTTACTTGCTAATATTTTTCATCAATTTTGTGTCTATGTTCTTAAGATATATTGGTCCATAGATTATTTTTCCTCTTATGTCTGGTCTCAATAAATTACAAGAAGTTTCACTGCCACTTCTATCATTTTGAAAACATGGAAGAGAATGAATAAAATATCTTCTTTAAATGTAAGGTAGAACTTAACAGTAAATACCCTGTAACTGGAGATTTCTGATGTAGAAGATTATTAGCTATTTACTCATGTCCATTCTATTACTAAAGAGCCTATCAAAACAATATTTTTGATTGCTTGCATTTCTATTAATTTTATTTCCCTATTTATATTACCCATGTGTTCTTGCATATTGTCTGCTTTTCCCATTAGTACCCTTATTGCATTAATCAAATTTGCTTTAATTTACAGTTTGATAATTCCAATACCTATGCCATATCAGTCAGGTATTGATTCTTGCTGTTACTCTTCAAATCATGTTTCTATTTTTCCTTTCAGTAAGACATAATTTTTTAATTCAAAGACAAATATAGATGAAATGCTAAGTAAAAGAAACTAAAGTAAACAGGCTTTTAGTGATGTGGAGGTCAGTTGTAGATAGAAGGGTAGTGTTCTGTAGTCCTATGTTTAAATCATTGTCTTTTATTGCGCTTGCGTTCCTGGAATGTGAACTTCCCAAGTGCTTCTCTATTATTGTTTGTTTTTACAATTTTTTTCTTTTAATTTCTTCCAACCCCTTGGGCAATTCAGTATGATTAGAGCTGAGTGGAATTGGGTATTTCCTTTTTGGGTAGGTAAGGATATAATTAAAAAAAAAAAAAACAAACAAACAAACTACTGAACGCAAAAGCTAAAACATAGGTTAGGCTCTGGTAAAATGTTTCTCTTCAGAGCTGATCTTGTTAAGTAGCACAGGATGTAAAGGTATTTTCCAAAGTGGTTGCTTTTCCCCTTATCCTGTCAGAAACAAGAAATGATATCTCTCTAATCTTTACTGTGAGAATCTGGTAAAATTCCTGGAAATAAAACTCACAAAAGTATGGGAGCCTCACAGTGCCTGGGCTCCTGGAGTTTTGATCTTTCAGATGTGTCTTCACTGAGTAGGAATTGATTCCATTACAATTCAAGTTTTCCTACCTGGGTACTTGTTTCTGTGCCAGTTTTTGCTTGTGGGTTTTCTACTCTGTTAAATTGTGATTCTCTGTATTTGTCTCTCTAATTTGAGGGGCAGTCGCTCCCATTTGACTGTTATTGTGAGTTTTGATTAATGCTATATATTATTGGCTAGATTTCACTTAGTATTTTTGTATTTATGTTGATAATTTAGTTTGACAAGTAGTTTTTAACCAGATGACACTTTGGAGTCAATTAGCAACATTGTTTTTATAAAATGAGGTAGGCAAGTTTTCTTTCTTGAAGGATTTGTTTAAAGTTTGAATTATTTGTTATTTAAATATTTGGTTGTGTTTTCCATTCTTTTAGTCCTTGGGTATTCACTTTAGAAAGTAATACTTAATTACTGATTGATTAATTTTGATATTTGTGAAATTCTTCATATTTTCAAATTATTATATTCATTTAGTAAGTTATTTTAAGCAAAATTTGAGTATTTCATCTACATTTCCAAATTCATTAGCATAAATTTGTTAAAACAACTGAATGTTAACTTTGAAATATCTCTAGAACATTTAGTGGAAATATTAATTATTTGTGCTTCCTCTCATTAGAAAAAATCAGTCTCATAATGCAGTATATTAATTTCATTGGCTTTTTTTAAAAATTTGGTTTGTTTATCACATTAATTTTTTTACTTCTTTGATTTCTCTTTTGATTTTCTTCTCTTTTCCCCTAATTTCTATTCATTTTCCAATTTCCTTTTTTTAAGATTTATTTATTTGAAAGGCAGAGAGAAGGAAAAGGAGACATATGAGTATGAGTTTACATAAAAATGTGTACATGGATATTACAGCAGTATTATTTAGCATAAAAAGAAAGTAATTGTAACCCAACGTTTGTTAAATGATAGTTGGATAGACAAAAGTGGCATGACCACATAATATACTCGATCACAAAAAGGGATGAAGAAGTGATAAATGCTCCAACATGGATGAAGTTTTACAACATTACTAAGTGAAAGAAGGCAGATAAAAAAACACTGTATATTTTCTGCTATCATTTTTGAAATGTCAAGAATAGGCAAATATCTAGAAAAACAAAATAGTAGCTTTCAGGAACTATAGAGAATAGAAAATGAGAAGTAATGGCTTGCTGGTATGGGGTTTCTTTTTAAAGGGAAGAAAATATTCTTGAATTACATGGTGATGATGTTAAACAGCTTATAAATATATAAGCTACATGGGAAACCACTTCTAAATTGTGTACTTGAAAAAGGTTAATTTTACAGCGTGTTGAATTATATCTCAATCAAAAAGATGTCTAGGATAAATTTTATAATTTATTATTCATGATAGTTCTTATGTGGAAACAACCTAGATGTGCATTTATGGCAAAAGAATAAAAATTATAATATGGTAGCATAAAACAATGTAAGACAATAACAATAAACTGCGACACTTAACACTATGGATGAATTTCACAAAATATATTGACTGAAAATGTGTTGCAAGAAGATATATGCTTTATGGATCCACATGAATAAAGTTTAAGGTAATCAAAATTCATCTTAAAGTTTGTAGTCCAGACAAAATTTATATTTGAATATATGAGAAAGGTGATGGGATGGGCAATGTACTATTTCTTGACTTAAATGGTAGTTATGTGAATATGTATTTTTCAATTATTCATCAAATTTTATGTTTAGAATTTAAGTATTTCTATGTAGATATTAGTTTTTAATGTAATTTTACATTAGTTAATAAAAACTAACTAATATCACTCATTTATAGGTTGATTTCCTCCAGTTTTTTTGACTATACCTTTTTATAACTGTGATGTTTTTGTGTGCAAGGTAACACTCAATAAAACATAGGATTTGGTAAGATGCAGCAATTTGCTGCTGTAAATTCCCTTCCTACTAAATATTCTAAGTCTCAAGGACTTAAAATTTATTTTACTTTTTTCTCTTACAGTGCAGCACTACTTCCATCAACTTGTCCTGATAGATTAAGATAAAATATGTATGCACCCTTCCTACATCATATTATATGAAAAGCACAAAAATGGAGGAGCATGAGCTGCTGCTAAAATAATAGTAAAATACATCTTTTTTAAAAAAACTAAATATTTGAAAATTTAAAGGTGAACCTTTTCCAAAATTCTTATGTTTCTCTCAACAACACATTTTGACATCAATATTTATTCTAGTATGGTTTTCAGAACTTCTAACATTGGTGAGTCTGGATGAATAAATACCCAGATTATATTCCAATTCTTCTTCACAAAGTTTCCAACAGAGAAACATAAGAAATATTATAGGAAAAAAAAACCCTTTTTTATTTGAGGGAAAGAGAGAAAGAGAAGTGCTCGGCGCCGTCCTCGTCCAGCAAGAGACAGAGACCGAACACTTTGCACGGGGTTCCTTTATTGCTCGGCAAGCAGGAGATCCAGCTTCGATCTCTTCTGGGCAGGAACTTCCCTTACACCCGCGTAGCAAGGGTTTATATGCACAATACACGTCACAAATCAGGTGATAGGCTAGAAGCGCGGGGATAGGACAATCTCGTGGCAAGGCGGGAAGGAGCGAGCTAGAGCGGGAAATCTAAGGCGGGAAGGAGCGAGCAAGAGCGGGAACTCCCTGAGATGAGGAAGAACCCGGAAGCAGGGAGTCGGCGCCATCTTAGGGGCACGGTTCCTCCGGTCTGGTTCCCTACATCTCCCTCCTTTTGTTTTTGCACAAATCACATCCCCGACGGCCCTGGCTCATGAGGGCCGGGAGAATATTTACTAGGCAGAGAGTAGAGGTGCATACCCAGCGTGCTTGTGATCCGTTAGTTACGGAACTTCAAGGGCCTGGCCACAACCCCTGATGTCTCCGTTAGGGATCAGTTTTTATTCCCTTTTGCTGGGGCAGGCTGGGAATTGAACCTGCATGCATATGCATATGCTCTCCCAGGACCCCCGGAACCCCCGGGTGGACTCCTGCTGCAGTACCTTTGGTCTCGCATACCCAGTTTTCGCTCCCCGTCAGGGATGGGTGATACAGCCCAATGAATGAGAGGGGGAACAAGACAACTCGAGGAAGGTGTGTGCCTGATGGAGGCATTGTCCATATGTGAGGCGTGAGTAGGGATGGGGGGACGAGGGTTTTAATCGCTGGTATGGACCCGGTCATAAGTCATGCGAGCCAGCATGGCATATGCATCCGGATCACGGTGATGGAGAGCAGCATACGCTGCCGCGCGGAACTGATGTCTGACGCTCTCCAACTTGTTGTTGATGAAGGAGCTCACCCAGCGAAGTACACAGGGACCTATGGACAACAATAGGAACAGAGATATTAACGGTCCCAGGAAAGGGAGAAGGTAAGGAAGGAATCCGTTCCAGGCGCTCCAGAGCGGGTTTTCATATAGTTCTTTGCGTCTTTTTTCTAGGGATTCTTGTAATTTTTTTTTTTTTTTTTTTTTTTTTTTTTTTTTTTTTTTTTTTTTTTACTCGATCTCGGACCACTCCAGACTTGTTGGTGTAGAAACAGCAGCGTTCCTGTAAAGCAAGACAGACACCTCCCTTCTCCACGGTTAAAAGATCCAGGCCACGCCTATTTTGCAGGACCACTTCTGCGAGGGAGTCTATTTGATCTTGAATTTCCTGGAGGGACTGACCTACGGCTTCCATGTCACTAATCATTTGATGTGCAAGTTTGGTATACTTATCCAAGGAAACTCCTAATCCCGCCGTACCAGTACCCACGGCGGTAGCGATGCCAAGGCCTACTAACAAGGGTACCATGTGGACCGCTCGCTTTGTACGAACAGGCCAGGTATCCAAGGCGGGTATGGGGATCGGCTGGTCTCCCGGAATGATCTCTATGTCTGGGAGAATGATGGCAAGAGCACAGATCCCAGTCCAATTAAAGGGAAGCGCGGAGTAGGCATGAGATCCGCAAACCAGCACGTGGCCAGGGGGAGCACATCTTTGAGACGGACTGACGGTTAGTACTTCGTAGTTGCATAGTGACAGGGAAATTCCTACTGGAACAGCGTCTGTAGAGTTCAAATTGGTAGTAATGCAGGAGGCATTCAGAGGAGAAGATACTTGTACAGGGAAAGGAGGAGTGGCAGAACAATTGTCAGTGGTAAGATTAAGAAGGGAAGAATTTAAGACAGGAATCGCTAGCGGGTAAGGTGTCCCTAGGGCCAAGCACAACCAACAATCCTGAGCCAAGCTGGGGGCGGTTAGATTTAATGCCCTGTGAGTAGCCTCAAGAATATCCTGAGTTTGTGGATCAAGGGCCACAGAATGAGGTCGAGGCCTGACCAAGGGGTGATACAGCAAAGGAGAAGGAGAAAAGAGGGTTTTCCAACGCTTTGTTAGCTGTTGGTGGCGGAGCTGGTCCTGTGGGCCTCCGCCATCAGAGATATGCACGGGTGCCGTAGTGCGCCAGCACGCCCACTGTCCAGGCGTACCAACACAGGGGGCTGAGAGGTAGGGGGATGAATGGACTACCTGTGGCAAATGGTCAGGACTAGAGGACCTGCGAGTACTTTGTAACTGGGTGGCATAGTACGACTGACCGCCAGAAGTGCATTGGAAGTATGAGGAATCGCAAGAGCTGTGCATGGATTCTTGAAAGGTCAAGCAAGGACAGGAGTGGTTTTTGCTATGGGGATCAGAAACGCGGGGTTTGGGCACACATATGTAGCCGCGTGGTAGGCCGGGGATCCCCTGGAGGGGCAGATATGCAGTTTTGTCCCCACAATCAGCTGTGGCGATGTGAGTACGCTGCAGTACGGTGTTGCTGGTCCCCCCCTTGCAGTCGCAAGGGTTGCCTACGTTCTGCAGTAAAGCAGTGGGGTTGGAGTTAAAGCCCGCATAAGAGCCAGGGAGCAAAGCCGCTGCCAGTATGAAGAAGCGGAAGGGGTGCATCTCACGTCTCGTTGTTTTGTTGCAATTTGTCGTCCTGTGAGAGCGTGGTAATCTCGGTTATCTCGGGGGAGATGTCGTCCGTAGGTGATAGAGGTGTATCTTGTGGCGGCGGGGCTGTTTTTCTGACCAATCTTTCCGGTATCCAGAGAGGTTCTCTTCCAGATTCCTGTGGGAAGACACAGACCGCGCCTCGGTTCCAGCATAATACCGGATCCGGGCCGTACCACTTTCCCGTGAGGACATCTTTCCAACGGACATAGCCTCGTGAAGATGGCTCCTTTAACATGTGTCTCTCAGCGGGGGACATAGAATGATCTGTCAAATTCAAAAAGTTTATAGTAAACAGTGCAAGGGAGAGGCGCATTCGAGGGGTTTTGCCCGTGGCAATTCCCTCCTTTTGTTTTAAGAGAAAAGCCTTGAGGGTTCGATGAGCCCTTTCAATTATGGCCTGTCCCTGAGGGTTATAAGGGATTCCAGTTTTATGTTGTACCTGCATACGGGTGCAGAAATCTTGGAATGATTTACTTGTGTATGCAGGACCATTATCTGTTTTTAAAGTTTTTGGTTTGCCCCAGGCTGCCCATGCAGCAAGGCAGTGATTAATGACATGGGTGGTACGCTCACCCGTCTCCAGAGAAGCAAAAATTACTTGGGAACAGGTGTCAACTGACACATGAACATACTTTAAGGTCCCAAACTCGGATATGTGGGTGACATCCATCTGCCAGATATGTCCTGGTAGTAATCCTCGGGGATTAACCCCCACCGAAGGCACAGGGGTTAAAGTAGGGCATGCGGCACAATGGCGAACAATATCGCGAGCGGCAGCACGAGAAAGACCGAATTTGGCGGCAAGGGTTTTTGCGTTTACATGGAACTCTGAATGAAACTGGATAGCCTGCTCTTCTGGGGAAGAAAATTGGAGTATCCAAATGGGGCGTGTGGCTTGATCAGCTATAGCATTGCCTGTGGTCATGGGTCCAGGTAAGGAAGAATGAGCTCTAATATGAGTAATAAAGAAAGGAGCAGACCGATTCCAAATAGATTTTTGCAGGGTGAGGAAAACTGTCGCTACGGAGGATGAAGAATTGACTAGTCCTGCGGCCTCAAGGATAGACACAGAATTAACCACATAGCGTGAATCAGACACAATATTGACAGGTCCGGGGAAATCAGAGAAGACTTGGTTAACTATAAGAAGTTCAGTTACCTGGGGGGAGTTAGTAGCGAATTGGAATGTTTTTGGCACAGATCCTGAAACAACATATGCACCGACTCCTGTTTTAGAACCGTCGGTATACACTACTGGGGCTCCCTGTAAGGGCTTTTGGGATGTGGACTTTGGAAAAATAACTGGGTGAGACTGAACAAAGGTTAGCAAAGGATCAGAGGGTGTTCTGTTTGTAATAGTTGCGGAAGTGGAGCAGACTAAAACCGCCCAAGCATCAGTACAAGCGATTAGCACACGTACCTGTTCCATGGAATAGGGGACAACAATGGTGGATGGTTCGCGTCCAAAATGTTGGATAGCCCTCTGAATGGCTAGGAGAGTTATCTCCGCCACTGCCACGGGATAGTAACTAATAGATCTAGTAGATGACATTGAGGGATGGATCCAGAGGAGAGGCCCATCCTGCCATAGGACCGCGGTGGGCTGTTTAAGGGTGTCGAGGACCCAAAGAGTAAGGTCTCCCGCAGGGTCCCAACGTTTTAGGGCAGCTTTACTAAGGGCATCGTTGACAATTGACAGTGCTTGTTTGGCCTCAGAGGTGAAGGTTCGGGGGGAAGCAAGATCCGGGTCTCCTTTAAGTATATTAAAGAGGGGCTGCAATGCAGCATTAGGAATGTTAAGGTAGGGCCTAATCCAATTGATATCCCCTAAAAGTTTTTGTAAGTCATTTAGAGTGGAGATAGCATTGATTTTTATTTGAATTTTTTGAGGTCTAATTTGAGTAGGGGCGACTATAGCCCCAAGATAAGAAACTACAGACGACAATTGCACCTTATTAGGTGCAATATGCAGCCCTGCCCCTTCCAGCACTTGTTGGAGTGTACTGTATAAGGCCAGGAGCCTCTCTGCTGTGGGGGCTGCACACAGTAGGTCGTCCATATAATGTAGGCACCTGCAGTCGGAATATCGGTCTCTAAGAGGTTTTAGTACTTGGGCTACATAGACTTGACACATGGTGGGGCTATTAGTCATACCCTGAGGCAAGACTGTCCACTCCCAACGCTTGTCCGGTTGTTCCTGGTTCTGGGTGGGGACAGTAAAAGCAAAACGTGGGGTATCCTTTTTGTCCAATGGAATGGAAAAGAAACAATCCTTAAGATCTATTACAATAACAGGCCATTGGTTGGGAAGTGCCGAAAGCAGAGGAAGACCACGTTGCACAGGGCCCATAGGCTGCATCTGTGCGTTGACTGCCCTAAGATCATGTAAGAGTCTCCATTGACCTAATTTTTTGCGGATGGCAAAAATAGGCGTATTCCATGGAGAGGTGGATGGGATCAAATGACCAGCGTTGACCTGCTCCAAGACCAGAGTGTTGACTGCCTCCAGTTTCTCCTGAGATAGGGGCCACTGTGGAACCCAGACGGGTACGTCCGTTAGCCACGAGATGGGTAAAGGCTCCACTGGTTTAGGAGGCGAAACAGTGACCCCTAGGAAAAACCCAGGCCAACTTTACTTGGTCTTTGTTTTGGCTCAATGGGGGAAGGGTGGCCCTGGAGCTGGACACCGAGTCCCTTGCCTGGGACGTAACCCATATTTTGTAGCATAGATCGTACTGCAGGGGAAGTGGTGACCAAAGCAACATCCATTTCTGCCAGGACGTCTCTCCCCCAAAGGGAAATGGGTAGAGGTAAAATGAATGGAGAAAACTGTCCTCTATGACCCTCGCTATCCTGCCATGACAACAAGGCTGCACTGATTTTTGGGAAATGAGCAAAACCAAGTCCTTGCAAGGTTTGTTCCGCCACATTTGTAGGCCATGTACTAGGCCAGTCCTTTGTTGCTATAATGGATTTGTCGGCTCCTGTGTCTAAAAGTCCCTTAATGTCCTTGCCATTAATCTGCAACACTAAAGTGGGACGTTCATTTAAAAGCATATGTAAGCCGGTAAAATTAATGCCAGAGGACCCAAAGTTACCAGCGCCGCGAACGTGGTTTTTAGCTGGGATTAAAGAGTGAAGACTGGGCAGTAATAACATTTGTGCGATACGGTCTCCAGGATTGATTACTAAAGGTCCCTGAGGGGCCTGAACCATGATCTTTACTTTACCAGTGAAATCAGAGTCAACTACCCCGGGGATCACAGCTAGCCCTCGGAGGGCGGCGGAGGACCGACCCAACACTAATCCAACCGAATCCGGGGGCAGAGGACCGGAGCAGTCGCTCTCCACTAATTGTACCCCCATCTCCGGAGTTAAGAGGAGAGGGGAGGTGGCGCGGAGGTCCAGGCCTGCGGACCCGTGAGTGGCACGGGCTGAGGGTGCACTGGGTGTAGCGCAGACACGGGAGGTGGAACCTGAGAGTAGATTTGATTTTGGGGGCTCCTCGCTGGGTTGGGGAGCCCCCTCTGGCCGTTTTTTGGCCCCTGGGCGCTACCTGTAAGTGGGTTGCCATCGATATCGAAAGCAGAACGGCATACCTCTGCCCTATGAGGGCCCTTGCGGCAACGGCGACAAGGCTCTATGCCTGAAGGCTGTGCCGTGGAATACCCATGGCTGAGATTGGGGCAATCACGTTTTCTGTGACCCGGTTGATGACATTGGAAGCAAAGTCCTGAAGATATGGGGGGTCGGGTCGATTTAGATTTTGGACTGTTTTCTTTGACTTTTGCCAGCATCGCAGCTAGGCCCGCATTAGTAAGTGGCCCACCGGTATCTCTGCAGTATTTTAACCAGGAGTCCAGAGATTTATGTCTATATTGTCGAAGAATGTTTTTGCACTCTTTATTAGCCTGCTCAAAAATAATTTGTTTGACCAGTGGCTGAACGTCAACCTCGGAAGGGAAAATACGCGACGCAGCCTCAAGTATGCGAGCGACAAAATCAGCGAAGGGTTCGGCCGTGCCCTGAACGATCTTGGTGAGGTGGCTAGCTGAGTCACTTGGATTGGACGCCTGCCTCCACGCACGTTGGGCACAGTTGGAAATTTGCCTGTATACTTGTCTAGGGAATTGGGTCTGGTCAGCCTGATAAGGTCCACGCCCTAAAAGCATATCAGCATTCCACGTAGGGTGGCCGTCCTCAGCATTTTCATCTGCCTGGTCATGACAGCACTCTGTATTCATAGATTGCCACAAAAGAAAGCCGCCTGGACTTAAACAGGCCCGAGCCAATTGGGTCCAGTCGCTAGGTGTTAAAATGGACTGGCCGACTGATTCAAGGAGTGACAATGTGAATGGGGCTGTGGGTCCATAGTCATGGACCGCAGCCTTAAGTTGTTTTAATACTGTCATGTCCAATGGTTCGTGCCGGGCCTCTCGCGTGCCCAAAGCCAAAACAGGGTAAGCCTGAGCGGGGGCAGCGGGAGCGCCAGTTCGCAACTGTTTCCAGGCTTGTTGATGAAACTGTCTGCCTGAAAAAGGTGGCACATTTGGGACGTTTAATGGCCATGGCGGCACGGGTGTTAGATGGGGCTGAGGCACGCCTACATGACCGCCAGTAGGAGGCGCTGCGTCTTTAATCTGATGGGCGGGCACGACATCGATAGGAGGAGCCGTAGGCACTAGAGGGCGTAAACAGGCATCTTTTAACTTTTGCCGCAGCTGCGCATACGTAGGAGGCGGGGATTTAGGATCGCCGTCCCCTTCCCCCTCAGACTCAGAGGAGGCGGAGCCACATTCGGAGCCTGAGGCCAGTGAGGAAGTCTGGCATCCCGTGTCCTTAAATTGTATGAGGTCCCGGGCGCCGTCCGAGCTCTGAGAACGAACTTCCTCGAGAGCCTCGCGAACCGCCGTAAGAGTCGGGCGGTCCGCTCCCACCGACCTCTCCTCTTGGAGGCACGCCCGCAGTAGTTCCCATAAGGGGAGAACAACGGGGTCGATATCGGGTTCCTGGGGATCGTTAACTGTGCGCCGGAGATCCTTTCCTAATTTCTCCCAAGACTCAAGAGTTATTTGGCCCTCGTGGGTGAGCCACGGCGCAAAGAAATCAACACTTCCAAGGAACCTGACAAGTGTGGTCTTAGAAACCTTAATCCCTTTGCTACGCAATAATGCTTTTAACGGATTAAGCAACATTGAATGGCTAGATGAATTTCCCATTTTCAGTTTAAAGCGGGAAGACACGTCCGCTATCTTATTTTCAGTTTAAAGCGGGGGAACAAGTCTGCTATTCTTTCAGTTTAAAGCGGGGAAACACGTCCGCTATTCTTTCAGTTTAAAGCGGGGAAACACGTCCGCTATCTTAGGGTGCGTCCACCCTCCAACCACGAGATATACCTCACTCGCGGGGCCCAGACGGTAAGACTGACCTCGCTTACCTTCTACTTACCGGGCAACGTAGAGGAAGCTCCCCGTACGGGCCACCAGCTGCTCGGCGCCGTCCTCGTCCAGCAAGAGACAGAGACCGAACACTTTGCACGGGGTTCCTTTATTGCTCGGCAAGCAGGAGATCCAGCTTCGATCTCTTCTGGGCAGGAACTTCCCTTACACCCGCGTAGCAAGGGTTTATATGCACAATACACGTCACAAATCAGGTGATAGGCTAGAAGCGCGGGGATAGGACAATCTCGTGGCAAGGCGGGAAGGAGCGAGCTAGAGCGGGAAATCTAAGGCGGGAAGGAGCGAGCAAGAGCGGGAACTCCCTGAGATGAGGAAGAACCCGGAAGCAGGGAGTCGGCGCCATCTTAGGGGCACGGTTCCTCCGGTCTGGTTCCCTACAGAGAAGGACAGGGAGAGGGAAAGAGAGAGAAGGAGATGAAGAGAGGAGAAGGAGAGAGAGGGCAACCACTTTTTCATCCCCTAATACCCACAACAGCCAAGGGTCCAAGGCCCAAGCTGAACCAAGGACAATCTCCCTTGTGAGCGACAAGAGCTCAATTAATTGAGCTGCCATCATTGCCTCCCAGGATCTGAATTAGCCGGAAGTCAGAATAAGGAGCTGGAGCGGGGATTTAAAACCAATCATCTTGGTATGCAACATGGGCATTTTAACTAGCATCTTAAATGTTAGACTAAATGCCCACCCTAGAAATGAACATTTTATTAGCTACATGAATGTTTGGTGACATAAATTTCAAAGTTCTGGAAAAGATAGAAAAAAGCCATGGCTTATGTCTTGAGACCTAAGAATGTTTTATCATTTACTGAATTTAACTCTTGAGATCTCATGCTTTTATAATCACACAGAAAAGGAAATTGAAAAGAGATATAACTTCCTGGGCCATGAATAAGGATTACTAGTCCACTCAAATGCAATGAAAAAACAAAAGAGTAGATAATAATGTACAATGATTCTGCCAACTGATAAATAAAGGTTAATTAAGGAATTAGCTACTGATCAAAGATATGAGATATGTTGCACTCCTGTGGGGAGTGTATTGAAACTATTACTCTGCTTCATTATTATGCAAGCAAAATAGAGACTGTGGAAGTACAGTACTTAGAGTCAAAGTGACTCTCTGTTTAGATGTAGTGTTTAAGCTGGGATATGAAAGATGAGAAGAAAAAGATAAGCAAGCTCCGTCAGGTTGAGATTAGAGGAAAATAATGCAGGCACTTAGAGTAGTTCAGCAGTTTGTGTTTGTGTGTGTGTGTGTGTGTAGGGGGTAACTCTACATCAATTCATACTTTCAATTGCTCTAACATCTTTATGTTACTTTGGAAAACCACCCGCTCTCCCCAACCCCTGTCTCAGGCAAGTATTTTTTTTCAGTGTTGAAATATTTACTTAACTCCAGCTACAAATCTCATAACCTTGGCAATAGTGACTAGCCAAGAAAAAGAATGCCACTCAAACAGAACCAATGAAACTTGCAGTAAGAATGAAGGGGAAAAAAAGATAAATAAATAACTTGTTTCCTGGTGACCTATATTCAAACTATTTATTTTATGAGAGGAAGTAAATATCTCAATTTTTTTCCTCATCAAAAGATATTTCCCCCTTGCAACTTATAGCTCACTATCAAAAATGTTAAATATTTGAGTGAGGCAGGGATTACTTTGACACTTTAAAGGAACTGAAACAAGGCCAACTTAATATATTTAGTATATTGACCAATAGAAATAGCACAAATAAAGATCTAGAAGATACACAGGATCAGAGAATGCAGTTTCTTGTCCATAGTAAATACTTGCAAGTGATTTTAAAAGTAATGTATGGTCACAAAAGAGTCCTAAATAGAGTGACATGATAAAATGTGCATTTACTAATCCCAATAAAAATTAGATTACCATGTAACTTCAGTGCTGATGGCCTCTTACCAACTGTAATTCATACAATATAAATGTCACATATGAAGTACTTTGTATGAAATATTAACAAGGTAATAAAAACACTAGATTATAATTTCTAATGCTTTTCCTGGTAATTCAGTAAATGATGACATATCAAAACAATCTATTATAATTTTAAGATTTGGCTTCTATTCAAATTGAGGCATTTTTTATTAACAAACATTTGATGGAATTACTATTATGAAAGCTTATTTTAATTTAAAGGGCTTAGGATTGGCAATGTGTCAAAACTTTTGGTGTATTGGTATACCATTGGCACATTTACAAAGATGAAATGGCATGAAAATGAAAACTAGGAAGCACTACAGACTGTGAGATATGACTTCCAAAGATAAGAAACTCTCTTTGGAATTTTTGATTTGAAAAAAAAATACAAAACATAAATCATTACCAATATCACCAAATGCAAAGAAAATGAACAATACCCACCTTTTCAGTGGCATTCTTTTTTTAAATTTATTTATTTATTTGAAAGAGTTACAGAGAGAGGTAGAGACAGAGAAAGAGGTCTTCCATCCACTGGTTCACTCCCTAGATGGCTGCAATGGCCAGAGCTGCACTGATCCGAAGCCAGGAGCCAGGAACTTCCTCTGGGTCTCCCATGTGGATGCAGGGGCCCAAGCACTTGGGCCATCTTCTACTGCTTTCCCAGGCCATAGCAGAGAGCTGGATTGGAAGAGGAGCAATAGGGAGTAGAGCCGGCGCCCATTTGGGATGCAGGAGCTTCAGGCCGGGGCATTAACCCGCTGCACCACAGCACTGGCCCTAAGTAGCATTGTCTTTGTAACTCAATTGTGTTGTGAATACTTGGCAAAACTTCAAAATGGGGATTTTTAAAATACCTAAGTTTATGTAAATATAAATGTGTGAACAAAATTTGATGTGATACCATTGTTATAAACTGCTAGTATCTGCCAAAAGCCAAAATCTATATTATACCAGAGAATTCCTTTTATAAAGAGGTTATTATTTATTAGCTTGCTAGATGGATTAACTTTGATTTTGTTAAGAGTGTTGCATGAACTCTAAGAAAACACATGACCATGAAACAACATCTATTTGTATGTATGTGTTTGTGTGTGTATTTTCTGAGTAAATTTGCAAGATAATGTGACATTAAAAAATTCAAATCCAGCATTATTTTTATTGAGAATTCAGTACAGTGATACATGTGTATATGCATGTAATAGTTAAGTTGTGTGACCATGTATGGATTATATTATATTTGTATAGAAAAACGTATATTGAAGAATAAGCATTGTGACCTGGGATGCCTATATGCCACACTGGAGTGCCAACTCAAGTCTAGGCTACTTTGCTTCTGATCCAGCTTCCTGCTAAATAGTCCTGGGAGAAAGCAGATGCCCTTTTCAGCCTGGCACAAGCTTGGCTGTTGTGGACATTTGGGAAGTAAATCAGAAATTGGTTTCTTTCTCTCTCTTTCCTCCCTCACCCTCCCTCCCTCTTTAAAAACTGAAAAGCATTGAGTAGGTTCAATTTTGTTAGCTCACATAATCAGAATGCACTACTTAATTTCCTCTAAGGCAATTATTAGTAAATCCTTTAGTAAGGAAAATGAGCGCTTGGTAATTTATTTATGTGTATAAATTCCTCTTTTTTATGTTGGGGCAATTTTGTAAGTGTATAACTTTAAGATTTTTCTCAACATTTATCCATTACAGGAGGAATTATTCTTTTGAAATTCATCATATAAAATATTGCAACAGTTGTTGGCATGTACAGTGAATTAGGTATTCTTTGCCTCTTGTACATTTCTAAAATAATAGCTTAACTGAAAACAAGTTGGGTTTAGATTATACTCATTTAAACTGAAGAAGCCAATGATTTATTAAATAAAGATTTCTATTGAAACATCCCTGATCATTTGTAATCATTGTTAATTATTGTTGTTGGAAATCTATAAAGGTGACTAAAGCGAATCAGATCTTTCAAGTGAATTTTCATTATTTTTAATACAGATACAACAAAGTGTTATATCTTTAACAAACAAGTCCTATTATCAAACAAAAATGATTTTAATATGTATAATATAGCTGTGTATTTGTGTAATTCATTCACTAGCTTTGTATAAAATCAGAGAGGAAAACCATCAGCTTGACTCACTGTTGAAAACTATTTGAAGGAAGAAAATGGGATTTTAAGAACTATTTATAAACAAGACTCAAAAAAACAAAAACAAAAAAATCAAATGCCTACTGAAATTCAAAATTAGATATGAATAATGAAAAATAACCCAGTTTGAGTTGCAGAGACCTCCTCCATCCGTTTTGACACTTTTTCCTCCCCAGATAACCTGTTTCTCACAGAACTTGGAAAGTTGACTACCTTCTCAATTCTGATGGCAGATCTTGTTGAATCTATATACTAATAGTGACTGATAAGAACCAAGTGAGAAAGTACCTAATAGGTTTCTAGAGAAGAAATCTACTACTGAATGTTTCAGTGTCACAGTGTGATGACAGGAATTCCTGAAACAATTTTGCCACCTGGGATGATGAAGCCAAGACAAGGAGAGCAGAGAGCCAGGAGACGTTGTGAAGAAGCCAAGATTGAACATTTTGTTAGTTAATATTTAATTTTCCAATTGGAGTGGTATTTTCTTTACTTGAAGTCAGAGGTATTCTGAGAATATTTAATTTGTTTTATTTTCTAAAACACACATTTTAAAAACCTTCTTTTCTATTTTATTGTCTGTTTTTAAAAAAATTACTTTATGCATGGCATAGTGGGTTGAACTGCTGCCTGTGACGCTGGCTTTCCAACCCATAAGAGCACCATTCACGTTCCAGCTGCTTCACTTGCTACAATCTGGGGAGTCAACCAGAGGGTGAATGACATTATCTTTCTATCTGTCTATCTATCTATCTATCTATCTATCTATCAATCAATCATCTCTCCTTTTGTCTAGGTAACTCTGCTTTCGAAATAATTAAATCTTTAAAACAATTACTTATGAAGCATATTTCCAAATATAATACAAGTAAGCTAATTCTAAATGCTCAATATGTTAGCTGAATTTTATTTTAACAACTAAATTCAGAGTTGTATGCAAAATAGTCAATTATTCCTCAAGAAAACTTGATCTAACTTTACTGTTTTCTTTTTAATTATCATCCCATCATTATGAGTTTCTTAGAAATACTAGTTCATATAGGAATTGGCATTTTAAAAGAGGAAATACAAGTGTCTTCATTTAAAAACACAATCTGTTCAGCTCATTCTTAAGAGAAACTGGTGCTTAGAAAATTAGAATTACATGAAAGTAAATGAAAATCATTTCAGACATATCTTCATTATTGAAATTCTTAATTTTATTTGATATTTTTCCCATGGATATATAAAACTATTAAGAACATTAAAATAACAATAAAAGCAACTTTAAAAACTATTTTTACCAGAAATTTTCACTTTACAAACTAAAAAATAAAATGTTAAAAAGTTGCATATTTCTTGAATCAGTGTTACACATAAGTAGGAATAATACAACAGTCTTGAAAATATTTATGGAGACAAAGGCAAGAGTGGAAGCAGTGGTTAAGACATGTATATGTAAATTAGCTTTTGTTGGAATGCTTACCAGAAAAGTGAAGATTCTACTTATTTATTAAGGTACTTGGGTGCAAAGGATTTAATTTTCCTGAAAGAATGAACCTGTACTGCAAACTAGAATGGCTTGATATGATCATACACATGCACACACATTTGCAACGAGACAACTTTAAACACATTTTTGTAAGCTGGTATCATTTATTATGCTAAATAATAAAAATAAGCAATTTATGCTGAGGTGGTCTATTACCATGTCATTAAACTATAACTACAATTCCTCTGAACATGCTATATTATATCTTATTATTTCCTTGTGCATACAGAGAGGAGAATTTAGTTTTCTGAAATTATCTTGATTACATACATGAGAAGATCTGATGTACCTATTTACATATCCCAGTCCTGTTTCCTAGTATTCCTCCTAAACAACTTTTTACATATGAGGTAAATACTTTCCTACATAGCGATTCAGAAAGCCAATGAATTAGAATCGGCATATGAGAGCATCACAGAAATTATTATTTTTTTAAAAAATATTTATTTATTTATTTGAAAGGCAGAGTTACAGAGAGAGAGAAGGAAAGACACAGAGAGAAAGATCTTCCATACACTAGTTTGCTCCCTAAATGGTCACAATGACTGTGGCCAAAGTCAGGAGCAGGAGTTTCTTCTGGGTCTCTTATGTGAGTGCAGGGGCCAATGGAGTTGGGTCATCCTCTGTTGCTTTCCCAGGCACATTAGCAGGGAGTCAGATAGGAAGAGGAATAGCCAGAACGCAAATCCACACCCATATCAGATGCCAGTGCTGCAGGCCATAGCTTAACTGATTGTGCTACAGCACTGGGCCCTACACATAAATAATTACAAAAAAACAATATTCACAACATATATTATTAAAAACTGGAAAGTAAGGCACATTAAAAAATATTATGGGTTTTATACTAGATATTTTATACATAAAAGTTTTGGTTAGAAAGTGTTGAGAATAGAAAACGCAAAGTAACAGCATATAATACACAGAGACTATGCATGTGTGTGTATGTGTAAGTATACAGATACTTAAGGTGTTCAAACATGTCTTGAAGAATGATCTAATTAAAAGATTAGAGATTTGGGGCTTAACATTTAACTTTGGAATAACATTCAAAACTATAAGCAAAGTGAGAATGTTGGGGAAATGTCTAAATGGTGTCTATGCTATGCAAAGAAATCTAACAAATCAATATAAATAAAAAATATGTGCCAATAGAAAAATAAAGATAATAAACATTAACTCACAAATAATAGAACACAAATGGACAAAAAAATTATTTAACTTTTAATTAAAAATGTAGTTAAAAAAAATTAGAAGAGAGCAATAGTGAGATATTTGCTTTAAATATCATGTTGTATTGGCCAACAATGTAAACAAAATCCTTTGTTCCCTGGAGTATATGGAAAAGGGCACTCCCTACAATGTTAATGGAAATGTAAGCTTTCTAGACAACATTTGGGCAGTGTTAATAAAGGTTTTTTTTTTTTTAATTTTTCTTTCAATAATTATTTCCAAGTCTATACATTTTAATTTATATACATGCATATATACGCATTATACACATGCGTACATATGAGTCTGCAAGGCTGTTTACCTCCAATTCCTTTATGATAGAGAATAAAAGGAGAAAACATGCTAGCAATATACATGGCTATCAATAAGAAATTAGCTACATTATGGTACAGTTATTGAACAAAAATGAAAATCCTTAAAGATAATATTTATGGACATGTAAATTGACCATGGCATGCTATCACATTGAGAAAGTAATTTCAAAAATTTTAATATGCTGTTATTTTTGTTAAGTTACCTATGGGTATATGTGTAAAAAAAAAAAACCTGGGAGGATATACAAAAAATTCTATCAGAAGACCTACCTGGAAATAAGATTTTACTTATGTGTTACTTTTTAATTTTTTCATTGACCATAATATTTTTACTGGCAGAAAAATATTGTAATTTTATACTATGTGTAATGAATATACAAATAATTTCAACACAAATAAAAAGCTTTCTCAATATAGCTGAAATCTTACCAAAGAAAATATCTTAATATTTCTTTTCTACTAGCAATATATGAAACAAGGATTTGAATATATTTGACAAGAAGGAACTAAACAAAGTAAACAAAATTAAAATAGCAACAGCCACAACAAAACTATTTTCAAGACATTTGATATGAGTGGATAAGAATTTTTAAATTAATTATTTAATTGTTTTCCAAATGAATGTGACACAGCACAAATTAAAAAACAATAAAATAAAATTCTTTTTTTAAAGTCTTTAAAATAGGTTGAGTAATCTTAATGAGAGGTAGGAGAAAAAGCCAGATCTGGGAATGGGTCTAAAATAAAAACTAAACTAGAAAGTAGGCTATGTGATATAACTTCAACTGCCCAGAAAACCAACAGTGAGTTTTTGATCAATCAAGGTTAAAAGTGAATTTTAAAGGCTTACATAGCTCTCACAGTCTTATAAAAGCAGACATTAAAAATCAGCCAAGAAACTTACTTTTCTGGACCCTGAGAGAATATCACTACCCAGAATGATATAAAGCAGATTAAAAAACACAAATTTTAAACATAATTTCTATATTCTACACATACTACTGGCAAAATCTTAAGGCATAACATGAAGCTTTACAGGTGTGGAGATTCAAGACCAGACCAAATTTGGCTCACCTGAATTCATACAGGTATATAACAAGCAATACAAACATTAAGGTTTTCCTACATACATCATAATTTAGATAATTAGAAAGTAACTGAATAATAGTCAATCAATGGAAAGAATAACAAAATAATCCATAGAAACACTTTGTAGACAAAATTAAAAACCTTCATCCTGTTAATTTAAACCACTGGAAAAACAACCACGTTGGGATATAAATTTAAAAGAATTTCAACCATAACCATATCAGGATATAAATTTAAAAGAAACTAACCACTTCCTATTTTAAACACTAATTCAAAATAAAATTGGATATTTAACTGAATTTGAACTATTGTCTAAACTTTTGATTTTTCAATAAAGGATAAAAAGCTAGAAAATTTCATTGGCAAAGATAAATTATTTTGGAAACTTTGAGTATATTTTCCTAGAAGAAATTAAAGTCAGTACTATTAAAACAAGAAAGAAAATATCCAGGAATCTCAAATAATTACCTCACTTCAGTCGCTACAAAATGCAATAAAATATATTTAAGTATATTTATTGCTATGGAAAGTATATCAAAATAAGAAAAAAATTCTCAAACTAAAAAGTGTGCTTCTGTAAAGGGAATCGATCTTTTAAGATCACTTTATTTTTCCACAAAAAAAGTCTTTGTATAAAAAGCCTTTTGTTATAAAGTTTGCTAAACTAGCAGCCACCCAGCGGGATTTAAAATTAACAAAGGACATTTCAGACAGAGATCATTCAGGTTTCCCCAACCTGCTACAGAAATCAGGCTGCTGAGGGTTAAGTGTCTGTTTCCTAGTATCCCTGGGCCAAAGCAATGTTGAGAGGTTTGGAGCCCAAGATGCGACCATTCATCACAGTCATTGCTCTAGTGGCGTCCTCAGGAGAGGAGAAGCAGATCAAGCCAAAACCTTTGCTTTGTCCTTCTTCCTGCATCACCTTAACTCTGCTAATGGACCCAAAGGAAGAAAACTCCTTTCGGAGTTTTTCATCATCAATGTTCTCATCAAGGTTCTTAATGTAGAGTTTCGCCCCTTGGCACCCGCGGATTCTTTCCTTTTTCAACTGCTCAAACATGTGCTTTAACTCAGCCTGCCGCTCTACCTTCTTCTGTGCCCGACCTACAAAAATGGGCTGCCCGTTTACTTCCTTGCCGTTCATTTCTTCCACGGCCTGTCTGGCGGCCTCGTGGCTGTCAAAACTCACAAAGCCGAAGCCTCTGGATTTCCCACAGGAGTTGGTCATCACCTTAACACTGAGAATTCTGCCGTACGCACTGAAGACTTCCCGCAGCCTCTCATCATCCATGTCGTCCCCGAAGTTTTTGATGTAGACATTGGTGAATTCACCGGCTTTGTTTCTGAGCTCGGCTTCCCGATCTTTGCGGCTTTTGAATCTGCCCACAAACACCTTGCAGTCCTTGAGGAACTTCCCGTTCATCTCCTCGATGGCCCTGTCTGCGGCACTCTGGCTCTGGAAGTGCACGAACGCATAACCCTTGGAGCCCCGGTCATCACTCATCACCTTGGAAGAAAGGATCTTTCCAAACGCTGAAAAACATTCATAAAGGCTTTTGTTGTCTATGGACTTGTCCAGATTCTTGATGAACACGTTCCCGATTCCAGATTTCCTCAAGTAGGCGTCCCGTTGGGACCACATGAGTCGGATGGCCTTGCCTTTCACCACATCGAAGTTCATTGTGTCCAGGGCCTTCTGGGCATCGGCCAGCTGCAGGAAGTTGACGTAGGCATAGCCCAGAGAGCGGCGGGTCACCAGGTCCCTGCAGATGCGGATGGACAACACGGGCCCCACCCTGCTGAACTTCTTGAACAGCAGGTCCTCGGTGACATCGGAATGGAGGTCGCCCACGTAGAGGGAGGCCATGCGGTACTTGGCTGCCACATTCATCTCCTTGTCTTTCACCACCAGGTGTTTTCACAAAGATTCCTGCAAGGCGGGAAGCCTAGGCCACAGCTCAGACCCGGCTCCAGTGAGGTGGCCTCGGGAGCACCGCGTAGAAGCCACGCAGTGGACTTCAGGTACAGCTCCCCCAAGCTCAGGCGACACCTTGGTCCAAAAGTCTCCACAGCCGCCGATCTGCGCCTCCCTGAGACTGGGCGGCGGAACGCCAGGCGCCAAGCACCGGGAAAGGCTAGGAGGAGCAGCCGTGCCTGCCCGCCCATGTGTGAGCTCCCTTCAAGCGCGCCTGGCCCTCCATCTGCGCCTTCTCCACACACACACACACACACACACACACACACACACACACGGGAGCGTCCGCGCGCGCGGTCGCTGGTTTCTGAATAAAAATAGGCCTAGCTCACACTGGTTTAAAGTTACAGCTGCTCTGAGAACTCCACAAGTGGCATCGGAGGCAGCCGGCCGGGCCCCCCGGGCGCGCGAGCGGGGCAGGCGCGACCGGAACCCACCTGGTACCCGGTTCGGCGGGCGCTGCCTCCCCTCAGCGGCCCCGGAGCGCCGCGGGCTTCGCGCGACCCGACGAACCCGGGCGCCCTCCGCTCCGGCCGTCCCCGCGCCGCGCCCGAGGGCTGACCGACAGACGGACGGACCACGGACTCACGGACTCAGCCGAGAAGGCAGCGGTCGGTCGAGGACTGGGGGTGCTCACCCGAGCTGCGGCCGGCCGGGGGCGGGCGGGAAACCCGGAACTCCAGCGCGGAACTTCCCGCGCACTCGCTGCCAAGTGGGATGTTTTCTTTTTCATATTTTTTTTTTTTTGTCGGAACGTTTTTCTTTCCCCCCGCCCCTCTTACACGTTTCCCACCCCCCCTCAGACTGTTAAACTGAGAAGCGGGAGGCGGTGACTAGGGTGGAGAGAGGCAGCCTGGGGGAGTGGCCCCAGTAAACCCACCCGCCTGGGGCTCAGCTTGGGGCTGACTGGAGGAGGGTTTCCAAATGTGGAACAGTGCCTGCCGTACTTACTCGCTGCAAACTCTCCAGGAGTTTCTTGGGACTCTTGGGTGAGCTCCAGTATCCGAACCTCGTTCTACTGAGTCCTGCAGGACTCTCGTCAAGTGCCAGCCACAACTGCTGCTTAGTTCGCTTAGGTAACTGCAGGACACAGTGTTTTTTTTTAACCCTCCCCCCAAGGCCTGCTTTATAAAAATGTGTTCCTCAGAAATTGATGTAATTGCTCTCTGAATAACAGCTTTTTCCCTAACCCCATTCTGAAAGTTTAGGCTTCCCTAAAGAAACTCTTACATCACCTTTGATTGCAATATGGTGCACATTTCCTATCAGTAAGAGCCATGCCTACTTCATTCCCAGGACTTGCAGAAATGGGATACTTAATATTTATTGAATCAATCACCTGTGTGCAGTAGATGAGCTATTCACCCGGAGACTGTTTTTCACATCTAGAGGCATGAAGATAGTGGCACTTACTTCACAGTATTGTATTAAGTGAATTAATGTATGTGGAACTGTCTAACACAATATCAGGCATGTAATAGGTTTCGAGTAGCATTCATTTCATTTCCTCTAGCATTAAATAAAATTTCTTAATGCAATTCTCATAAAGCCTTAACATTTGATTTATAATGTGTCTTAGGGAATCGGAATAAGTAACTGCAGAATTGAGTTGGGTAGGTCAGTTTATAGAAAGTATATTTAATGCTCTTCAAACTTCACTGGACATGGAACCTGATAATCTTGTTTAAAGGAGATTCTGATTCAGTAACAGGATGGAACTGAGATTCTACATTTTAAATAAGTTCCTAAATGATAAAAAAAAAAAAATCTGTTAATTTCTGAACTCCAAGTTGTAAGACTTTAAAGTTAAATGATTCCCTATTAAAGGGGATTTTTCCGATTGTAGGAACTAGAAAATTAAACAAAATAAAGCAAACCCCACCAAAGAAAGCTTCTCCTTTAGATTTCTGGATTTTCTATTCTGTTCCATTGATCTATATGTCTATTTTTATGATAGTGTTAGGCTATTTGATTATAACTGCACTGTCATATATCCTGAAATCTGGTATTGTGATGCCTCCTACTTTATTTTTGTTATTTAAGATTACTTTAGCTATTTGAGGTCTCTTTTCTTTCCATATGAATTTTAGCATTATTTTGTTCTAGATCTGAGAGGAATTTCATTGGTATTTTAATTGGGATTGCATTGAATCTGAGTGTCTTACATGTATATGAGTATCTGAAATTCACAAGTTAATAAGCATCTGTTTGCTTTTCTCTTGCTAATCTGTTGTTTGTTACCAGGGATTACAACTAAGAACCCTGAAAAGCTGAAGAAAAAAAAAAATTATTTTCCCCTACAAGTAGTGGATCTCTGATTCCTCGCACTGATTTTTTTTGTTTGTTAAATTTATCCTGATGTGCATTCCTCCTACAGGGTCATTTGTTCAAATAAATACATGATGTAATATTTTCTTGAATCATATCTTCTAGACTGCACTTAAAAAATAGGGGAGAAGACCATTGATAGAGTTAGTGGATAACATTTGCAGATCTGGGCAACACTCCAGCACATACTTTAAAAATTCTGATAATATTTGGAATTGTTTAATGTAAATAAAACAGTGAACATCACTGTTTAAAAAAAAAAAAAGAAAGTTCTTAAATGTATAATTACTGAGAATTTTGTCTCCAGACTTTACTTTGAGGAAATAGGCTGAAGGTCACATTCCTTCTTTGCAGAACAGTAATTCACCTATGGCAAAAACTAAAATATTTAAAGAACCCATGGGATTTTCATTTCTCTTTAGTGTGATCTTCATTCACCATTTTGTGAAAGGTGTAGGAGTTTCCAAAATCATAATTTAGTTTCATGCTATTATCTCACCAATCAACATACAAGAAATGGAAACAAACTGAATTTTGTTAAATGATCAACACTCATAACCCTTCCTATTTATTCTACTCCATATAGTATTTTTATTTTTACATTTTGAAAAACTAAGCATTTTAAGCATCAGTGATTCTCCCTACTCCCTAATTCTCTAAATCCACCATTTGGCAGATACGTTTATCTACTAACTTATTTGAAATGTCTTCCACATTTTCCTTTCTTTCCATTCCCAATGCCATTGTGCCTTTGCTTCATTTCCTTGGTATTATTCCATAAGTCTTATTCATTCATCTTCTTCTGTTCAGTCAATATGTGTGCCAGTCCATATTGTATTTTGCTTCCAGAATAATTTTACTGAAGTCTCTTTCATAAGATTTTAGTAAAAAAAAATAACAAATGACTTCCATGGCTTCACAAAATCAATCATATCCTAACTACATATATCTTCTTTTGTCAAGCTAATCTCTGAGTTCTTTAATATGCACATAGAGTTGTTATTTTAAAAATAGTCTCCTTTTCCAATGTTTATCCAAATCCTTCTGTCCTTGAGCCTTTTTTTCTCTATTAATTCTTTCTCTTGGTTCTTTTTCCACACTATATAACTTAATATATGAATTGTATATAGGTACCTAATGTTGGTATGAATTCATTGCCTTTGATATTGTTTTAAATTGATGTCAATTATGATGCATTATGTTTTCTTCCGAAATTTGTTTCAGTTATGTATGTTGTTCATTTGAGTTTCTTTTTATTCTTTTTTTTTTTTTTTTTGACAGGCAGAGTGGACAGTGAGAGAGAAAGAGACAGAGAGAAAGGTCTTCCTTTGCTGTTGGCTCACCCTCCAATGGCCACTGCGGCCGGCACGCTGCGGCCGGCACACCACGCTGATCCGAACCCAGGAGCCAGGTGCTTCTCCTGGTCTCCCATGCGGGTGCAGGGCCCAAGAACTTGGGACATCCTCCTCTGCACTCCCTGGCCACAGCAGAGAGCTGGACTGGAAAAGGGGCAACCAGGACAGAATCCGGCACCCGGACTAGGACTAGAACCCTGGGGTGCCAGCGCCGCAGGTGAGGATTAGCTTATTGAGCCGTGGTGCCAGCCTCTTTTTATTCTTAAAATATTCTGAATATATTTAACTTAAATTCCAATACTTTTTCTCATTTTGGAAAAAATAATTGCAATTTTGCCCATTCTTATTTATCTCAATTACCTTTCACTGTGCAAATTTATGCAGTTAGCTTAAAGAAGTAAGAGGGAATTAGACTGAAGTTCTGCGTAAAAACAGGGAACTGTCAGTGTTTCTATTCACTGACACTGATAGTGATGGAGGTCATTTCTTACTTTGGTAATTTCATGGAGAAATGAATAAATAGCCATTTTGAGAATGGAATGTAAAAAGTGGAAATCTGTGGCACTAATTAAACCAAAGTAGTTCATAATGGCTAGTTGCATAGTAGTTCAGATTTAGTCAATGATTCATAAAATTTTTATCTTTGTTCAAATGGTATTTATCACCTTAATATAAACTAATTGAATGAAGCTCACTTTTCTTATATTGTGAAAGTTTCATGATCAATATTTCCACCATAATACAATATCATATTTTTCTTTATTTTTTTTTATTTAGTAAATATAAATTTCCAAAGTACAGTTTATGGATTACAATGGCTTCCCCGCCCCATAATTTCCCTCCCACTCACACCCCTCCCATCTCCCTCTCCTTCTCCCATTCCATTCACATCAAGATTCATTTTCAATTATCTTTATATACAGAAGATCAATTTAGTATATATTAAGTAAAGATTTCATCAGTTTGCACCCACACAGAAACACAAAGTGTAAAATACTGTTTCAGTACTAGTTATAGCATTACTTCACATAGGACAACACATTAAGGACAGATCCCACATGAAAAGTAAGTACACAGTGACTTCTGTTGCTGACTTAACAATTTGACACTCTTGTTTATGGTGTCAGTAATCTCCCTAGGCTCTAGTCATGAGTTGCCAAGGCTATGGAAGCCTTTTGAGTTCGCTGACTTTGATCTTATTCTGAAAGGGTCATAGTCAAATTGGAAGTTCTCTCCTCCCTTCAGAGAAAGGTGCCTCCTTCTTTGATGACCCCGTTCTTTCCACTGGGATCTCACTCGCAGAGATCTTTCATTTAGGTCTTCTTTTCATATTTTTCAAAATATTCAATTAATTTTTATTTGATAACAAATATAGTCTCTTTTTAGTTGTAATAATTGTTTTCAAATTTTTAACTTAAATATAGGCAGTGTTAATTTTTTAGAATGAGTTATATGATCTACATTTCAGAATTTCATTTCTTCATAATTTCTCAACAAATCATGCTTGATTACTAGCAGATCTTTTTTTAAAAATAAATTATTTATTTGTTTATTTGAAATGCATAGCTACAGAAAGAGAGAAGATCTTGACTAGTCAATTCCCCAAATGGACACAACAGCGAGGGCTGGGCCAGACTAAAGCTGGGAGACAGGAACACCATCTGGGTCATTTTTAAAGGTTGTGAGAATACAAAGTATGAGGAACATGAAGTCATAGATACAAGAAGCAGAAATAACGTAAAGATTCATACTTGCAATTTTGTCCAACAACCTCTACAAAGGCGTGAACATATTTTCTGTTAGTACACCAACTATGTGTTACTTTCAACAATGAATATGAGCCATTTCAGGTAGGAAAACCCTCTTAAATTAAAATCTCTTGTACTGACTATATCAAAGTAGTTTCTGAAGTCCATATGAATCATTGCTCTGATGTATCCAACTATTAATAAAATAGTATTAGGCATTGAGAAAATGGTGGTTACTAAATCAGACTTAAAATATTTATTCAATATTCCAAATCCATTGTTCTCAGTTGGATGGTCCAGAAGTCCTTTATTTCATCTTTTTCTCCTCTTTACTTCATTTGTACCTCTGTACTTTCCTAGAACCCTGACTGTTTTGCTGTTTGTCCCCATTATAACCAAGGCTGAGGAATCTGTTCACCTTGTATTCTCAGATTCTTTACAGAGTTAATTTCTGTGAGCAATCAGACTTCTCCATAACATATTCGTTTTGTTATAATGCCAAAAATTTATTACCCTCACTAGGGATTAAGTTACAAAAGAACAGAAGAAATGAAATCTGGTAATTCTCTTCTTACTTAGATCTCTCTCTCTCTCTCTCTCTCTCTCTCTCTCTTTAAAGTTTATTTATTTATTTGAAAGTCAGAGCTACACAGAGAGAGGAGAAGTAGAGAGAGGTCTTCCATCCGAAGGTTCACTCCCCAGTTGGCTGCTGCAACAGCCAGAGCTGTGCCAATCTGAAGCCAGGAGCCAGCAGCTTCCTCTGGGTCTCCCACGTGGGTGCAGGGTCCCAAGGACTTGGGTCATCTTCCACTGCTTTCCCAGTCCATAGCAGAGAGCTGAACCGAAAGTGGAGCAGCCAGAACCAGAACCAGCGCCCATATGGGATACTGTTGCCTCAGGCCAGGGTTTTAACCTGCTGAGCCACAACAGTGGCCCCCAGATCTCTTTTACAAGTGGAACACTTGTGTCATTGCAAAAAGTGTCCCATTTGCCTAATTATAATGGAAGCAGAGGGATTTAAGGCTATCATATTATTCTATGCATCAGGGAGAATCTAGGATTTCTTTAGATATGCCCATCTCATTACTAGTCATTCACCCAGGGATGATTTCCTGATAGCCATTTGGAAAAACATCGTTCTCCATTTTATACAGAGTTCTCTAGATTTAGATCTATTGGAGGCAATGCAGCAAAGTACACAGGTTAGCAGGGTCACTGCAAATTGAACACTTAGGTGTTACTGATTTCCTCTCATTCTCTTCTATTCTTCATGTGTCTCCAACAAAAGGGACCCTTGCTAAATTATTTGAGTCGGCTGTTACTAGTTTAGAATCGCTACTTATATTCTTCATTTTCTACCTAAGACTTATTTCTTCAATTAGTAAAAAGGGTTTTTGATGAAATAACTTATCTCCTTTGTCCCAGGTTCTAGATTCAACTGGAAGACTCCATAAAACCAAAAACTTCTGCCATGTATGAAATTCCTTCCCTACATTCTATTAACTTCTGTTTCAAAACAAACATCCTTTCTTGAGGTAGCAATTCCTGGAATTTCTGGTGGCTAGTTGCATTTTCTGATGCTTGCTGTTATGCTTGACTGCCAGAACAACTAGTCAATTGCATGGTTGGGATCTGTCCTTCTGCTTAGCTTCTTGTTATTTGTATCTCCCTACTAATCCAATTATCACATATAATATACATATTTATTTTTTAGTATACAGTACTCCCCCCAACACACAGACATACACACACTCCAACACCAAATATAAATTTCCTGAAGGCAGAAATTGTGTATAATTTGTTACCACCATATTGTCAATGCTTAGAATAAGAGCTAGAAGATAATACAATCTCAAAGCTTATGCTTTAGATATTGACAAACAATTCTTCATGGATCTCTTACATTTACATACATCTTGTTAAAAAAAGGCACTAAGTGCTTGTTCTGGAGTATGAGTTAAAAATGTTTATATAGTAAATAGCCTTGAAAAACGGAGATAGGAATTATGTCTGAAGAAAAAAAAATTGTTTCCAGTTTTGCAAGATAGCCACACTTCTTGGCCATTCTAAAAAATTCAGATTTTCCAAGCTCCAGGTTTTCTAAGCTCCAGGTTTCTCTGCTGTTACGCAACACACTGAGTGTATAGGTAGTACCCTGGACCTCTACATGTCACTCAGTGGGAATGTGGACTTGGGTAACTGTCATACGAATATATTATTATGCAGGCTGCTGTTATTACTGTGAGGGATAAAATCATTGTCTTTGATTCAGGAACTTTGCTTATTCTAACAACATCTGTAAAACTATGGCCTGGAATTTTTTGGTTTACAGGTAAGGTAAAATCTAAGGTCCATCATAGTTCTTTATGGTATAGGGTAATGAAAATTTGATTCTGACATTCAATTGTATTTCAACAAGTTTGTGGAAATGCAATTAAAAAATAAGCTAATTTTAGGGCAAATATTTTGAAATCAATGCATAGTATTTTTCATAACTTGTATTTTTAATGAACTTTTTGAAGTTTGTTATAGACAAAGCTTTTTGGAAGAGGAAGGGTAATGAACTTGCAGGAAGATTTATAAGATTTTAGGAAAAATTATGACCCTTGGTAGCCAAAATACTGATGAAACAGTACCATCAACTGGGCAATAACAAAAAGAGTTTTCCAGTTTATTGCCTGTTAATCAAGAAGAATTCAGATGGTTGTTGCTGCTAAGTTATAGCAAAATAGATACAAAAGCAGCTGCTCAAATGGTGTCTTAGCTGTTTCAAGGTAAAGTGATTTTTTTCACTCATCTTGTAGGTGGCCTCAGGTCCATCCAATCGAAACAACTAGTTGTAAGATTAATACAGGGCTAAAAGACAGTTCTGGCAGTTTTAGCCAATAGTTACAGACTCCTACACCGAGTAAGAAAAGAAGAAAAGTCATGACTGCTATGAGAACTGACAAAATAAATCAATAGAAGTTGACTGGTTGGAGAGCTCTGGTGGAGTATATCAAGCTTGTTAAGGAAGAATGGTTACAGCTGTGCTATCCCCTTGCTAAGCTATTTTTTCAGTCCATCATGCCAAGCTTAGAACCAGTGGAAGACAGTAATAAAGGGTCCCCAGGATTTTGCTTTTTGTTTTTTGTTTTGATGTTGTTACAGAGTACTAACTGCTAGACAGCAACTTTGGCCCACTTCAGGAGGTTTGTTCCCTCAGACATAAACTGTAGATAAGTCATTGATTAGCATAGTGTTAATTCTCTTACTATCCTTATTGTATTTGAGGAAGATGATATACTGGAGAATAAATCACTGATCCAAGACAATGTATGTAAATTTTCTGAAGTAAACTCCCCTACTTCCCTATTGCTTATATTAAAGCAGGGTAAACAACATAAGACATAGTAGGACAAATGGGCAAAAAGTGTGTCAGATTAAGGTGAACTTTTTATTAAAAAAACTTGTTGCTACGGGTGGGCGCTGTGGCATAGTAGGCTAAGCCTCTGCTTCAGGGTGCTGGCATCCCATGTGGGCTCCGGTTCTAGTCCCAGCAGTTTTCTTCCGATCCAGCTCTCTGCTAATGGCCTGGGAAAGCAGCAGAGGATGGTGCAAGTGCTTGGGCCCTTGCACCCACATGGGAGACTCAGAAGCGGCTCCTGGCTTTGGATCAGCCCAGGTGTAGCTGTTGTAGCCATTTGAGCAGTGAACCAGGGGATGGAAGACCTTTCACAATCTCTCTCTCTCTCTCTCTCTCTCTCTCTCTCTGTAACTCTACCTCTCAAATAAATAAATAAATCTCTAAAAAAGCCTTGTTGCTGTATGAGTTCAGCCTAAGTTAGCTAAAGTGTACAGTCCCAGAAGCACCAATAGTGAACATTTTGTCTGTGGTTGCCTTGTACCTGCTCCCCTTGCTTGAAAGAGATGTTGTCAATCATCACACACCACCCAACACAGCGTTGAGCAGGATGAAAACAATGACAATTCATTTAGTTGAATGCCAGTCTGCCATCAAATTAATAACAGATGTGAGGACCTACCCTATAGCAAGAAAATGCTTTTCTCATGTGTTTCCCACAATGCCTTACCCTCCTGTACCCTACTTTCTGTTACTTTAATGAGAAAGATGATTAGGTACTGAGCCAAAGGAAAATTAGATTCTACAGACCTTTTAAAGCCTACTCAGGTATTTCAAAGCATGAAAAGATTAGAATTTTAATGGTTTTGTTGGACACTGATGCCCAAGTCACAGTCCTTTCTGGTCCTCTGATAGAAGATAATGCTCAAATCTCGTTGATGGGAAATGTATACAGTTCACTAGATGAACCTCATGGGTGAGTCCTTTGAAGTCAACTCAATGTATTGTCTTATTGATGTTATAACTGAAATCAACAATGGATTTCAAAACTAAATTTATATTATTAATGTATGTACTGGACATTTGTATCTTTTTTTATAAATTGGCAGATTAAAATCCACATTCTCTAGGGCACTGAACTGTGAAAGTAAATCACTGCCCCTTCTAGAAATATCTGGCTTCTTCATATCCACATAGATGCCCATGTTAAGTATCATTTACTCTCCCAATAGACAATAAAAAAAAACATGTTATTGAACTTTCACCACTCAAATTATCACCATTACTAACTGTATCCATTAAGATTATATATTTCACGTCTATGTTTCTGAGGCAAAAAAGGGAACACTATATTGAGCCCTGCCCAATGCTAGCTACCTCTATTTGAGTGACCACTCTCAAGTCTGTCAGTACTGTCTCACTGCCACTAACCCATTTTCAATTAGAGTATTGCTTTTCAAATTCATTCATCTCATTGTGACTACACTACTGTGGCTGTTGGAGTTAAATGTACATTTTTTGGCTTTTAAAATCAGGAATATTTGCAATGACACAATGGAATGTCTTTTACACAAAACCCACTCAACAACAGCCAGATAATCAACAAATTTCCCTTACTCCACATTATACACAGGCATTTGCCATTACTGAAGACTGAAATAGTCTCAAAAGTCAACTCAAAAAAATTCTGACTTTACCACTTTCATTTCCTCCCAGTGCACATCTTTTTTATAAAGGTGTCACTGAATATGATAATCTGTAGCCATCTAATTTTTCACTTACTAAGTAACGGTCAGGGGGAAAAAAGGGTGAGTTACACACATATTACTAATTACTGGTGTTCTGCCTTTTGCTGAGCATGATGCCTCTCTTTTCCCTTAATGTTATCACCATGCTCAACTGCCTCAAGCAATATTCAAGGAATAACCTGGCTAAAGGGAATTCAAGATACTTATACTAATATAATTCATAGCTAAATATTTTTCTTAATATATTGCTATGTCAAAATAATAATGAGCATTTTTTTTTCAGTATACTACTCACCACATCCCTCAATTGTGGCCTATGCTAACTCAATTAGGACTATATAAAATATATAAAGTTTAATGAAATGGTCTCTTACATAACCAACCCTTATGGATGAAAAATAAGGTATAGGTGAGGAGTGGCTGAGAAAAGTGGGAATTATAACTCCTGAAATGGGACACAACAATTCTGTGGTAAAGGATGGTGAGCAACAACCTAGACACCAGGGAATATCTCTGAATTCAGAGGGTATAGCAACAAGAGTTAGATTAATGATCTTTATCTTTCAGAATCACCCCTACAAAATTGTACCTGGAGAAAAAAAAAAGAAACTGAAGTGCCTCTTCCAAACCATGGACATCATTTGAAATGTAAGTGACTGCTGAGTCTTCCATCCTCTATGAATGAAAATCTAACCATGATTTGAATATCATTCCCTTAAAAGTCCCTGGGAAGTCTGTTGGAAGCAAAAGGGAATGGCCTCAACTCCCACACTTACACTGAAAAACAACTGCCAACACATCAGATGTTTCTCCTGTCTTCTTAAAGCAAATGTATAACACACAGTTGTTGACATAGAGGAAAGACTGTATTGGACTGACTGGTGTCAGGCAGTCACTCAAAAATCTTTCTATTCAAACTGAACTAGGAATGGTAAGACATACAAGCTAACTATGTCTACATGTCAGAGGCACCATCAGTCTGTGACCTTAATGATGTAGGTCTCAGATAGATCACAATGAATGTAAAGCTGCAAATTTAATTTTAATTGTATCCAAGAGCACTATGAGGATATGTGAGATTAGACTTATGCTTAGAAGCTAGCCATTAATTTTCCTTAATGCTGGGGATACAGTAACTTGAACCTTGGAATTACCAAAAGAGATTATCAAGTATTTGAGGAAATAACACTAGTTCATCATGAAGCTCCCAAGTGACTGTGGGGGTATTGTGCAAAATGAGGCAAATCTTGGATGATTTCCCCAGAAAGGCAATTGATTTATGATATATATGCAAACAGCAAACATTTATTCCTGTGATGGTAGTCCAACTAGAACTTGTAGTATGAAATCTATTCTTGACTTTATCAGAAATGATCAGTAATGATATTTTGGCCTGAGAAGATATTTAGGTCTCACCTCACTGTCCAGAGTTGTTATGGTTGACAGAATTATCCTAGATTTTGGTCTTTCATTTCAATGTAGTTTCTACACAATAAAAATTTACATCCTATGTACCTGAATTGGAGGCTTAAGTCATATGGAAAGGTAAGTGTAAAAAAAAAAAGAAGAAGAAAAAAGTCATTTCCATATCAAGAAGACACTGATGGTTTATAGGACATATTGAGTTGTTTGGATTTGGAGCATTGTTATACCTGGTTGAAGGTGGTACTTCATTCTTTTTTTCTTGGAGTCCTGTTGATAGAGACTATCAACAATAAATAGCAGACAGGCAAAAAACAATCTAAATGAAAGACCCTGGTGAATAAGACCCCAGCAGAAGGAACAGGCCATCAAGGAGAGAGGTGCCTTTCTCTGAAGGGAGGAAGGAACCTCCACTGTGGATATGGCCTTGACTAAACAAGTTCAGAGTCGGTGAACTCAAGGGACTTCCATAGCCTAGACAGCTCATAGCAAGAGTCTCGGGTGATTGCTGACGTCACAAATAAGAGTGCCAATTGTTAAATCAACAACGGGAGTCACTGGGTACATGCTGCCCACGTAGGATCTCTGTCCTTAATGTGTTTTACTATGAAACTTAAAGACAACACTACTAGTCGAACAATACCCTATACCTTGTGCGGTTGTGTGAGTGCAGCCTGTTGAAATCCTTGCTTAGTATATACTAAGTTGATCTTCAGTATATGAAGGTAATTGAAAATGAAACTCAATACAGGGCGGGATGGGAGATGGAGAAGGGAGGGCCACGGGAGGGAGGGAGGTTGGGGGGGGGAGCCACAACAATACAAAAGTTGCACTTCGTAACTTTGTAAATTCGCATTTATGAAATAAAAAATTAAAAAAAAACCAATAAATAGTAGACAAACCAAGCCTAACCTCTGTGTGTTAGAGTGAACAACAGAGTGTGTACTCATGGAAAAACTTGAGAGAAGACAATGATGTGGAAATAGGAGAATATTGTTGGGGGAAAATCCATGGTTCTGTTCTATTTTTGATGATTTTTGAGTAAAGATGCTGACTATCATTTCATAAGACTTTTCTTGGTGGTTTAGATGGTGAACAAACTTAGAAGGTAGATTGTCTCTCTATCCAAAGAGAGGACAAGCATTCTTAGTACTCCTTATTACATATATTCTAAGTTCAATTTCTCATCTTTTAATGCAGTCAAGAAAATACATGGGTGTCACATGGCTTTATTCACATGGGCCTTTGCAATTGTGTCTATAGTTTTTAAAAGCACTTAGGATCTGCCTACTACTATTAGGGCAAAGTTCTTTGTCACTCACTCGAAAGTTTCACATTTTCTGTCAACACGATGAAACCATGGCACACAAATGTGACAGATTATCAAAGTCTTTATTGTTCTTGACACTGAACAAATAAACGAATAAGCTGTGGATAGTTTCTGTCTTGAACAAAACACAACTCTGATGACTTTGGAAGATGTTGATACTTAACTTCACTGGCATTATTTTCTACTTCCTCTCCTTAACTGGGATAGCTTCACATCCTCCCACTGCACTCAGAACAATGCCTTCTTCTCTAATTAGTGAAGTGATGGTTTATGTAAGGATTTATCCATGAAACAAGAAGTTGCTTGTTAGGAGGTCTTCAGTTGTTCTATTTTTTTATAATTTTCATATTTCACAGTCTCTGTGGGTTTGTTTAGCCTATTTTGTTCCTAATGTTCTTTGTAAAACTACCTTTAGCCTCACAGGGAAATTGAAAACAATTTGGATAAAGTATACCTTTGATATCTCCTAATCCGACAATGTCCTAATGTAGAGCATTCAAATATGATTTTTAGCCTGTCCTCTGTATCTTGAGAAAAACCTTTTAAAGTCTCCATAATCTTTCCATTCTTTGGTCTTGGGGACATTTCATTTCAGTCTCTAAAGCTAAGCACCTGCTGCTACACATGCCCTAAAAAACAAAGTCTTCTTTTTCTTTTTTTTTTCACCTTTATTTGCTATAGGTCTCCTCTTGTAATATTTCATGCAGCAAATTCACTGTATGGATCATCCTGATATGCTTACATCACATGCCATTATTTTGGTTCACTTTCTAGTTAGAAAATTCCTTTAAAAACATTAACTGCAATTATTTTGGTGCTAAGATAACTGTCTCCTTAACACTTCTCTCCCCTGAAGACTCAGGGTATAATACCTCTGAGGACAAAACTATACATAATCCTGAACACCATTCTTCTAAGAATTTCTAATAAGTGTAACTTGATTCAGGATAACCAGTTGCTGTACTAGATTTTAAAAATGCCAAATAGATACCTAACAAATATAAGCCTGCCCTTGTGTGCAATAAAGACTAAAATCGTGTGCAAGCCCATTGTATTTCCAAGAGAACTCAATCCTGTTAATAGCCAATCATACTCGTCTTTCAGGACACATCAAGTCAGTCACGGATGGAAAACCAGAAGTTTTTCTCATTGATAGCTCTTTCTTATCCATATCTATCTTCTCCATTTCCTCAGGATCCTTGGCCTGTGGTCAAGGCCCACAAAATCTGTTGAACTTGGATCCTAATATTCCTTCAAAGGGAACAAATTATTATGTTGCTTCTCCATGTCATAATATTTTTTAGACTAACATAATATGTCTTCTTTCTTAAACATCTCACTTCACCATAGGTGAGAATGGGAAGAACACAGATCCAAAGAGATAAAACATCTGAGCCAGCCACATGGCCATTTGGATGATTCTTGATGAGGGCCTGAGTGATGACAGTGACATTGGGAATTAAAATAATTTAGAGTGGCTATATATGTGAAACTTCAAATTGATGTACACTTTGACGTTATCATTTGTTTCCTAAAATTACACTACTAAAATGTTAGTATGTCACTAATTAGAGCTTTCATCTGTTGAATACCATTCATGTCTCAAATATTGTATATAAATTATTAAACATACAAAGTAAGTAGTCAACTAATATTATGTGCCTTAACAATTATGATATTATCATTATCAGTTTTATACGGATTTTCCTACTCATTTGTGACAAAAATTCTAAAGAAGAGATGTAATTCTCTTTGTTACAGATTTGGTTAGTGGGCACAGAAACTTTAATTTGTCCAAACATTCAGAATATAAGAAATTGGAGATTTTATTCTGTATCTCTCTATTATCTCCAATTTATGCTCTTTTTTTTTAACTTTTATTTAATGAATATAAATTTCCAGTGTACAGCTTATGGATTACAGTGGCTTCCCCCTCCCATAACTTCCCTCCCACCCGCAACCCTCCCCTCTCCCGCTCCCTCTCCCCTTCCATTTGCATCAAGATTCATTTTCAATTCTCTTCACATACAGAAGATCAATTTAGTATAAAGGTTTCAACAGTTTGCACTCACATAGACACACAAAGTGAAACATACTGTTTGAGTACTAGTTATAGCATCAAATCAAAATGTACAGCACATTAAGGACAGAGATCCCACATGAGGAGCAAGTGCACAGTGGCTCTTGTTGTTGACCCAACAAATTGACACTCTAGTTTATGGCGCCAGTAACCACCCTAGGCTGTCGTCATGAGTTGCCAAGGCTATGGAAGCCTTCCAAGTTTGCCGACTCTGATCATATTTAGACAAGGTCATAAAAGACAAGGTGAGGATAGTAACCAATGATCCTAAGAGTGGCATTAACCAGGTTTGAACAATTATACAGCATTAAGTGGGGAAGAGGACCATCAGTACACACAGGTTGGGAGTAGAGCCATTGGTGGTAGAGTAGAGGTTATGATGACAAAGGAATGAGGCCCAAGTGCGCTAGACAGGGTCTAGAACAAAGGACAGAGTCATTATTAGAGGAGCTAAGAAAGGTGCTGTCTAAGCTACAATTAAGTTTTCTGATTGAGAGGCAAATAGAACCTGATAGAAGGGGCTTAATAATAATCTGGTGGGCTTTAGGCCTTGTAAGTTAAGAGGCCCAGACCTACCTATCTCTTCACATGGGGTATATCCTAAGGGAGGTGTGAACCTCCTAGGGGAAGGCACTCTGTTGACTTTCATTACTTGGCTGGGCTGGGAGTAGAGCTGGCCAGGTAAAGGCAGGGAGCATCTCTAACAAGAAATTTACAGTTCTGCCTGCAATGTTGCTGACCCTACTTGACCATACCCTCAGCTGCAGTGTCACTTTGGAAGTTGGGCTGAGTGAAGGGCTTTTCAGCTTAGAGCCAATAAGATCTGTGGCTCTGACCTGGGCATCCTTCGACTCCAGGGCAGGTCCATTTCCAGTGATCCAACTTATGCTCTTACTATTGGTTATACTGCATTTGTTTTAAATATACTTTTTGATATTCCAGTGAACATGCTGGTATTAGCCTAGTTTTTTTTAACAGCATCTAAACTATATTAGTAGGCGTTTTGAAACCAAAATCAACAAAAACAATGGTTCAGTATATTTTCCGGGCTGGCATTGTGACGCAGTGGGTCAAGCCTCCACCTGCAATACTGGTATCCAGATGAGCATTGGTTTGGGTCCCTGCTGCTCCACTTCTGATCCAGGTCTTTGCATATGTACCTGAGAAAGCAACAGAAGATGATACAAGTGCTTGGGCCTCTGCATCCACTTGGGAGACACAGATGAAGCTCCAGTTGTTGCAGCTGTATGGAGAATGAACCAGCAGGTAGAAGATATCTCCCTGTCTCTCTGTCTCTCTCTCTGACTTTTTTAAAATTTATTTGACATGTAGAATTACAGTGAGAGAGAGAGACAGAAAGGTCTTCCTTCTGTTGGTTCACTCCCCAAATGGCCGCAACGGCCAGACCTGCGCTGATCCGCAGCCAGGAGACAGGTACTTCTTCCTGGTCTCCCATGTGAGTTCAGGGGCCCAAGCACCTGGGCCATTCTCCACTACTTTCCTGGGCCACAGCAGAGAGCTGGACTAGAAGAGGAGCAACCGGGACTAGAACCCGGTGCCCATATGGGATGCTGGCACCGCAGGCAGAGGATTAGCCTAGTGTGCCATGGCGCCAGCCTGTCTGACTTTTTCTAACTCTGCCTTTCGAATAAATAAAATAAACCTTTAAAAAATAAATTTTCATAGTTTCTATCATCACTCTAATTTGCATTCCCACTTTGACTCACTCCTGTAGCGATTTACAATGTTCTATCTTTGTTCTTTGTACCTTTTTTTCCTGAAGTTCTTTAATATGTCTTTCCCTTACATTCTGATAGCAGATCTCTTTCTCTCTCTATCCTCTCTCTCTCTCTGTCTCTCTCTCCTCTCTCCTGTCATATCGCTAATTAAACATGGTATATGGTGGGAGTTCCAATAGACAATGTGTCAAGGAGGCATTGAAGACAAATGCATCAATGGGTTATGGGTGAGGTGTTGGGAGATTCTGGAAAGATATGTTGCTTTGATGGACAGAGATTTTGAACTAATAAAGTCCTAGGGATTCACCTGACCCTCTGGAATTATACACATATACAATTAAACTCTCTCCAGCTGTTCTGTCCTCAGAGGATATCAGGGCTAATTTTGAATGACTCACACAGGAAAAAATTAGAGATGATTCAGGAAGGAAAAAGTGGGGGGCAGGAAAGGTTGGTTTAGAACGAATGACCTATTACAGAAATACAATAAATGACAAGAAATGCATACTTCAGCATAGCTAAAGGAAAGAGTTTCTATTTTTTTTTCCCCTAAATTGTAAAAGGGAAACTGTGAGAAATATTTGAGTATAAGATGATCTGATATATGGAGCCAGCATTGTGGCATAGTATATAAAGCCTTGGCCTAAGATGCCAACATCCAGTATCAGACCACAAGTTAAAATTCTAGCTCTCTGCTTCTGATCTTGCTCCCTGCAAAGACACTTGGGAAAGCAGTGGAAGATGACCCAAATACTTGGGCCTTTGAACCCCCCCCCTGGGAGACCCAGATGGAGCTCTGGGCTTCTGATTTTGGCCTGGACCAACTCCAGCCTTTGTGGTCATTTGGAGAGTAAACTGATGGATAGAGGATCTCAATCTCTCCCCCTTTCTGTCTCTGATTTGTCACTCTGCCTTTAAATAAATAAATAAACAAATATTAAAAAAGATTATTTGGTATAATGGAAGCCAACAATTACAGAGTGCTAAGTGTCATTCATATTGTGTTACAACCACATTCCATGAATTAGCACATTTGATTTTTAAATAACAGTATGTAGTAAGTATTATTAGTTCCATTTAAAGATGAAGATTCTGAGGCCTAGGGAATTTAATCAACATGCTAAAGTCATATTAACACAAATCTAGACAGTCTGACTCAGCCGTCAGTTTTTTTCTAGGAGTCAGTGGTGAGAAATGTCATAGGACCCAAGATCTCACTTCAGGCACTGCTGATGAACCATTCCTGAAAACCATCTTTGGAGAAGCAGGAGGGTGATAGGGGTGATGATGTGCACTGTGCCCCTGGGTCTTTAGAAGCAGCTCTTTTTTTACATCATTGTCAGTATTAATGAATAAGCTCTGACTCAGAAAATCAACTCTATGATTCTTTAATCCTCCTTAAAACTTGTCTCTTTATTAATTTTCATGGGTTTTCCTCTTTGCATTGGAGACTTATTAAATATCTTCTCCATCCTCAATGTGACTAGTGGTCCTTTCCATCCCATCCACACTTTGCTACCTCAGTCTATTCTAGGCCAAAACCTTTTGCTTACCACTCCCTGAACACTAAACTTACCAGCATTAACCTCATCCCCATCCCCAACCACATGAACAATTCGCCCTAGGCCAGACACTCATTCAGCTCCTCTTATAGGGCAGGAAGACTGAGTAGCTCGACTTAGACACTCCATTTCTGTTGACATACATTCTAAGCTGTGACTGATTTTGTATACTAGACTTTTAAATAATTTTAAAAATGTTTTGTTCATTTTAAACATTATCAGCAACTCTCCATCTTGTCTTTTCAAGACATATTTTCTCTAAAAACATTCAACCTGTTACTTTTCCACTAGTGAACCACACTTTATTTTCTTTTCCCTTATTGATTACTAGCAGGTATTTCTCTCTTTTTTTTAAGATTTATTCATTTCATTTGAAAGGCAGAGTTACAAAGAGGCGAAGACAGAGAGAGAGAGAGAGAGAGAGAGAGAGAAAGAGAGAGAGACAAGGAGATATATTCCATCTGCTGGTTCATTTCCTATATGGTTGCAACAACCAAGTCTGGGCAGGCTGAAGTCAGGATCCAGGAGTTCCTTCCAAGTCTCCCATATGGGTCCAGGGTTCCAAGAACTTGGGTCATCTTTAGCTGCTTTCCCAGGTGCATTAGCAAGGAGCTGGATCAGAAGTAGAGCATTCACGACTCAAACTTGTGCCCATTTGGATGTCAGCATTGCAGGTGGCAGCTTCACTTTCTATGTCACAAAGCCAGCGCTGAAATTAAGTTTTAATTATTTTCTTTGTATTAAAGGGAAGAACTACCAACATCTATATGAGGAAAATTTGAGTATAAATTGAAAACTCATTAAAAACTAGCTAAATGCATTTAAAAAAGAAAACTGGGAGTACTATGTTGTGTCACAGAGGATTAACCTACCACTTGTGATGTTTGCCATCCATATCAGAGTGCTTCATTGAGTCCCATCTTCTCCATTTCTTTTTTTATGGCAATATGTTCTTTTTTATAAAAAATATTTATTTGAAAGGCAAAGTTATAGAGAAGCAGAGGCAGACACACACACCCACACACACAGAGAGAGAGAGAGAGAGAGAGAGAGAGAGAGAGAGAAGACTTCCATTTGCTGGTTCACTTCCCCAAATGGCTGCAATGTCTGAAGCTAGGCAAATCTGATGCCAGGATCCAGGAGCTTCTACCTAGTGTTTGATGCAGGTGCAGGGGCCCAAGGACTTGGGCCATCTTCTACTGCTTTCTCAGGCCATAGCAGAAAGTCAGATCAGAAGTGGAGCAGCTGGGACTCAAACCTGCACCCGTAAGGGATGCCAGCTCTGCAGGTGATGGCTTTACCTGCCCTGCCTCAGTGCCAGACCCATCTGTTCCATTTCTAATCCAGGTCCCTGCTAATGTGCCTGAAAACAAAATGAATGATGACAGTGGTTGGGCTCCTCTACCCATGTGATAGAACTCATGTGATAGATGTGGGTGGAATTCTGGGCTCTTGGCTTGAGGTCATTTGCAGAGTGAACCAACAGATGAAAGATCACCCTATTCCTCTGTCTCTCCCTGTCTCTATATAACTTTTACTTTCTAATAAATAGATAAATGTCTTTAAAAATGAATATTTATTGAATTTTTATAGTTTCAAAACTAAGAATTCTAGCAGAAGTTATATAAACACACAGCAGAATTATGACAAAGGGAATTCCTTTGTGGAAGATTGGAGTAGATGATCCCCAAGTTTGATTCCTACATTATTATTTATAGTATGTTTTACAATTTTATGGGAGCATGATAGAAAACAATTAGAATTAGCAATCAAAACTTGTGAAGGTTTAACTAAACTATACAGAGAGATTTATCATTTCTATTGAATGTGTTGAATAATTATGTTAGAAAGATTTTTTTTAGAAAGATATTTTTAAGAGACTGCTAGGTATGTAATCAGTGCATATTGTTCTTTGTAGTTAATTTCACATTTTCCCCATGTTTATAGTTTATTTCAGTAAAGATGAACTATAAATGCATATTCATAGAATAATTTTCTATAAAAGATTGATAAAAGCAATAGCATTAATAACTATCATTAAAATTAAAATGTGGCAGCAAATTTGCTTCACTTTTTCTTCACTTTTATATATACTAAGGAGGAATACCAATATCTATAATTCTCAGAACCTCCATTTAAATATCCTCAGATTACTTAAGTAAATATTCTTCTTGATTTTTGGAATTGCAATTAGTATAATTCTTCTCTCAACGACAGATTCCAGGTTTAGAAGAGTAAACTCTTTACAAATGTATATGAACATATTTTCATGCACAGATGTTTATGTCTTATATATGTTTATGTGTATATTTTTTTACATTGAACAGAGTAAAGAAATATAGCAAATGTATCTGATTGTCAAATCCTCCCTTATTTGAGAATATACCATTTCATATTTTTTTAAATTTATTTGACAGATAGAGTTAGACAGTGAGAGAGAGACAGAGAAAAAGTTTTTCTTTCCGTTGCCCCCCCCCCCCCAAATGGCCACCATGGTCGGAGCTATGCCGATCTGAAGCCAGGAGCCAGGTGCCTCCCCCTGGTCTCCCATGAGGGTGCAGGGGCCCAAGCACTTGGGCCATCCTCCACTGCCTTCCCGGGCCACAGCAGAGACCTGGACTGGAAGAGGAGCAACCGGGACTAGAACCCAACGTCCATATAGGATGCCGGCACCACAGACAGAGGATTAACCAAGTGAGCCATGGCGCTGGCCCCTTCCTATTATTTTTAATGCAACAGTAAGGTGGCAGTAATCAACTCAGATGTGCTTCCAATGAACATTTCTTTGGTAGTTGCTAAGCATTGGATTCACTGGTGAGGAAAAATGGTGCTAGACATAGATTTTAGGTACAGGTAAATACAGTTTCATGGAAACAGGGAAACAGATATAAATATCTACATAAGTGAGTTAAAATAAGGATTAGTAAATTTTCATCATTACTACTTATCACCCCTTCATGAACGATTTGAAATACTTCTGTTTGTGTTTGTTTTAGGCATACTTACTGCTGAATAGAATGATCTTGGTAGCATTCACATCTAAGAAATAGTGTTGATTAAATGAACAGCTAAGTTATTAAAGCAGTATCCTTGTATTCAGACTGATATACAGTAGCAGTCAATCAAAATAAATAAGGATATAACTTTGGTTAATCTATTGCAGATCTGTTAATAACAACAGGTTTCTCACAGATAACATTAAATGAATTCCATAACTTATAGCACAGTATTTGTTGAAAAGAACTGTGGGAAGTTTATCTTACGTAGAATCAGAAAATGAAATACTTTTGCCTATATCAAAGACACAAAACTCTATTTGGAGTGTTAATGTAGAGCAGTTAACATTGAGGTATAAACAATATATTTCAAATACTATCCTTTCTTTTGTTGTATGAATCTATTACATTCCAGAACTATTCTCCAAAACACCTTGCTGATATTTCTTCTTCACCCTCCAAAATTTACTTAATGAAAATATTAAAAATCCCAAAGCCTGACTGAAATATAAAAAGTTTACTGGAGTGTTGATTAAACCGTGGCAATTGTCTATGGCCATACCACTCTGAAAGCGCCCGATCTCGTCTGATCTCGGAAGCTAAGCAGGGTCGGGCCTGGTTAGTACTTGGATGGGAGATTAAACTGTGGCAATAAAAATCTGTGACTTTCCAAACAACTGATTTTCTTTTTCTAAATGATAAATGTTGACCGGTGCCGCGACTCACTAGGCTAATACTCCGCCTGCAGTGCCAGCACTCTGGGTTCTAGTCCCGGTTGGGGCACTGGTCTGTCCCGGGAAGGCAGTGGAGGATGCCCAAGTGCTTGAGCCCTGCACCTGCATGGGAGACCAGGAGGAAGCACCTGGCTCCTAGCTTCGGATGGGTGCAGCACACCGGCTGTAGCGGCCATTTAGGGAGTGAACCAACAGAAGGAAGACCTTTCTCTCTGTCTCTATCTCTCACTGTCTAACTCTGCCTGTCAAAAAAAAAAAAAATAATGTTAATTCAGAAAGATAGGATTCGAAACTATATCAGGGTTGGTAGATTAATTCCATATGTTCTCACTACTGATTTCACTGTATCAACTGATTTAATTTTTAATTATTCATCACAAACAAAAACATCTGTTTTGGATTTTGACTATGCTTTGGCGATGACATGATTTTTCTGACAGAAGAAGAAAAGGAAAAATGACATTTCTAAAGTGCATTTCAGAAGATAAGGGCCTTGGATCTCTGAAACTGCTCAGTTTGAAATCCAGCTCTATATTAGTGAGCTGTGAGACTCTAGGCAAGTTATCTTAGATTTTAAGACTCACAGGTTTTTTATGATTTATTTATGTATTTCTTTGAAAACCAAACTGGGAAGAAGCACCCGGCTCCTGGCTTCGGATAGGCACAGTTCCAGCCATCATGGCCATTTTGGGAGTGAACCAATGGAAGGATGACCTTTCTCTCTGTCCCTTTCACTGTCTGTAACTCTACCTCTCAAATAAAATAAATCTTCAAAAAATAAAATAAATTTAGGAGTGAGGAGGAGGAAGATGTGGAGGAAGAAAAGGAAGAAATTACAAAAAAAAAAAAAATAAGGTAGGGTGACACTAAAATGACTTTCAGAGACCAAGTGGTCTATTGTGTTTTACGGGAGCACCAACTGTGGAATATAATCAGAAGACCAATGAGATGGGACAAGTTAGGATTTGGGAAATGTTTGGTTTGTTGGGAAGGAATAGTGTTACATTGCTCACCCTGTTAGTCTACAAGATTTTTCAATCCATGCACCAATTGCACAGAATGAAATCTATTATTTGAAACCTGTTATTGCTCCACATTTTATGAAAATAGTAGAGGAATGTACACACTGAGGGTTTTTTTTTTTTTTTTTTTTGACAGGCAGAGATAGACAGTGAGAGAGAGAGACAGAGAGAAAGTTCTTCCTTCCTTTGGTTCACCCCCCAAATGGCCGCTACAGCAAGTGCGATGCACTGATCCGAAGCCAGGAGCCAGGTGCTTCCTCCTGGTCTCCCATGCGGGTGCAGGGCCCAAGCACCTGGGCCATCCTCCACTGCCCTCCCAGGCCACAGTAGAGAGCTGGACTGGAAGAGAAGTAACCGGGACCAGAACCCGGTGCCCATATGGTATGCAGGCGTCGCAGGGGGAAGATTAACCAAGTGAGCCACAGCGCTGGCCCCACACTGAAATTTATGTTTGTTCACTTGAAGTTTTCAAGGCAGTATTTATGACCAATATCATTCTGCTGTGCTTGTTCACCACAAAATCTGCAGCCTCATGTAAGATCAGAAAAATGGTGCTAGAATTCAGAGCCACTTTGAAAAGCAGAAGGTACTATGCAGATCACTATGGCCACACTGGCTCTACAGTTCAATATGCTCAGATTGCTCTCTGGTCTTGAACATGAGCTGTCGTTCTTCATCAGTCTTATTTTTCTGTTATTTTCCCCTCTCAAATAGGGGTTTTAAGTAATATTGATTTAAATATTTATATTCCTTAGGATGCCAGAAAATAAACTTTGTTATGCTTAGTTTTTATTTATTTATTTATTTATTTATTTATTTATTTATTTTTATTTGAAAGGCAAAGTGACAGAGAGGAAGAGGCAGAGAAGAGATCCTTTACCCCCTGGTTCACTCCCCAAATGGCTGCGATGGTCAGGGTTGGGCCATGCCGAAGTTAGGAGCCAGAAACTCATCCAGATCTCCCAAGTGTGTGCAGGGTCCTGAGTACCGGACCATCTTCTGTTGCTTTCCTGGGCATGTTAAGAGGGAACAAGGCCAGCACCATGGTTCATTAGGCTAATCCTCCGCCTGTAGCGCCGGCACACCGGGTTCTAGTCTTGTTCCGGGCGCCGGATTCTGTCCCGGTTGCCCCTCTTCCAGGCCAGCTCTCTGCTGTGGCTCAGGAGTGCAGTGGAGGATGGCCCATGTCCTTGGGCCCTGCACCTGCATGGGAGACCAGGAGAAGCACCTGGCTCCAGGCTTCGGCTCAGCGCGATGCGTAGGCAGCAGCACGCCAACAGCAGCAGCCATTGGAGGGTGAACCAACGGCAAAGGAAGACCTTTCTGTGCTCTCTCTCTCTCACTGTCCACTCTGCCTGGCATAAATAAATAAATAAATAAATAAGAATTAAAAAAAGAGGGAACAAGATGGGAAGTTGAACAGCCAGGACTGGAATTGGTGCTCCAGTATGGGATCCAATGTGGTGGGTAGTACTTTAACCCACTACACCACAACGCTGGCCCTAGTTAGAATTTGTTTGTTGGTTTGTTTGGTTTTGATGTTTGCAAGTCTGTTTTTCTTTTCGTATCATAATAATAGCACTTCATAAACAAAGTTTACACATGCTCTCTTTTCTTCCTCTGGCAAGCAATCAAAATCCAAAGGCAAATATATACCTGGCATGTATCTTCACAGATAGTTCCAGCAACATGTTTTTAATTCCCAAATTGAAAACCTGTCCCTCTGACAGGGATTTCTTTAGCCACCATATCTCTTTTCAACTTCACTGGGGAAAAAAATGCTCAAAACTGGTCTGTCCCAGCTGTCTTCACTTTCACTCTGCCAACCATCTGCTCACAACTACAACAAAACAGCTCTTTTCAAGGTCTTCCTACTCCCATTATACAAATCCTGAATTTTTTTCTGGATCTTACTTTTCCTCAGTCCCTCAGCAGCATTCCACAGAACATTGTCCATTCCTCTCATCCAAGTCTCTTTTGCTGGCTTTTTCTCCTTTGTCTGATTACCAACAAAAATATGTCTAAAATTAATTTTTGTTCATAGTTTATGAAATATGACCCATCAATAAGCACTCAATGGATTTAAAACAATATTCATTAAATGAATTGAAAACAAAAAATTAAATTATGTAAGTCTACATTTTTATTCCTCACTATAGACCAGATTTTCCAAAATAGTCATTGCAAATTTTCAGTTTCTCATTATCTTTATTATTGGGCCAAGCTGACACAATAGCCTTGATCATTGTTACTTTTTTAAAAAAAGATTTATTTTATTTATTTAAAAGACAGTTACAGAGAGAAGTAGAGCTAGAGAGAGAGAGAGTGAGAGAGGTCTTCCATCCGCTGGTTCACTCCCTGAATGACAGCAACAACCAGAGCTGAGCTGATCTGAAGCCAGGAGCCAGGAGTCTCTTCCAGGTCTCCCACATAGGTGCAGGGGCCCAAGGACTTGGGACATCTTCTACTGCTTCCCAAGGCACACCAGCAGGGCGCTGGATTAGAACTGGGGAATGCAACTGTACTCAAACCATCGCCCATATAGGATCCCAGCATTCCAGGCCACAGTTTTTACTTGTTGTGCCACAGCACCAGCCCTGATCATTGCAAATTATTCAGCTGAGGAAAAATATGGAATTTTGTTTATTCTTCAAATACAAAATAAAGCAAAATGGCTCTATACAAGTTCCTCTGTAGGAAAAGGTGTCGATCTTGGTGAATAGTAATGCAGTGTCCCACAATACATAAGCAAATTGCCTACATGTACAGCAGTGATAATGATAGTTTTTTTCCTGAAGCATGATAGTTAGAAACATGTCCATAATATGTACAACTAAATAATAAATGATTACATATGTAATTTTTCTATTTTTAAAGCTGTAAATACCTGCTAACAAATAGAGAAGGAAAATATATACTTGAATAACAGATTCAGAAAGAGATTATAAATGAATACTAGGATGAATACAGTAATTGGTTGAGAAACAGTATTTGCTTACTTCTTAAGTAAATCTTTTAATTAGTTCAAAGTAGAGCACTGTATGTGTATATGGGTTGGAGGGGTATGAAGGTGAGTGTGACTAATCCTTGCAGCACTGATGATGGTTCAACCAACATTATGTTTCTCTTGTAGTGCTGCCAAATGAAAGGAAGTCATTTCCCTGAAATAATCATACAAAATATGTTTAATGTGACACAATCAAGTCTTGATATTTAATGTTTAGTTTACAACAATGAAGCTTTTGGCACAGTAAGTTAAGGTGTTGCAAGGGATGCCTGTATCCCACAGGAGTGTCTAAGTTCAAGTCCTGCCTCTGCTTCTGATGCAGCTTCCTGCTCATGTAGGAGGAAGCAGGTGCTTGCCGCTCATGTAGGAGACCTGGATTGAGTTCCTGTGTCTTGACTTTGGCCTGGCCAAACAACCCCCTGTTGTTGTGGGCATTTGGGGAGTAAACCAACATATGTAAGATGTAAGATGGAGCTCTCTCTCTCCCCCACCCCGCAGTCTTTCAAAATATGAGTTTAAATAAACATGGAATGACATAACAGGATAATAGATAATTCCAATGTGTGGGGAATTTTAAACTAAAACTAGGTACACCTTTTCAGAGTTAATTTTTTAAAAATTACTAAATAGCTGAAAGGGTTAGCACAGACAAAAGAGAATGCAATTAAATATATTATATAAAATTTGGTTGGATTCTCAAGGTAAAATGCTATTCAGCATTGTTTTGGAGAACATGGAGGTTTTGAATTTTATATTCATATTACTATGGAAGCAGTGTTCATTTTCTTTTCTTTTCTTTTTTTACCTAGAAACATTTTATTTAAGGTATATAGACTTCGCACATTTCATATATAAAAATTTAGGAGTTTTAGAATCTTTTCTGTGTTTTACTGTGGAAAGTTTGGCTGCAATGTGTCCTGGTGAAAATCTTTCTGGTCATGTCTATTAGGAGTTCTATATGCTTCTTGTACTTGAGTGTCCCTTTCTTTCTCCAAATTGGGGAAGTTTTCTGTAATTATTTCCCTAAATAAGTCCTTTAATCTTTTCTCTCTTTCCACAACTTCAGGAACTCCTAAGACCGTATGTTGGATCATTTGGTAGTGTCCCTTAAATCTCCAACACTGCTTTTAATTTTTCTATTTTTTTTCTTCTTTATGGTCTGATTGTAAAATTTCCATTGATTTAGAGTATCTAACTTGGATATTCTTTCTTCTGCCTCCCCAAGTCTGTTGTTAAGGCTTTCCACCACATTTTTATTTGATCTATTGAATTGTCATTTCTAATATTTCATTTTGATTTCTCTTTCTTTCTTTTTTTTTTTTTTTTGACAGGCAGAGTTAGACAGAGAGAGAGAGAGAGAGAGAGAGAGACAGGACTTCCTTCCATTGGTTCACCCCTCAAATGGCCACTACGGTGGACGCGCTGTGCTGATCCAAAGCCAGGAGCCAGGCGCTTCTTCCTGGTCTCCCAAGGGCGTGCAGGGCCCAAGCACCTGGGCCATCCTCCACTGCACTCCCGGGCCACAGCAGAGAGCTGGACTGGAAGAGGAGCAACCAGGACAGACCCGGCACCCTAGCCGGGACTAGAACCCGGGGTGCCAGTGCCCCAGGCGGAGGATTAGCCACGTGAGCTGCAGGACTGGCCATGGTTTCTCTTTCAAATATCAATTTCTTGTGGAAAATTAATTCATTTCATGTATGAATTTCTTTAATTTGTGGAATTGCTTCTAATCCTATGATTAATTTTTTGAATACCTTTTCAGGTATTTCATCAATCTCTTCATCTTCACATTCTAGGCTTGAAGTGTTTTTTGTATTCCTTTGAAGGCATCATGTTGACTTCCTTATTTTTATTTCTTGAATTTCTGAGTTTATTTTTATGCATTTGTAGAGATACTTGTTGGTTTCTTTTTCCTATGATGGCTTTTATCTTTGGACTATGCCTCTATGGCTTAGTGGAATGTCTGCTCTTTCAGTGAATACCCAGACGTGTGTGCTGGGTGTGGCCAGGGAGCTGTGTTCAGTGCTCCAGTGTGTGGGGAGTATACAAGGTGACACCCAAGTTCGGTATGGTAGATCACCTCTTTTTTTTTTTTTATCAGAGGTGAGAGTTTCATCAGCTCTATTAGCATAGTCTCACCCTCACCTATTCTCGTCAAAGGTAACCAATGCCCAGGCGCTAGCCCCAGCAGGTGCAATATTCATCTGCACTGCCTCAAGGATCACCCAAAGTATCCATGCACCCCTTCAGTGTGAGCATGGATCTTGCAGCAATTACCCACCCAATGCAATCAGAGAGCCCTGAGCAGATGGAGTTGCCAGCCTCTACTGCCCAGAGACCTAGCCACACCCTGCACCTTCCCATGCAGCCACAGTGTTTCTACAGTCCCAACACACAAGGCTCCCACAATCACATGGTGCTAAACATTCCCTCCATGTTGCAAGACTCTCCTGTCCATAGAGAGGCAGAAATGGTCCCAGAGCCAGCTGCCTGTGAGAACTGTATCCAGGCAGCCTGAGCCCCAGAGTCTGTGACGTGCTTGGAGGCTGCAGGCACCTCATAGCCCTACATGGGTGCCCAGCCTCTGTCAGTCCTCCTAGCCATCTCAGGTGTCTCCTCTCAGCTGTTTGTTGGACACATTGACACAAGCTGTTACATATGTCCAAAATGGTGCCAACCCTCTCTCAGCCAGTTGCAGGGTGCTGTTGTCAAGGGGAGAAAAGATGTGCATCTATTTTGCCTCTAATTGATCAGGTACACTGTTCCCCACAGGGCTCCAGGCCGGACTCATGCCAGGCTTTCCTCGCAGCAATATCACAAGAGTCTTGGGCTGCTGCATTCTGTTCTCATCCCACTCTCCAAAGCTGGTACTGAGACTTAGCTGCTAGAGTCCCATGTTGTGTCCGTGCTCATGCTGTAAATTCACACCCTCCATGTTGAGCCACAGAACCCCTCTTCCTTCTGTGGAGTGTCCACAGCAGTTTTCTCCCTGACTCTTCCCTGAGATGGTGCTCTCTCCACTTTCTTCTTCTTCTTCTCCTTCTCCTCCTCCTCCTCCTCCTCCTCCTTATTCCTCCATCTTGGAATCTCCTCATGAAAATCTCAATTTATTTTCTAATGGTAGTGAGGTCAGGTAAGTAAACATCCTAACAAAAAAAGGACCATTATGTATTTAAGGATGCAGTTCTATCCTGACTGCAATTAACTTTCAAATGGTTCAAAATGGAACATGGTAAAACAGTCCAAATTTAGATGGTGGACATACACGTCTTCATTGTGTTTTGTCATTAACTTTATGTATGTTTAGAGTTTTTCACAATATGTCAACTGTGAAATTTCATTTCTCTTCATGAGGTTTACGAGGTTTGAAAATCTGCTCTTGCCCAGGGATGGTAAGAATATAGTAACCGAATTTTTCTATATATTCAATGGTGATTTATAAATGTTCTTGAAAAGTAAATTCTAAAAATGTAACAAAAATATAAGAATGTTTATTTCTGCTTCAATCATATCAAATGATTGAAATAATGGTCATATATTGCTTAAGGACCAGGACACATTTTGAGAATTGCATCTTTAGGTGATTTTGTCATGTTGCAAATATCATACAGTGTGCATAGTTAAGCAGATCCGTATTTCTGTCATCGTTGTATGAACATCATAGAGCATTCATATCTGTATCTCCTTTCTAATGCTAAGTACACAAGTGCTAATATAATTCTGCTTGTATAATTCTGAGAATGAAGTCTAGAAAGAAGACCATTTTAAATGATCTGTATGTAATTTGCCTTGAAAAAGTTAAAAAAACAAAAAGAAGAAGAATAAATATTAAACCTAAATACTTTTATATCTTATGCACATTTCTAGGCCGCTTATATTAATACAAGGATCAGACCCCACAGAGAATTTGTGGTTTCCTTGTGCTGTCGTAACAATCTACTTCACTTTCCTGTTAGTTACAAAATTTAGTTCAAGATAGGATGCTTCTCTCAACAACAGTTAAAATATTCCCATTTTTATTTGGAATATGCACTGAAGTAGTTTTATACAATATGGTGCTTTAGAGCTTCTATTTAGTACTCAAGGAAAATTTTGCTTTATGTTGAGTGACGTTTATTTTTAATCCCATGTTCTCTTTTAAATAGGTAAGGGCAAAATATGTTTTTCCAAAGCATTTTTCCCCAAATGCTTCAGAATATAATATGTTAGCATTGAAATGACTTTAAAATACCATTTCTCCATTCCAATAAGAATACCATATTCAATTAATTAGAGAATCAAGTTGTGTGTGCTGGTAGGGGTGGTAAACAAGTATTACTTCTGTTTTTTTTTTTGTTTGTTTGTTTGTTTTTTTGTTTTAATTTGAGAAAGCAGCCAGCACCGTGGCTCACTAGGCTAATCCTCCGCCTGTGGCGCCTGCACACCAGGTTCTAGTCCCTGTCGGTAGGGGTGCTGGATTCTGTCCCGGTTGCTCCTCTTCCAATCTGGTTCTCTGCTGTGGCCCAGGAGTACAGTGGAGGATGGCCCAAGTGCTTGGCCCTGCACCCCCTTGGGATACCAGGAGGAAGCGCCTGGCTCCTGGCTTTGGATCGGCACAGTGTGCCAGCTGTGGCGGCCATTTGGGGGATGAACCAACGGCAAAGGAAGACCTTTCTCTGTCTCTCTCTCTCTCACTGTCTAACTCAACCTGTCCAAAATAAATCAATAAATAAAAATTTTTAATTTGAGAAAGCAGATTTAGATTCCATTCTTCAGGAGGGGGCCTGAGCAGGCTGGATGTCCTCTTTTCACCACACTCTCTTGTTCTTTCTTATGAAAGGAGAAATTATTTATGTGTTGTGGAATTGGTGAGAAGTTGATGTACAGCAACCCATATCCCAAATAGTGTCTCTTGTTATAGAAAGTACCAATAATTTGTCTCAGGACCAGAAATAACTGTTTTTTGCCTTCCAAGACCATCAGCAATTCCGTGTGTGGGTTTCATGAAGCCTGCTGTGAGACCCCACAGTCGGCAGCACGCAATGAGAGTGTACTGCTCAGACCCAACTTTTACAACATGAGAATTCCATAATTTCAACTCAGTGGGCTTGGGTGGATGGATAAGGTATGGTACAAGTAGAAGGAAGTTCCATTTTTAGTTGAATCTAAATTGCATTCTCCAATCTAGCTTTTATAGGAAACCCTTATATTTAGAGCATTATTGAACTCTTAGGTTGTATAGTGATGACATTGCTGTATTTTGTTCTATAAGCTGCCCTAGTATTCATTTCAGAATATAAGAAACATAAGAGGAAAATGGAGCTGATTTTGAATAATCACATAATGCTCTATCTATATATCTGTATGTTCATCTTTTTTTCCTTTTCTACACACTATTGAGAAAACAAATTTAAGAATTAGCATTTTATTGAGTGAATAATATAACATTGGGAGAGTAAATTTTTGCTCTAGTTTTGAAAGTCTAAAAATGTGTTATTATTATTATTATTTTTTTTTCAGGCAGAGTGGATAGTGAGAGAGAGAGACAGAGAGAAAGGTCTTCCTTTTTGCCGTTGGTTCACCCTCCAATGGCCGCTGCGGCCGGCACATCGCGCTGATCCGAAGCCAGGAGCCAGGTGCTTCTCCTGGTCTCCCATGCGGGTCAGGGCCCAAGGACTTGGGCCATCCTCCACTGCCTTCCCGGGCCATAGCAGAGAGCTGGCCTGGAAGAGGGGCAACCGGGATAGAATCCAGTGCCCCGACCAGGACTAGAACCCGGTGTGCCGGCGCCGCAAGGCAGAGGATTAGCCTGTTAAGCCACGACGCCGGCTAAAAATGTGTTATGAAGATGGCATTTTGATATGTTGAAATGAGGGAAGGAATGGGAACAAAACATTATTAAATATATTTTGGGTATGATTTAAATATGAATGTTTAAAAATTTTCAAAATTTTATCCACCTTTTTTATTGGGCTGACTTGTGTCCAAAGAGAAAAGACATAGTCTGAAAATAGTGTATTCTTATAATTTTAGCATCCAATATTTATGTAGTTTAACTTATCACTGTAGCTAGATTAAAACACAGAAATTTTAAAGCACCAAATAAATACTGACTTCATTCCTTTATGTTATTAATGAGTTGTACAGTTCCTAAGGATTTAATGCTAGCAGGTGGATTACAACCAGCAAATAAGTTGTATAGGCAAAGTAAAGCTGTTATCAGCAATATCATTTCCATATTAAATGGAAACTAAAGACATTATACTCACACCAGACTAAAAGAAGGAAAGACTTAAGGAATCATACAATTTAATCATAAAGTGGTCATTTTTAGAAAACCATTTAAGATGATAAATTATGAATTCTTCTTGCTGGATAGGTGGCAGAGAAAGGACTCAAACCCTGGCACTCCCTAGCCAGCTGCCTAACCTGCTGTGCTGCACTGGCTCCCCAAAAATGATGGAGAGTATACAGGGCTTATTGTACTATATTTTTCAGCATTCATTACAGTTTGAATGACTTCAAAATAAAAATCTGGGAGAACTAGAGTGAAAGACATTCTAGGCCCTGGCCTCTACACTGTCCCTGGGTGCCACACGCCCCCTGTGGCCAAGCGCAAGTCCATACCTTGGCTCTTGCTCTCTGCCAACCTGAACATGGGAAGGAAAACTTACTAGTCGATTAAAATGGGCTAATTAAACAGGCTGGCCAGACCAGCAAGAAGTGATGTCCACAATGCTCAAAGTCCAAGGTATTTGACCAGTACCCAAGGCCCGGGGTTCTCAACTCAGCATGCTAAGGGTTAACTGCCATTCTGGGAAAGCCACTCTGCAGGGCCCACCCTTGGCCCCTGCTGGCTGAAGAGAGAAACTTATCCAGTGTCCAGCCTGAACATTCCCTGTCTCTACCCTGAGGTCCAGGCAGCTGGACGTGGCCTTCACCCATCACCCAAACCCACCTGGTGTCACAGGAAGTTGGCACTCTTACCAGTATTTTTGGAAACCCTAGCCCAGCACCCTGCTATTGACCCTTGTCTACGTGTCGCAAGTGTCCACCCCCTGCTGCTGCCATTGAAGGGCTGCTCTTCCACCACCCCCACTGTGCACACGACATGACCCCTGTTGCTGCTGCAGTGCCTCCCAGCAGAACTTTGGGAAACTGTGGGTGTTCCCAGCAGGCTGGGACGAAGGATACCTGCTTCTACCTCACCAGTGCTCATGGTGCTGCCTGGAGCTCTGCAGTCCAGTACTGCTGCCACCCACCAATGTGGCCATTTAAAGTCAAACTGACGATGGCCACATAAAACTGAAGCTTGGGCTTCTGGGAAACATCAGGCACACTGAGAGGTCTCCACGGCCACATGGGACAGGGCGGAGAGGTGAGAGGCTGTTCCCCTCAGGCAGGCCTGTGCTGGACAGCATCGTTATTCCCCACTTCCTCCTGCAAGAAGTCCTCCTCCCACGTCTCCCAGGCCCTGGCCCTGGGGATCTGGTGTTGCCAGTGGGGTGTTGGCCACCTGCCTCCTTAGCACAGTAGCTCGTCAGTCTCATAATATGAAATTCTATCAATCATTATTAAGTCTGTTCATCTCTTGGGTAGGTGTTATCATCCTACACTTTAAACCCGTATGAGCTTCAGAGCTCAGTGAACTATGGTGAACACTAGACATACACAGACCTATGTCTGATAGCTACTTTTCTAGCATCTATGTGCTCGACCAGTTTCTTAATTCTCTCCCTCCATTGCTCTCTCACATGTTAGCTTTCTCATTCTCTGGCTCTCCTTTCTATTAGGAAATCTTAAATACTTGAAATAGTGATGAGAACAAGTTGAGGGGAGAAATAGAGATACAGTCCATGTCTGTTTCACATAGCCAATAAAAGTAAGTTGACAAAATGTGTAGAATTTGTTAGGAATATTAGAATAAATGTAAGGAATTTAGTAACAAATTCCTTGCATTTTAGATAACTTGTAGGTATTTGATTTTAATTATTTTTTTGTAAAATATATTACATAAATTCATTTTGTAAAATATATATTACATAAATTCATTCATTACATAAAACATTTATAATTAATTATCATTTCTTTTTGGTTATCATAAAAGGTATATTTGAAGAAGATAACCAAGCTTAATAGCAAAACAAGAAACCTTATCTAAATATTAAAATTTACAATTTGCTTCTTTACAGATGAATTACTGAGTTTTTAAGGGACTTAAATAAAATGATATATATAGATTCTGGCTCAAAATGGCAGGTAAATTATATTTAACTATTTCATTTGTAATAGGTCACAGTGAAGATATACAAATACATAAAGAAAAAATAAGCAAATCAATTAAAAATCATGGAGCACAGAAAGACAAGAAAATACAAAAATTTTTGGAAGAACTCCCAGAATAAAGCAGATGGTAGTTGATCCAATTAAATTAATTAGTATTTATAATGAATAATATTTATATAGATATAATACTTTAAATGCTGCATATCAACATTCTGTTTTCAGAGATAACATATAGAAAAATCCTATAAACAATTACAGCTATACACTAGAATGTGTAAGTTGTAGCCTAAATGTAAGAAATAAGATAATAATACTATATTGAAATAAAGAAGAAACATTAATGATTGAAATAGCCTTGTCTTATAAACTTAAGAATTAATATAACCTTTAAGATTTTTATATCAATGGGTAAAATACATTTAAAATAATTATATAACAACTATTAAATGCAACCATTAAAATAACCCAAATGGGACAAAAGATAAATCAAAGAAAATAGTCAATAACAAATAGAAAACAAAGCTTCACATATGTAAATAAAATAATTATCCAAATATTAAAAATAAGTGCTTAATGTAGAATAATTTACATTATACATTATTTTTTTTATTTTTGCATGTTTGGGGAATACTACAAATTATTAAACACAATGACTTTTTTTTTTTGACAGGCAGAGTGGATAGTGAGAGAGAGAGACAGAGAGAAAGGTCTTCCTTTTTGCCATTGGTTCCCCTCCAATGGCCACTGCGGCCAGCGCATCATGCTGATCCGAAGCCAGGAGCCAGGTGCTTCTCCTGGTCTCCCATGCGGGTGCAGGGCCCAAGGACTTGGGCCATCCTCCACTGCCTTCCTGGGCCATAGCAGAGAGCTGGCCTGGAAGAGGGCAACCGGGATAGAATCCAGTGCCCTGACCGGGACTAGAACCGGGTGTGCCGGCGCCGCAAGGCAGAGGATTAGCCTGTTAAGCCACGGTGCCGGCCCAGAATGACTTTCAACTCAGGTTCATTTTATGTTTCCTCATTTTCAGATTCAGATAGCATTTTGGCAGAATTATCATTGCATTGTCATTTCAGGAAGCATCTACAGCATACATGTGCATAATTTGTTGAAATATTAATAATATTCACTGAATTTTTTTATTTATTTATTTTTATTTGAAAGGCAGAGAGGCAGTGACAGAGAGAGATGGAGATCACTCATCTGCTCATTCATTCCCCAAGCACAATAGCCAGAACATGCCAAGCCAAACCTGGGAGCCAAGAGCTCAATCTGGGTCTCTGTGGTAGCCTGATACCCATCTACTTGAGCCATTCCAGGGTCACATTAGCAGGTAGCAGGGTCAGGGAGCTGAGCCTGGACTCCAACCCAGAACCTGGAATATACGATGTAGGTATACCAAGCAGGGTTTTCCACTATACCAAACACTCACCCAAGTGGTGCTGATTTTAACCAGTTACTTGGCAAGAAAGTGGAACATAGAACAAAATATACAAAGAAAATGAATCTAAATCTAACATATCACTGCTCCATTAAATATAAATGATCTACAACATCAGACAAAAGAGGTTATTGGATTAAAAGTAAAAATTTGAAAATACATATACTTTATTTTTTAACATTTTATTTAAGGTATACAAATTTTATGTATTTCCTATATACAGTTTCAGGAACAGAGTGATTCTTCTCAACCTACTACTCTTCCCACCCATGTATTCACCCTTCTTCTTCCTCCCTCTCCTATTTCCATTTTTACTTTTTAATAATTTCTTTCTCCAGTCATAAGTTGGTGGACATCTGGACATCCTCATATGAGTATATGAATAAATAATGAGAAATGTATAAATTAACAAAAGAATATAACACGAGGTGTGTGCTGTGGCATAGGCTGTATAATCTCTGCCTGCAGCACTGTTATCCAATATGGTACCCAGTTTCAGTCCTAACTGTTCCACTTCTGGTCCACCTTCCTACTAATGCACCTTTGATAGCAGTGGAAGATGCACAAGTCTTTGAGCCCCTTAACACATGTGGGAGACCTGGATGAAACTCCTGGCTCCTGGCTTCAACCTAGCCCAGGCCTGGCCCAACCCAAACCATTGTTGCAATTTGGGGAGTGGATGGAAGACCTCTCTCTCTCTCTCTCTCTCTCACTAACTCTGCCTTCAAATAAAATAAATCTTTGAAACATATATAACAATTCTATATATCTATGTCCTTAATAGCATAGCTTTAAAATACATAAGCAAAACATTGATATAATTAAAGAAGGAATATATACATTCACAGTTAACAAATACCACTTTCTCAATCATGGATAAAACAAATAGAAATCAGCAAAAATACAGCAGAAATGGATAGTCATATTAACAAGTTTGATCTGATGAACATTTTTAGATATGTATAACATGTATAACAACAACTATGCATTCTTTTCAAGCCCTAAAAATATTTGACAATGTAAACCATATCCTGAAAAAATAACACAAGTGTCCAAGTTTTAAAAAGATTTGGTGTACATGAGCTATCTTTTCTGACAATAATGGAATTACACTAGAAACCAGTAGCTGAAAGATCTCAGGGAGAGTAATAAATATATTGAAATTCAACAAACTTCTAAATAAAACAAGAAGTTTTAAAGAATCTCAAAAATAATTTTAGCTTGACAAAAAATGAAAATACTCATACAAAAATGTATGGCCTGTGATTTTGCAGTGGTGAAATAAAAATAGCACAAAATAATCTTTTTTTTTTCCTTGACAGGCAGAGTTAGACTGAGAGGGAGAGAGAGAGAGAGAGAGAAAGGTCTTCCTTTTCCGTTGGTTGATCCCCCAAATGGCTACTACGGCCGGTGCTGCACCAATTGGAAGCCAGGAGCCAGGTGCTTCCTCCTGGTCTCCCATATGGGTACAGGGCCCCAGGACATGAACCATCCTCTACTGCCTTCCTGGGCCACAGCAGAGAGCTGGACTTGAAGAGGAGCAACCGGGACAGAATCCGGCACCCCAATCAGGTGCCGCAGGCCGAGGATTAGCCTAGTGAGCCACGGCGCCGGCCGACAAAATAATCTTTATTTCTTTTTTTTTTTTTTTTAATTTTTTTGACAGGCAGAGTGGATAGTGAGAGAGAGAGACAGAGAGAAAGGTCTTCCTTTGCCGTTGGTTCACCCTCCAATGGCCGCCGCGGCTAGCACGCTGTGGCCAGCACACTGCGCTGATCCGATGGCAGGAGCCAGGTGCTTCTCCTGGTCTCCCATGCGGGTGCAGGGCCCAAGGACCTGGGCCATCCTCCACTGCACTCCCTGGCCACAGCAGAGAGCTGACCTGGAAGAGGGGCAACCGGGACAGAATCCGGCGCCCTGACCGGGACTAGAACTCTGTGTACTGGTGCCGCAAGGCAGAGGATTAGCCTAGTGAGCCGTGGCGCTGGCTCAAAATAATCTTTAAAAATAAGAAAAGTTCTAAATCAATCATCCAAGTCATGGGTTGTTAAAATATCTGTAAAGGGTCACATATTAAATATGTATGCTTTGTAGAGTCATATGGTTTAATTCAGAATTATTCAACTCTGTCATCATAATAGATAAAAGACAGAAACAATACATAAATGAATGAGCATAACTAAGTTCCAGTAAAACCTTATTCACAAAAGGCAAACAGTTGGATCTAAGAAGATTAATTGATGAATAACCTTTGCTTCTAATTCAGGAACATTTGTTGGTCAAAAGCAAGCAGAGACAGGAATTAAGGAAGACCAGAGCAGAAATTAATAAAACTGAATGAAGAAACACATAGAAAATAAACATATGAAACCAAAAGTTAATTCTCTGAGTACAATTTAAAAATAATAAAACTTGATTCCAAGATGGCTGAATACAGAAAGATGTGCTGCTTAAGACCAGGGAAAATATAAGAAGAAAAATGGAGGAAGTTATTCTCAGGGGAGAGTTGAAGAGAAGTTTGCAGTGGAAATTCTACAGGAGGAAGAGGGACACTGTGCAGCAATGTGGCAGGTGCACACAGCAATGAGCAGGGATACCACAAATGAAAGACACAAGCTTTGGGAGAGAGAGGTGAGAGCTCACTGGGGCAGCTCCTGCCACTGTTACATTGCCTGAGAGAGAGCTTTGCAGATCACCCTGATTTTGGGTCTGGCCTGGAGCCCTAGCAGGGCGAGGGTACCCACCTAATCTAGCAAAAGAAAAGCACATTTCTTTCTCCATCCCCCAACAAGGGCATCCAGCAACTGGCAGGGAGGAGGCACCGTTTTGACACCAGTAGAAGCTGTGTCGGGGTGTGTGTGTGTGTGTGTGTGTGTGTGTGACCCAGGGGATTTTACCAGAGGGAAAAAATCCACATTTCCCACTGACTTTGAGATTGGAGGGAGGATTAATGGGGGCTGAGTACCAACATAGGATTGTGGGATGTCCCCATCCTCTCAACTTATCACATGCTCTAGGACTCAAACTGCCAAGTCAGACTCCAAGAGGCAGCTGACTCTGGGAATGTCTCTTCTCTCTCCATATGCAGAATAAGCTCATGGGGCTGAGCAGATCCTTGGCACCTTAATGACTGTGGGAGCCTTGCACACTGAGATTGATGGAATGATGTGACTGTAAGATAGGGTGCAGGGTATAGCTGGATCTCTGAATATTCTGTGTGTCTGGCATCAGAGGCTCAGAACTCCTTCACCACCTGGGGTGGGTCATTGCACAGGGTTTCTTGCTCACTCTGGAAGGGGGTTGTACTAACCCTGGGCTACATCTAGACATTGATCACATTGGAAGAGAAGGAGGTGAGATTGTGATTACTCTAACTGGTGTGATCACACCCTCTCCTCTCTGACAATAGAAGAGATCTACCACGGTCAACTTGGTGTCACCCTGGATTCTCACCCTACTCTGGAGCACTGACAAGAGCTCTATGGCCACACTTAGAAAATGTCTCTGGGTATTCACTGAAGGAGCAGACACTCCACTAAGCCACAGAGGTATAGTTCAAATATAAAGTCCATCAGAGGATAAAACCAACCAGTGTTTCCAGAAACACCTAAAAATAAATGCAGAAATTCAGGAAATAAGAATAAGGAAGATGACAAGACTTAAGAATCTAGATAAAATATGCAGACATATAGAGTCTGAATAGCACACTCCACAATGAACGGTGGGTCATACAAGAATTCAAAAGGGAAATAAAAAAGTTCCTGTAAATGAATGAAGATGACAATATAGTACAACATATCAAAACTCATGAGATACTGCAAAAGAGGCATTCGGCAGGCAGTTTATAGCAATTGGTGCCTACATAATGAAATTTGAAAGGCATCAAAAATGTGCCATCAATTCATCTCAAGGACCTAGACAAACAACAAAGACTCTCCCAGCAATGAAAGCCCAGGATCAGATGGCTTCACTGTTGATTTCTACAGTCTTTTAAGAAGAACCAATTCCGCCAGCGCCACGGCTCAACAGGCTAATCCTCCGCCTTGCAGCGCCAGCACACAAGGTTGTAGTCCTGGTCGGGGTGCTGGATTCTGTCCCGGTTGCCCCTCTTCCAGGCCAGCTCTCTGCTGTGGCCAGGGAGTGCAGTGGAGGATGGCCCAAGTGCTTGAGCCCTGCACCCCATGGGAATCCAGGAGAAGCACCTGGCTCCTGCCATCGGATCAGCGCGGTGCGCCGGCTGCAGCGCTCCTGTCGCGGTGGCCATTGGAGGGTGAACCAATGGCAAAAGAAAAACCTTTCTCTCTGTCTCTCTTTCTCACTGTCCACTCTGCCTGTCAAAAGAAAAGAAAAAAAAAAAAAAAGAAGAACCAATTCCAATTTTTCTGAAGCTATTCAAAACAATTGAAATGTAGGGATCCTCCAAAACACCTTCTTTGAGGCCCACATCACCTTAATTCCTAAACCTGAAAAAAGATACAACAGAGAAAGAGGAATACAGTCCAGTTTTCCTGATGAACATATATGCAAAAATCCTCAACATAATACCAGCTAATTGAATCCAAACAACACATCTGAAGAATCATTTACCCAGACCAAGAGGATTTATCCCTGGTATGCAGAGATGGTTCAACATTCGCAAATCAATAAATGTTATACATCACATTAACAAATTGAAGAATAAAAACTATATGAGTATACATGCAGAGAAATCATCTGATGAAATACAACATCCTTTCATTCTGAAAACCTTAAGCAATTTGGGTATAGAAAGATCATTCCTGAACAAAATCAGGAAATTTATGACAAACACACAGCCAGCATCATATTGAATGGAAAATACTTTGAAGCACTTCCACCAAGATCCAGAACCACCAATTTCAGGATGACCAATTTTACCATTACCATTCAATAAATCCTGGAAGTTTTAGCCAAGGCTATTAGGAAAGAAAAAGAAATCAATAGGATACAAATTGGAAAGGAAGAAGTCAAATTATCCCTGTTTGCAGACAACATGATTTTATACATGAGGGACCCAAAAGGCTACACTAAGAGACAATTGGAATTCCAAAGGGAGTTTGATCATGTTGTAGGATATAAAATTAATATGCAAAAATAAATAACCTTTGTATACTAAAACAATGTGTATACAAGCTGAGAAAGAGCTTCTAAGATCACAATAGCTACAAAATTCAAAATAGCTATAAAATTTTTAAATACCTTGGAATAAATTTAACCAATTAGGTGAAAAATTTCTACAATGAATATTACAAATAATAAAATAAGATATAGAAAAGACAAAAAATGGAAAATATCAATGTTGGTGGATTGTAAGAATACAATGTGATACCAAGCAAAATATCAATCACTTTCTTCTCAGATCGAGAATAATGATGCTAAAATTCATATGGAAACATTAAAAACCCATGTCACTAACACAAATTACAACAAAAAGAAATCCAGAGGCATCACAATACAAGATCTCAAGACATACTACAGGACAGTTATAATCAATGCAGCCTAGTTCTAGCACAACATGAGATATGCAGACCAATGGAACATAATGGAAACTCCAGAAATCAACCCATACATATACAATCAACTAATCTTGGATGAAAAAGCTAAAATCAATCTCTGGAAAGGAAAGTCTCTTCAAGAAATGGTGCAGGGAAAATTGTATCTCAGTATGCAGAAGTAAAAAACAAGACACCTTTCTTTCAACTTATGCAAATATCAATTTTAAATGGATTAGGGATCCAAATCTACAACCTGATACCATCAAATTATTAGAGGAGAAATGTAGGGAAATTCTGCAAGACATTGGCACTGGTCAATATTTCCTGGAAAGAACACAGAAGCACAGGCAATCAAAGCCAAAATAGAGAAGTGGGATTACATCAAGCTAAGAAGCTTCAGTATTGCAAAGGAAACATTCAGAATGTGAAATGACAACCAATAGAATGGGAGAAAATATTCGCAATCTATGAAACAGATAATAGATTAATATCCCGAATCTATAAATATCAAGAAACTCAACAACCAAACAATCCAGTTTAGAAATGGGCAAAGAACTTGAACAGACATTTTTCAAAAGAAGAAATTCAAATGGCCAACAGTCATGAGATTATGCTCAGGGTCACTAGCTATCAGTGAAATGCAAATAAAAAACACAGTGAGGTTTCATCTCACCCATTAGAATTGCTCTCATACAGAAATCAACAAACAATAAAACTGGTGAAGATATGGGGAAAAAGGTACCCTAATCCACTGTTGGTGGGAATGCAAACTGGTGCAGCCATTGTGGAAGACTGTACGAAGATTCTTCTGAAAGCTGAAAATACATCTACATTATAACCCAGCCATCCCACTCCTGGAAATGTACACAAAGGAAATTAATCAGTATATGAAAGAGTTATCTGTACCACCATGCTGATTGCAGCTCTGTTCACAGTAGCTAAGATATGGAAATCAGCCCAGATGCCTATCTTCTGATGACTGGGTAAACAAATTGTGGTGTGTGTGTATATAGCATGGAATAGCATTCAGACATAAAAAAATAATGAAATTCTGTCTTTTACAACAAAATTGATGCAACTGGAGACCATTATATCTAGTGAAATAAGCCAGTTCCAAAAAGGCAGATAACATGAGTTTTCCCTGACCTGTAATAACTAATGGAGTACCAAAAAAATGTAATGAATATGAGTGAAATTGACATTTTGACATTGAATGATTTTTTGCAACCCTTGTCTACTGTTTTGGGAACAGTGTTTTTCTTCTTACTTTTTTTTTGAATTCTTTACTTAGTGTAGGGTTAATTTTACAATTATAAAGTAAACTGAAAGTAGGTAATTTAAAAATAACAAAGAATAAGAAAGGAAAAAGAAGGGATAGTGGAAGTGTGTCAGGAAGGACGGGAGGGTGGGAAATATCACTGTGCTCCTAAATCTGTATATATGAAATACATGAATTTTTCTCACCTTAAAAATTATAAAACAAAAACTAATAAAACTTTAGCTAGAAGATTATGAAGTAAAGAGATAAGAATATGAAGATTGGAAGATATTATATTACTACAAACAGTACACATTAACAGGATGATAGGTAAACATAGTGAATGACTGCATGCTTATAAATGGTACATTCTAGGTAAAAATGGTGTGGCATGGAGCAGTCCCTTATATGTTAATTAATTAGATAGGCTATGTGCTGCAAAAGTATCTTTGAATTACCATTGTGGGACATACTATTAATATGGGCAGGTCACAATTAAAGGATTGTAGAAATAATTTCTTACTGGATTCATGGTTCTAGAGAGAATGCAAGGGAAAGATCAGAGAAAAAATTGTGGAAACTAATTTTTCAAATTTTTCTCATGTAGAAGGTATCATGGAAATAATCCTGTTTGCCATCAATATGACACTACATTTATAGTGACTCAGGATCAAATATGGATTGAATGGCACTCAAGTGAAATCTTTGAAATAGAAAGTTTAAATTTAATCAAACTTCATGAATTCCCTGTACCAGCTTCTATGTTTCTCCAATCTGGTGTGCATCCTGTTATGTGACATTACATGCATCCTGTCAGCTGAGTTCCTTACCACTGAGTTGGTTTAGCCAATGGAAAACACCAGCAAGAATCACAGAGAGAAAGAAGGGGAGATATGAAGTTATTTATTTCACTGATTTAACAGTGTTTTCATATCTTTATGTTAGCAGAGGTTATATTTCTTAACTAAAACCACAGCTCCAGCTAAATGACCTTTTCCTAGATATAACTAGGAATATCTGAAATATTTCAAGTAATTATTTTATTGTGGTTTTCATTTATTTTCATGTTATTTGAAAGGCTGAGAGAGAGAGAGAGAGAGAGAGACTTTCTCCTGCTGGCTCATTCTCCAAATGTCCACAATAGCTAGGACTGGGCCAAGCTGTAGAGAGAAGCCAAGGACTCCATCCAACTCTCCCTTTGCACGAGTGGCTGGGAACCAAGTATCTAGACTGTCTGCTGCTTCCAGTGTTTGCATTAGCAGGAAGCTGGATTGTTAGCACAGTCGTTGGGACTTGAACCAGGCACTATGATGTGAGATGCAGATACCTCATGGGCAACTTCACTGCTGTAACAAATATTCATACTTAATTTCAGTAATTCTTAACTGCTCTCATTCTCAGGAACCTGGGGCTAAGAAGAGTTACCTACTGTAACATCCAGGCCTTTCTTAGTTTTTAAAAATAGATCTTTATCTAAACTTTACAAATAATCATTTATTAAAATATGCTAACACTGTATTTTATTGTGTCAGACATTCATTTCTTAACAAGAGACCAAAACTGAAGCAATCTTACTCTCTTAATTCTTATTAAACAGGAATAACTATTGCAAAGAATGACTTGGCCAGGTACCTAACAAACTTTTATTGTGTTTTAATGCTCAACTGTGGAAAATTGACTTACATTATTTTTTTCTTATATGCTGAAATCATGTAAACATTTTCATTTTCTGTATTTTCCCATAATACAATGGGTTAAGGAAATGTTTTTGGAAAGCTATACGAGGAGTTTACTAAACAATTAACTCCTCAAAACTAAAAATGTTCCAGATACTATGCTAGTATTGAGAAGTATAAAAAGATTGAAATTCAACTACATTTCAAATTGAGAGCTTTGCTTTTAGCCATGATTTGTTTGTTACAATTTAAAATCATTTTGTGTATAATATCCATAGTTAAGTATTACTTAGGATCTTTTTTTATACATTTTTATAAGAGTCACTTACATATGGCCTCATGAAAATGCAATTCCATAGTTGCTGAAAATTGAGTTTTTAATGACTAAAGTTTTACAAACCATTAATATCCATGTTTTCACCAGATATACTTTTTTCTTTTCTTTTCTCTTCTTTTGCTTTCCTTTCCATCTTTCTTTCATTTTAAAGAATGAAATGGTATTTCCTTTCTTCTTCATTCTTTCTCTTTCTTTTTTCATTTCTCAGATAATATATTTTTATTTTATATTGCATTCAAGGGCTTAATGCTCCACTAAATAAAGAGTTCAATAAGTAAAATATAAAAATACCCAAGTTCAGTGGGAATATACACAAAGGCTATAAACAATGATCAAATGGAATGATGACTATTTTACCTATATACAGTAAAATTTTTAAAAAATTATGAATCATTAAAACTAATGTTGTATAACATTCTTAACCACTGGATTGACAAAGAAATAAAACAAAATTTGACAAAACTCTATTTGCAATAATAGCGATACACACATATTTCTTTTGTTTTTCCTTTTTAATTTTAGCTTCCACATATAAGGGAGAACATGCAGTATTTGTGTTTCTGTGTCCAACTTATTTCCATTTGGCCTTTTCCAATTAACAAAAGCATTTTCAAACATAAAAAAAAGACACCAATGATAACATATTTAAAATTTGTCTTCAGTTTGTTTAAAAAGACAAAATTACTTAACAGTCACCCAAAGACTGGAGTAAATCTCTGTTCTGCCACTTAACAACTCTATGACCTTGAGAAAGGCAGGCATCATCTCTGGGACTTGGCTTCTTCCCTAGTGGGGATAATAATAGCACCTGAACCACAGGTTTATCATATAAATTGAATGGGTTTACATGATAACATCATTTAAGATGCTTCCTAGAGCATTCTAAGTACTAGATAAATGTAATTCAAATGTCATTCATGGGATTATGAAAATGTGTGCTTTGTAAGAGTTTTAGTAATGACAGCAGCAGTAGAAGCAAATGTAGCAACCAAGTATTCTGTTTTTCAGAGATGGGGACCATCTGTACTGTAAGCCACAAAGGCCCACAAAATCATTTGATCTGGCCCTGCCTAAGCAACCATAGGTGGGACTCAAATTCAGTAAACCTATAGCAGACTAATTTTAAGTTGATAATTTCATGTGGGCTGTGAAAGATATTATAAATATCCAAATGGTCTTTGAAAGAAAAAAATATTCTGCAGCCCTGTGGGGGATACTATTCATTCTGAAGTACTGATTCTAGTTTATGCTGTGTATGTTTTAGTTCTTATATAACTTAAGGAAAAGCCAAAAACTCATGTACTGAGAAGACACTGAAAAATTTAAATATGGTAAATGGTATTACAGATGTTTCTTGTTTCCATCATCTTGCTTCTTAGTGAATCAAAATAACATGAAAGAGAAAGTAAACAATGGTTTTATTTATGTACATATCTGCTATATTTTGTTGGCTGTTAAAGTGCCTACCTTATTTGGTTGCATGATGTATTGATATCATACATTCTAGTCAAATAGTTTAGTTGAAACTATGCCATCTATCAATATGGAAAACTTTCCAAGTAAGAACTTTGCTGATTACAAAGTAGTTCATACAATTGTTTTGATAATAAAAATAAAAACAATAATAATAACAAAACTTGTGGATTTAGCTAGCCTGTCTGCAAGTAATAAACTTATTTTACTTACTTACCGAGAACTTTTTATAGAACATCATGCTATATGCTCAGTAAGAAAATAATAGATCAGATCCAAGATGACTGAATACAGAAAAAAAAAAAAAAAACTGATTCTGACCACAGGAAGAAAACAGAAGAAAGGGGGAGGTCCTGCATTCCCAGAGGACAGTTGGAGAGAAGTTTTCAGTGGAAATTCTACAAAAATAAGAGATACCCCATGGAGCAGTGGCATATTACAATCATGTAGCAGTGGGCAGAAAAATGCTGGCAACTCCCACAACTGGTGGCTGGACACTATCTTATTGGAGCAAGGCACCCAGCAACCAGCAGGGAGACAATGCCATTGTGATAAGGGGAGTCAAGGCTGCTGTGGAGCATGCACAATGGGAAGATTTTATTGGAGGGATGAATCCACAGTCCGTACTGACTTTGAGTTTGGCCTGGAGAGTTTGCAGGGGGCATGGCATCCATTTAGGCCTGTAAAGAACTCCCACCCTCATCATTCTCTCACGGCACCCAGACTCCACTTGCCAAAGGCGAGCACAAATCAACCCCTACCTATTAGGCAGCTATGTTTGGGAAAGCTACAGCTCTCCAGGAGACCGGGCAGGTGTGTGGGGCTGTGAGTGGATCCCCTGCTCCCTGTGATGGGTAATTCTGTGACTCCAACAGGGCACGTGACAAGTCATGGCTGCATCTTTAGGCATTCACTGTATCTGGTGGAAGAGGCTCAGGGTTCCACACTCACATTGAGGAGCACGTAGATCCTCTGACCAGTTCAGATGCCGGAGAACTGTGGGCTCACCCTAGGTGGCTGGTTCACGTTGGCAGAGAGGTGCTGATTCTGTGATCATGCCAGCAGAAGAGATCATACCCTTCCCCGTCCTGAGAACAGAGATCTACCAAGTTCAAACTAGGTGTACCTTGGACTCGTGCCCCACTCTCAAGCACTGGATAGAGCTCCCTGGTTCCACCCAGAATACGCCTCTGTATATCCACAGAAAGAGAAGATACTCCACTAAGCCATAAAGGCATATTTCAAAGATAAAAGCAGACAAAGGAGAAAATCAACAACTGTTTCCACAAATGGTTAAAAGTAAGCAAGGAAATACAGGAAATATGAACGAGGAAGACAATACAACTACCCAAAAGGAACATAACAACACTTAAATAGTAGAGTGTGAGGATGCGCAGGTTGATGCAATATTTGAAAAACAATTCAAAAGAATGATTTAAGATTATTCAAAAACACAGAGAATCAAATGCATAAAGAAATCTATAAATGAAATGATTGAAAATTTTGCCAGCAGATATATTGAAGACAAATCAAATTGAAATATTAGAAATAAAAAATTCAGTATGTTAAACAGAGATTACAGTGGAAAGATTTAACAGACTCAGTGACGCAGAAGAAAGAATATCCAGGATAGAAGACAAATTCTTAGAAAAATCTCAATCACACACACACATACACACACACATACATACACAACAACACAATTAGAAAAACTGAAAATAGTATTAGAGATTTATGGGATACTATCAAATGACCAAACATAATTGGATTAGGAGTTCCTGAAGGTGTACCAAAACAGAATGGAACAGAAGGACTATTTGATGAAATAATAGGAGAAAATTTCCCTAAATTGGGGAAAAATAGGGATACCCAAGTACGGGAAACATAGAACTCCAAATAGACATGGTAAGAAAAGATCTTCACCATGACACATTTTAGTGAAGCTTTCAACAGTAAGACATAAAGAAAATATTCTAAAATATTTTCTAAAATATGCACTGTAGAAATGCCAGATTACCTTTAAAGGATCTCCAGTTAGACTCATAGCTCATATTTCACCGGAAACCCTACAGGTTAGGAGAGACATAGTCCAAGTCCTAAAAGGAAAAAAAATCAACCCAGAATACTGTACCCAGCAAAGCTCTCATTTATGAATGAAGGCGAAATAAAAACCTTCCAAAATAAACAGAAATTGAAAGAATTTGTCACCACTTATCCAGCCTTGCAAAAGATGCTTAAGGAAGTGCTACACACAGAAGCAGAAAGATAGTTATCGTTATGAAAGAACATAAAGGCAGAAAATCTTCTAGTAAAAGTACATAGGAAATACAAATAAATAATAGGTGTATTTTTGGGAAAATGTCAAGGCCTAGTCATTACTTACCAATAATACCCTTCAATGTAAATGGCCGTGATTCTCCAATTATAAGATACAGACTAGCTGAATGTATTAGAAAAAAGACACATCTTAGCATATAAAAGAGTTATTTGTACTCCCATGTTTATTGATGCTCAATTCACAATAACTAAAATAGAGATTCAATGCTAATGTCCACTAATTGATGACTGGTTAAAGAAAATGTGATATATATATATATAGATATATGTATATATACATATATATAGTCTATATATATGTATACACACACACACACACACTATGGAATACCTGTCAGCATTGAAAAGAATGAATTTATGTCTTGCAACAAAATGAATGCAACTGGAAACCATTATGCTTAGTGAAATAACCCAGTCCCCAAAGGACAAATACCATGTCTTACCTGATATGTCATAGTTAACATAGAATACAAAAAATGTATAGGAATAAAACAGACATCTTTACATTTGATTGTTGTTTTCAGCCCTTGTTTATTCTCATATAGAATGGTGGTCTGTTTACATTTCATTTGTTGAATACTATTGTTTGTGGTGCATTAAACCTGTGATCATACAGTGGAGTGAAATCAGGCTTTTACAAAAGCTAACCAAAAAAAAAAAAAGAATAGGAATTGAGGAAAGGAGAGTGAGTGGGGTGAGTGGGAGAGCATTATAGCCATATACTTATAATTGAATCTATAAAATACAAGAAATCTGTTCTGTTTAACTAATAAAAATTAAAAAAGAAAAAATTAAAAAATAGAAATAGCTCAGGGTGTAGTGTGAGGAATAGATATTCTCTCTTAAGCATCTAGTTTGTCTTTAGTGGGAACTGAGAATGCTATAGCTGATAGTAATCCACTAATTTACTGTTCAGATGATCAGGCTCACTTTTTACTTCTTCTCCAGTATTACTAAGCAAACTAGGCCTTTAGTATACTTAGCTCTTTTTTCCCAGGAACTTTAGTTTCCCAGTGTTATTAATTTACTAGTTTCATCTTTTATATATTTTAAAACATCCTGCAAAAAATTTACTTTAAATAAACTTTAGGTAATATTTATCTATTTCTGTATAAGAAATTAAAAAAAAAAATCAGAAAACCCAAAAACTAGAAAACAACCAAAAAAACCCCAAAACCTTAGTAGGTTAAAACAACAAACATTACCTCACTGTTTCCATGCCAGAAATCTAAACCTAGACCATTCATGAAGCTCCAATTAGGCTAAAAGCCAATTACAATTTCATAAATGCTCAGACAGAGATGATGTCTCCCAACCCCTTGAACAGTGTTGTAGGCATGACCAGTTTTTTACATTTTGTAGGGAGTACTGGTGGTGCTGGTTTCCTCTCCAATCTCTAATGACACAGAAAGTTTCATCTCCATTGGACAATTTGCAACATGCTGGCTGATATCTTCTGTCAAAACAGTGAGAGGACAAGAGAGGAAAGATCAAGCAAAATTTCAACTTTTTTAATTTAAAATTTTTGTTTATATAAATGGAACAAGTTTCATGTATCTCATACATATAGTTTTAAGAACATAATGACATTTCCTACCCCATCTTCCCTCCCTCCTTTCCTCCCACTCTTCCTTTCACTTCCTTTCTTATTTTTCTTTTAATTTTTGCAGTAATACACTGTTTTTTTTTTTCTATGAGAACAAGTTTTACCATTAATTGAAAAAGCACCTAATGAAACAGCAATGAAGTTGGGCACTTAAGCCTATCTAAAACTTATGGGACATAAGAATAGGCTACTTTTATGAAACAAGTCACTAGGTATATAATTTATATCTAAGGGGAAATCATTGCATGAGAGTATGAATACCAGGAGATGGAGATCACTGGAATAATTTCAGAGGCTTCTTACTTCGGATTATTTTCAACATGTATTGGCTTTTAATCAAAAGCACAGAAATTAGATGTATGCATATTTGAAAGTTCAGCTACAATTTTAAGTATCATTCTAAGTAGCAATAACATGAAGATACATCCCAAGATATGATTTTTATGAAGGTGGATCATCTTCATATATCTACATATCCCTAAAAATCAATTAGGTGTCCAGAAATTATTTAAATATATGATATATAATTTTCATAAAGTCATTGAGCATCTAACTGTGTAACTGATAAAAATAAAGTAGGCCATGTGACTAGCATTGAGGTTCAGCTGGTTAAGCACTGCTTGTGAAAATGGCATCCCATATCATAGTACCAGTTGAGTCCCAGCTGCTCCGCTTCCCAGCTATGCCCTTGCATAAAAAAACGGAAGATGATTTGGTTACTTGACTCTACCACCAAAATGGGAGACTAGGATAAAGTTTCTGGCTCCAGGCTTCAACCTGGTCCAACTCTAGCTGTTGCAAAATATTTGGAGAATGAACTAGCAGATGAAAATTTTCTGTCTCTCCTTCTCTTTCTCTCTCTCTCTCTCTCTCTCTCTCTCTCTCTCTGTATGTTTATCCCCTTCTCTCTGTCACTCTGCCTTTCAAATAAATAAATAAATCTTCAAAAATAAAAGGGTCTCAAAAAAACAATATGATTGCAAGTATCTAAGAATCTGATGGTCTTATTTTTGATGTAAGCTTGAGATCTGATGCTAATGCATTATAATATGACATTGTTTAAACTCTCATATTTATTACAGAATGATCATTTTAATATTTTATAATATTTTATAGATTGTTACTCATTTATTATTATAAGGTATCACATATAACAGAGTACCTGATATTATTTATTTTTCTAAATCATATTTTATAATTAAAATGGAACACCTGTGGAGACATACACTCATTCTCTGCAGTGTATCTGTCTCCTTTTAGTTTTTTAAATCAAAACTTTATTTTTTATATAAATAAATTTATTTTTTAATATTGTATTTAAGGTATACAAACTTCATATACTTCATATATACAAATTTAGGAACATAGTGATTCTTCCCACTGTACCCTCCCTCCCACCCACACTCCCATACTTCTTCCTCCCTCTCCTATTCCCATTCTTATTTTTTACCAAGATCTATTTTCAGTTAGCTTTATACTCATAAGATTAACTCTACACTAAGTAAGCAGTTCTACAAATCATATTATTAAAAAAAATACTATTCTTCAACAGTTGAGAAAAGGTCTGTTCAAAAAAATCACATCTTAAAGTGTCAATTTCATTTTTATAGATTACCTTTTAGGTACTCTGTTAGTTATCACAGGTCAGGGAGTACATATGGTATGTGTCTTTTTGGGACTGACTTATTTCACTAAGTATAATAGTTTTATAGTTGCATCCATTCTGTTGCAATTGACAGGATTTCATTTTTTTAACTGCTGAATAGTACCTCATAGTGTACGTATCCCGTAATTTCTTTACCTAATCTTCAGTTGATGGACATCTAGGACATCTAGGTTGATTCCATATCTTAGCTATTATGAATAACTCTTTCATATACTGATTTCATTTCCTTTGGATAAAAAAATCCCAGCAGTGGGATGGCTGGGTCATATGGAAGGTCTATATTCAGATTTCTGAGGTATCTCCATACTGTTTTCCACAGTGTCTGCACCAGTTTTCATTCCCACCAAGAGTGAGTAATGGTAAATTTTCCCTCACATCCTTGCAACAGACACATGAAAAATTGCTCAGAACCACTAACCATCAGAGAAGTGCAAATCAAAACCACAACGAGATTTTACCTCACCTCAGTAAAATGGCTGTTGTACAGAAGTTAACAAACAACAAACACAATCGAGGATGTGGCGAAAAAGTTCTTTTTCTTTCTCTCTCTCACACACACACACACACACATATACATACCTCTAATTCACTTCTTGGCATCATGTTTATATAGAAAATAAGAACATAGTTAATTTCACTTGAATTAAAATATCTTACTTGAGTTAAAATATAATATGTGGTCAAATCAGGATTCATTTCCTGAATTCATTAATACATTATGCTTTACACTCTTTGGAGTTGAAGGTGAATAATAGGACAACTGAGTTCTACCCTGAACATTGTTGTACTTTAATACAATGTAGCAAAGACATACTGAAAATTAAAACTACTGATGCAAATCAAGAAATACACAATCAACAGTGGCATAAACTAGGCTTCTATCCACGCTCACTAAAATTATTAACTCATAAAAGAATTGTAAAGGCAGAAATATTTATGGAAGAACATAGCTCTCTTGAAAAGTTCAGATTAGATACAATTTGAGTAGTCATAGTGAAGAAACAAAAATGTTAAAGTAGGAAAGCAGAATGAGCATGAGAAGGAAATAGTGAGAGAACTTAGTGGACAAATAGGCTTATTCCACAACTTTGTCTACCCTGGACCTCATTTTTGTTGCCATATATACTTTGAAGAGCAAGAACAAATATGAAAGACAACAGAAGGAATGAAATTTTAGCAAATTAACTAGGAGAGAAAGGCAAGGCCCTACTCAATGTAACAAGTGATAAATATTTACTTCATCAATAAGTGTTGAAAATAAAAGCATTGACAAATGTATTAATCACTTACTATAATTGTAATAATTTAAGAAAACATTTTAAAGAGTTTTTTTCTATAAGAATTTTTGCTGTCATAGAACAAAATTAATATTTTGATCTTCAGCTGCAAAAAACAATGCTTTATTGGTTTCAGTTTAATGTCTATGGTAGTGATGGTTCCATTTTATAAAAATGAATGATTAAAAATCAGTATTATTCAAATATTGGCACCAAATAGATGATTTTTTTGTTTTATTTTGTCTATGTATAGGAGTTGTTTTATTTGTATTCATTTAATAATGGAATAAAATGTGCAACAATTAATGACTAAATAAGGAGAAAAACAAAATCTTTTACTGTTTTCACATATTGTGAAGATTTACATGGTTGAAGTCTACACACAACACCACAAGGATCAAAGAAGGGTAGGAGAGTAAAAGACAAGAAAGTAATTAGTGACAATTATTTCAGGTGGTGGGGGATGTTTTCAACTGGAAGAGGAGACATATGTTCTTTCTAATGTGTTAGTTCTCAGTTTTAAGACTTAATTGCTAAATTGGTCATAGATGGCATTTATTTAGAGGTTTTCTTTGTTTTTAAGATTTACTTATTTGTTTTAAAGGCAGAGTTTCAGAGAGGGACATAAAGAGAGATTTTCCATCCACTGATTCATTCTCCATATGGCTACAAAGGCCACACCTTGGCAGGCAGAAGTCAAGAGCTGGGAGTTTCTTCCAGGTTTGCCTTGTGTGTGCAGGGGCCCAAAGACTTGGGCCATCTTCAGCTGCTTTCCCATGCACATTTTCAGAGAGCTGTATCAGAAGTGGAATAGCCTGGACTCAAACCAATACCTATATGGGTTGCTGGTCGCTATTTGTTTTTTTTTTTTTTTTGGACAGGCAGATTTGGACAGTGAGAGAGAGAGACAGAGAGAAAGGTCTTCCTTCCATTGGTTCAATCCCTAAATGGCCGCTATGGTTGGTGTTGTGCCAATCCAAAGCCAGGAGCCAGATGCTTCCTCCTGGTCTCCCATGCGGGTGCAGGACCCAAGCACTTGGGCCATCCTCCACTGCCTTCCCAGGCCACAGCAGAGAGCTGGCCTAGAAGAGGAGCAACTGGGACAGAATCTGGTTGCACAACCAGGACTAGAACCTTAGATGCTGGCGCCACAGGTGGAGGATTAGTCTAGTGAGCTGCGGCGCCGGCCTAGAGACAATCTTTTTTTTTTATTATTTAGTAAATATAAATTTCCAAAGTACAGTTTATGGATTACAATGCCTCCCCACCCCATAATTTCCCTCCCACTCGCACCCCTCCCATTCCATTCACATCGATTTATTTTCAATTATCTTTATATACAGAAGATCAATTTAGTATATATTAAGTAAAGATTTCATCAGTTTGCATCCACACAGAAACACAAAGTGTAAAATACTGTTTCAGTACTAGTTATAGCATTACTTCACATAGGACAACACATTAAGGACAGATCCCACATGAGAAGTAAGTACACAGTGACTCCTGTTGTTGACTTAACAATTTGACACTCTTTTTTTTTTTTTTTTTTTGACAGGCAGAGTGGACAGTGAGAGAGAGACAGAGAGAAAGGTTTTCCTTTTGCCGTTGGTTCACCCTCCAATGGCCGCCGCGGTAGCGCGCTGTGGCCGGCGCACCGCGCTGTTCCGATGGCAGGAGCCAGGTGCTTCTCCTGGTCTCCCATGGGGTGCAGAGCCCAAGCACTTGGGCCATCCTCCACTGCACTCCCTGGCCACACTCTTGTTTATGGTGTCATTAATCTCCCTAGGCTCTAGTCATGAGTTGCCAAGGCTATGGAAGCCTTTTGAGTTTGCCATCTTTGATCTTATTCTGACAGGGTCATAGTCAAAGTGGAAGTTCTCACCTCCATTCAGAGAAAGGTACCTCCTTCTTTGATGGCCCCGTTCTTTCCACTGGGATCTCACATGCAGAGATCTTTCATTTAGGTCTTTCTCTTCTTTTTTTTTTTTTTCCAGAGTGACTTGGATTTCCATGCCTAAAATAGTCTCATGGGCTCTTCAGCCAGATCTGAATGCCTTAAGGGCTGATTCTGAGGCCAGAGTGCTGTTTAGGACATCTGCCATTCTATGAGTCTGCTGTGTATCCTGCCCCCCCCTCTTTTTTTTTTAAACAGGCAGAGTGGACAGTGAGAGAGAGAGAGACAGAAAGGTCTTCCTTTACCATTGGTTTACCCTCCAATGGCTGCTGCGGCTGGTGCACTGTGGCCAGTGCATCGCGCTGATCCGAAGGCAGGAGCCAGGTGCTTCTCCCGGTCTCCCATGTGGGTGCAGGACCCAAGGACTTGGGTCATCCTCCACTGCACTCCTGGGCCACAGCAGAGAGTTGGCCTGGAAGAGGGGCAACCGGGACAGAATCCAGCGCCCTGACTGGGACTAGAACCCAGTGTGCCGGTGCCGCAGGCGAAGGATTAGCCTAGTGAGCTGTGACACCGGCCCCGCTTCCTTTTTGATTCTATCAGTTAGTATTAGCAGACACTAGTCTTGTTTGTGTGATCCCTTTGACTCTTAGACCTAACAGTGTGATCAATTGTGAACTGAAGATGATCACTTGGACTAGTGAGATGGCATTGGTACATGCCACCTTGATGGGATTGTATTGGAATCCCCTGGCACATTTCTAACTCCACTATTTGGGGCAAGTCCGATTGAGCATGTTCCAAATTGTACACCTCCTCCCTCTCTTATTCCCACTCTTATATTTAACAGGGATCACTTTTCAGTTAAAATTTAAACACCTAAGAATAGTTTTTTTTTTTTTTTTTTTTTTTTTTTTTTTTTACAGGCAGAGTGGACAGTGAGAGAGAGAGACAGAGAGAAAGGTCTTCCTTTTGCCGTTGGTTCACCCTCCAATGGCCACCGCGGTAGCGCGCTGCGGCCGGCGCACCGCGCTGTTCCGATGGCAGGAGCCAGGTGCTTCTCCTGGTCTCCCATGCGGGTGCAGGACCCAAGGACTTGGGCCATCCTCCACTGCACTCCCTAGCCACAGCAGAGAGCTGGCCTGGAAGAGGGGCAACCGGGACAGGATCGGTGCCCCGACCGGGACTAGAACCCGGTGTGCCGGCGCCGCAAGGCGGAGGATTAGCCTGTTGAGCCACGGCGCCGGCCCAAGAATAATTGTTTTTTAATTACAGAGTTAAACCAATAGTACTAGAACAAAACAAAGAAAAAATAGTAAAATGGATAAAGTATTACATTGTACATCAACAGTCAGCACAAGAGCTGATCAAGCCACTGTTTCTCATAGTGTCCATTTCACTTCACCAGGTTTCCCCTGTGGTGCTCAGTTAGTTGTGGCCGTTCAGGGAGAACATATATTTGTCCCTTTGTGACTGGCTTAACTCACTCAGCATGATGTTTTCCAGATTCCTCCATCTTGTTGCAAATGACCGGATTCCAGATAGTAACCCTGTATCAGTTGCATAGTTTGCAGATATTTTCTCTCATTCTGCTAATTGCCTCTTCATTTTGCAAGGTGTTTCTTTTGCAGTGCAGAAGCTTCCAGGATTGATGTAATCCCATTTGTCAATTTTGGTTTTGATTCCGAATGCTTCTAGGGTCTTTTCCAAGAAGTATTTGCCAGTGCATAGGTCTTGTAGAGTTTTCCCAATATTCTCTAGTAATTTGGTGGTATCATGTCATATATTCAGATCTTAGACCTATTCTGAATTGATTTTTTGTAAGGTATAATGTACAGGTCTAGTTTTATACTTATGCATGTGGAGATCCAGTTTTCCCAGCACCATTTGTTATAGAGATTGTCTTTGCTCCATGGATTGATTTTAGTTCCCTTGTCAAAAATAAGTTGGTTGCAAATGTGTGGGTTGATTTCTGGAGTTTATATTATGTTTCATTGGTCTACATATACATTTGTTCCAGTACTAGGCTGTTAACACCCAAATGTAGCAAGACAGATCTCTTTTTGCTAACAGAAGGAGGGAATGTTCAATTCTATTGGTGTGGTCATACCCTCATCTCTCATCCAAGGTGTTCAATGCTGGGATTTTAGCCTGTTGAGGGTGCAACAGTCATATGTGCTGTTGTATGAACCACACAAATGATTTGCACAGTCTGAACTGCAGGCACAGATGCTACTTCAATGATCTGTGTCAGGCAACCAGGGATCTCTGAGCATGTGAGGCTGCGTACAGTGATTGTCCAAAGACCCAGCTATACCCTGAATCTTCTTGTGCAGCCACCACATCCTCACAGTCTCAGCATACAAGGCTTTTTTTTTTTTTTTTTGACAGGCAGAGTGGACAGTGAGAGAGAGAGACAGAGAGAAAGGTCTTCCTTTTGCCGTTGGTTCACCCTCTAATGGCCGCCGCGGTAGCGTGCTGCGGCCTGCGCACCGCGCTGTTCCGATGGCAGGAGCCAGGTGCTTCTCCTGGTCTCCCATGGGGTGCAGAGCCCAAACACTTGGGCCATCCTCCACTGCACTCCCTGGCCACAGCAGAGAGCTGGCCTGGAAGAGGGGCAACCGGGACAGGATCGGTGCCCCGACCGGGACTAGAACCCGGTGTGCCGGTGCCGCAAGGCGGAGGATTAGCCAGCATACAAGGCTTTTACATTAGCTGGGTGCAGATGTTCCACTCTGCCCTGCCAGCCTGTCTGGTCCACAGAGAGGCAAATGTTCCCTTAGCCAGTTGTCCATAAGTGTTCTGCCTTGGCTGCTTGATCCACAAAGCCTGTGGTATGTTGGGAGGCTGGGGGCACCTCACAGTCCTACATGAGTGCCCAGTGTCCTGTCTATCCTCCTAGCCAGGCTCAAAGTCAATGGGGACCATGGATTTTCCCCACTGCTAGAATCTCTGGATCACATGATGCATACACACGAGCTGCTGTCCAAATGTTGCAGGTACTGCTGAGAAGATGGCGTCCTTCTCAGCTAGTTGCTGTATGTGTGCACAAGAGCTTCCACAGCTGCTGCCCAATCCCAAAATGGTGCTGACCCTCTCAGCCAGGTGGCCGGTACTGTTGTGTGGAGTATCTGGTGAGAGAAATGTGCCTCTTTTACTTCTGCTGTGTCTATGGTTACCCGCTAGCCCCTAGGGCTCCAGGCTGGGCACATGCCACACTGTCCCTCTGGTTATATCACTACAGGCTGCTGCAGTTTGGTCTCACTTCTGTCTCCAAGCTGCCACCTGCTGCATCTCTTGGGTGCTTAATGTGTTGTGTCCGTGTTGCTGCTGCAAGTCCACACTTTCCACATAGGTCCAGAGCATTACTCTTCCTTACTTAGGATTTCCACTGCAGTTTTCTAATTCTCCCCTGAGAGTGTACCACATCCCCCCCCTTTTTTTTTTTTTACTGTTTATCCCTAGCCTAGTACAGTAGGTTGTTCCGTATTCCACCATCTTGGAATCTGACCAATATTAAAGAAATCTAAGGAGAATAATATTCATTCTGTATGGTCAGGGTTAAGAGATAATTGAACTCTTTCAGACTTAAAGCATAAATGGCCAACTGTACTTTCTAAGGAATTAAATTCTAATGCAATTATGAGTAAAAATTGGGCTAGTTTTTGTCTAGAAAACTTACCCTCTTATCACATCAAAAGGAGAGGGAATTATGTTTTTAAAAATTTTAAAAAAATGCATGGCATTAATATTTAACTCTCACAACATTACTCATCCAATTACAAAAACCTGCCTGAGAGATACTTTCCATTTCACAAGTAATAATCCTGGCAATGATTGTTTCTGTGGGGTTTAAATTCATATTCAGACAGTATAATATGTGTTTACATGTCAAAACTTATAACTGAAGTAAGTGTTAATTTCAGAACACACCAAATAGTCTATATTTTTTCAATTACATAGTTGGAACACTTTGGGGTATTTTGAGAAAAATAAAACTAAAAGCTTGAAAAACAATGAAATAATCAGTTATTCAGCCATAACAAGTTTAATTATATTGCATATTGATGTCAATATGTATATCTCTATGAATATTCATGGATATTAAAAAGAGTTAGGTATATAAAAACTTTTCTCATCTTCACACATGAAATTTTGTCACTTTCATAGGCCAATAGTGGCATCTAGTTGTTTTATTAAGTTTCAGTGCTTTTAATAGTGTGGATGTGTAATTCCTCATCCTCAGGCTTACTAGTCCTTTGTTTCTTAATTTATTTATTCAATCCTTTCATTTGTCAACTTTAATTGTAGATTTTTTAAGTACTTTCTTTTTCATTTATAAAAATGCTTTTGTAATATCAAGGATATTGTACTAGAGATTAATTTTAGGAGCAGCCATAGCTAATATTTACTGAAATTTTACATAATTTGCACAGTTTTTGCTTTCTGTATCAAAGTAAGCCTTAAATTCAGTGACATAACATTATCATTATTGTTGTTCACAATTTTGTGAGTTAGGAATTCAAAAGGAATTGGCTGCATGACCCGCATGGAATTGGCATGGAGCATGAAGTTGGAGAAGCTACCTCAAATTGATTTCTGCAATCATATACTGACACCCCAATCCTCCTTGGTTTCTATATTTTCCACATGGTATCACTTTTTCAATTCTTCTCCATAGTCATGGGCTTTTCACAGTATAATGGGAGAGTCATCAAATATAGGACGGTAGTCACATAAATTATAGTAGTCATTTATGATAGCTTATGTTCTCTAAACTAATATTTCAAAACCAACAATTGCAAGTTATCACATACTATTGGTGGAATATAAAGTTGTATAACCACTCCAAAGAAACGGGCTAGCAGTTTCTTATAAAACTAAGCATGCAATTGCCATACAACTCAATACCAGTACTCTTGAATATTTAACTTAGAGAAAGAAAATTTACATTCACACAAAATCTATATACAACTGATCTTACAGCTTTATTTATAATATTCAAGCACTGGATATAACCCAGTTAAACTGTGGTACATTTGTGCCATGGAAAGTTCTTCAGTAATATAAAGGAATAAATTATTGAAATGTGATGCAAAAACGTTGAAGAATCTCCAGAGAATTATGCTGTGTGAAAAAAGCCAGTAACAAAAGGTCATATAGCATAGGATTCAATTTACAAAACCTTCTTAGACTGTCAATTACAGAAATGAAGATCAGGGGTTAGATATGGGGTGAGGGGATAAAGGAAGTGAATATGATTAGAATGAAGTGACAGGAGGGATCATTGTGATGCAGAATTATTCTGCATCTTGATCATGATAGGAGATATACAAACTTGAACATGTTTTAAAATGATGTAGAATCAAATACATATGTATGTAAATACACCAGGACATGTAAAACTGGAGAAACTAAATGAAATCAGTGGATTTTGTCAATGTTGATATCCTGGTTGTAGCACTGTTCTGGAAAAGCTGCAGTAGGATACAATAAATTTCTCTGTATCATGTCTTAAAACTGTATAGGATTCTGTAATTATTTTTTAAAAAGTAAGTTAATAAACTAAAGCCAACAAATACAAGTGTGCTAGTATTTTAAGACAGTGTACCTTCTTGTCAGAGATGATAAAAATATATTTCTTGTCATCCCTTACATTCTACAATCAATTGGTTGCTTTAGAAATAAAAAGGCATAAAATTTATAAAAATTACAAGAAAAGAAGATATGAATACTCCAAAATATGGATTGTATACTTAAATAAAATTCAAATTTCAAAGGCAAATTGTTAACATTAATAGGCTTAAGCAAGTTTGCCACATATGAGGTCATTATAAAAAAATCTAATAGATTTTACAAACCAGCAAGAGACAATTAGAATACACAAGGGTGGTTGAACAGTTTATGAAAATGGAATTACAATATTTGTTTCTGGTGCAAAAATTCTTTGAAATTTGTGCACAATTTTTCATGATACAATTTTCCATGACCTCTTTTTAAAACATATTTATTTATTTGAAAGGCAGACTGATGGAGAGAAGGAGAGAGAGAGAAATAGATCTTCCATCTGCTGGTTCACTCCCTAAATAACTTCATGGGGCGGAACTGCATCAAGCTGAATCCAAAAGTCTTGAACTATATCTAGGTCTCCCACGTCGGTGCAGTGATCCAAGCACTTGGGCCATGTTCTTCTGCTTTCCCAGATGCATTAACAGGGATCTGGATCAGAAGTGGAATCAGCTCCATAATTGGATGCCAGTGTCACAAGTGCATTCTAACCTGCATTATCACAATGCAGACCTTTCCATCAACTTTTTGAAGACCCTTACTTATTGAAAAAACATTAAGAGTAAATATGCCAATTTCACAAAAAAAACCTCTAAAAATAAAGTGAATCTAAAAAGAGATTTGAAATGCATGTAACAGTTTTGAATGGAAATTGATAACATATGGAGAACATCTCAAATCAGTAAAGAAATGGTAAACATTGTAACAGAAAGGTGGACAAAGGGAAAAGCATCTCATCAAAAATAAAAACCTGATGGATCTATAACCAACTAGAACAAAAGGACAATCTCATGGCTTATCAGAAAAGTGCAAATTAAAACTATAACTAATAACATTGCACACCTACTACACTGGTTAGCAGGGGCTTGAGCAACAGAAAATTTTGTACACTACTAATGTATTCTTATCATGCTATTTATAGACTTATGGAATACTATTTGAAGGCTAAGTTGCTACAAGCAATTTGGAAAACATTAGGATTGGTCTGGCAAATCAGAAGATATATAGACACTCAGGGCTTACAATTTCCTTTCTAGTTATGCACCCTGCAGATTTTCTTCAATATATTATTCCTTCAGTGGCTCTTATTGCTTTGATACTTACTGGCATTTAGAAGTGGTCCATTTCTGGCATGTATTTAGAATCCAGACAATGTCTTACAGTGATATTTTGGGTATAAGCGTGGTGTATATTTGCAGAATGAAGAAGTCATATCCTGAGCATAGAGTTCTTAAGTAGATTTAAGATAGAATATGTATGGAAAATGAAAATCAGGAATGAAAATAGATTTCCTTAAAAGTATACTTATGAAAGACTTCAAAATTATTTCATTTATATAAAATATGCTAATTTCCTCTTTAAAAATAAATATTCCAGAACAGGCTCTGTGGCATAGCAGGTTAAGCCACTGCCTACAGCGCTGTCATCCCGTATGGGTGCTGGTTCAAGTCTTGGCTGTTCCTTTTCCAATCCATCTCCTTACTAACGTCCTAGGAAAGCAACAGAGGGTAGCCCAAGTACTTTGGGCCCCTGTACCCACATGGGAGACCTGGAAGGAGCTCTTGGCACCAGGTTTCGGCCTGGCCCAACCTGGGCTGTTTGGCTGTTTAAGGAGTGAACCAGCAGAAGGAAGACTTTCTCTGACTCTCCCTCTCTCGTACTCTGTAACTCTTCCTTTCAAAGAAATAAAATAAATCTTAAATAAATAAATATTCTAAAGTATTCAAAAGTGGCTTCTTGCTAATATATATATATATATATATATATACAGATTTATTTATCTATAACATATATTTGAAAAACATGGACAGGGACAGAGAGACAGAAAGAGAGAGCTTCCATTTGCGGGTTCATTCCTTAGAGGAATGCAACATCCAGAACTAGAGCACGTCAAAGGTAGACACAGGGAATGCAATCCAAGTCTCGTACCTTACTCACTGGAACCTGCCAAGTTCCTTCTTCCGTTATCACTGCTTCCCAGGATTTGTATTAATGAGAAGCTGGAATCAGGAGTCAGAGCTGTCAACTGAACCAGGTTCTCTAGTATGGGATGCTGGTGTCTTTAAATGCAGCTTAATTGCAAGGCCAAACGGTACACCCAGCTCCAACACCACCACTCACTGACTTCTTTTTTTAATTTTTTTAAAAGATTTTATTTATTTATTTATTTGACAGGTAGAGTTACAGATAGTGAGAGAGAGAGACAAAGAAAAAGGTCTTCCTTCTGTTGGTTCACTCCCCAAATGGCTGCAACAGCCGGAGCTGTGCCAATCCAAAACCAGGAGCCAGGTAATTCTTCCTGGTCTCCCTTGTGGGTGCAGGGGCCCTAGCACTTGGGCCATCCTCCACTGCTATCCCAGGCCATAAAAGAGAGCTGGACTGGAAGAGGAGCAGCTGGGACTAGAACGGGAATCCATATGGGATGCTGGCGCCGCAGGCAGAAGATTAATCCATAGCGCCTTGGCACCATCCCCATGATGATCACTGACTTCTTAGATATCCCTTTTTTCTTCCCTACCAAAGTGGTATGAGCTCCTTAATGGTTAAGCAACAACCATTGACCTAGCTGTCTCAATTGTATAACTAATCTATTATATGTCCATATGCACTGGAGAACCTCTCTTCCTCCTTCTAGACTTGGGGAAGTTTTTTTTTTTTTTTTTTTTTTTTTTTTTTTTTTTTTTTTTTTTTCATTTGTAAGACCTATCAAGGCAAAGACTGGGAAAGGAGAGAGACAAGTAGGAAGACTAAGTCTGTTGGACTCTCAAGTTCAGTTACTTTCTAAAAACCTAGTTCTGTCAACAATAAAGTTCATCATTTGATCTGCATCTATTCAGCTCCACATCCATCTCTCAATTGTATCTGAAATTCAGAGGTAAAGAAAGTGTTCCCTCTAAGATCAACATCTTATCTTTTCATAATATCAAATGGGGCTTAGTTAATTCTTTCCTTGAAAAAGCACCTTGTGAATTAACAAACACCTAGGAAAGCATAAAGTATTCTTCCTGTCTTCCATAATTTTAGATTCAAATTTATGTAGGCAGAGCCCATACCCTCGCCCATAACTCCTCTCTCTGAAACAGTGTGTTTCCCAAAAATAAATGCAATTACTTATCAAAAACTTGGTGCAAGAGGCCCACAGACATCCATATGGCTGGGTTGCATTTTTATTCTATTCTTTTCACCATGTTAGCTGTCTTCCTTTTTTTTTCTTTATACATTAGGAAGACTACAACAGGAAAACCTGTCCACCCACCTTTTGATCCCAGGAAGAATGATCTTTTGAATTATTGTTCAGCTTTTTTTCCAATTTCATGGCTATCACAACTATATTTTCTTCTATCTTAAAAGGGAAATTTAATTTTAATAAGTTTTTAAATATAACAGATGTGACCTCTCTACTCTAGAAAACTGAGCCATTTTTGCCTAAAATTGCCAGTTTTAGATTTCACTTCCATTCCTATCTTTGAAGTTATAAAGAATCATACTGATGGAGTACCTCCAACCCTCCAGTCTTGACAACTGTGTATGTTATTTTATTTGCTGCCACATTATTCCAGAGGAGAAAAAATATCCTTTTCTGTGATATCAGTTGACATCTAATAATATAAATACATTTAGCATGATAAATACATAGATGATCAGTAGGACCCAGGCCATGACTAACATAGGTGTCAATAAAAATTTAAAGGTGATAAAGAATAGTTTGTATTTCAATGACTCAAGCATACCTTTCTCAAATCATTATTTGCTTTTTCTAGTTTGTGAAGTTTCATTATAGCTCTAAATCCACAAGGCCATCTTTCTTTCTTTTATTATTTATTTATTTGAGAGGTAGAGTTACAGAGAGAGGGAGAGACAGAGAGAAAGGTATTCCAACTGATGGTTCTCTCCCCAAATGGCCTCGATGACTGTATCTGAGCCGATCTAAAGCCAGCAGTCAAGGGGGTTCTTCCAGGTCTCCCACGTGTGTGCAAAGGCCTAAGCACTTGAGCCATCTTCTACTGTTTTTGCAGGCCACAGAGGAGAGCTATGTTGGAAAAGAAGCAGCAGGGATATGTACTGGCGCCCATCTGGGATGCTGTCACTGCAGGCAGTTAGCCACAGCACCAGCCCTAGAAGTATATTTTTAAATTTTATATTGATTATGTTATTACTGTCTTTTGTTATTGATTTCTAGCTTATTTCTATTTCTATAGCAGAATATCATGTAAATAAATGTAATACCTTGTAATTGGTTTAAGCCTTAACAATTTTGGTTACCACACTATGTACACATGAGAAAAATTATATCTGTTATTTGATGTAATGTGTTAAAGAGGTGAAAAAGCCCAAGTTTTAGTTCTGATCCTACTAAGCCAAACTGCAGGTCCTTCAAGGCCATCTTCCTATCTCACTGTGATCCTCATAGATTCTGCAACGACTTCTCTCTCCTTGTGTTCATGCTCCATATGTCAACTTACCACCATGGCTGACAGCCATCTTTGGTGGAGGAGTTATCAAAGACCACTTTCACATTCTTTTTTTTTTTTTTTCTTTGACAGGTAGACTTATAGACAGTGAGGGAGAGAGACAGGTAGAAAGGTCTTCCTTCCATTGGTTCACTCCTCAAATGGCCTCAAATGGCCTCCAGCACTACGCTGATCTGAAGCCAGGAGCCGGGTGCTTCTTCCTGGTCTCCCACAAGGGTGCAGGGGCCCAAGCACTTGGGCCATCCTCCACTGCCCTCCTGGGCCACAGCACAGATCTGGACTGGAAGAGGAGCAGCCGAGACTAGAACCGGCACCCATACGGATTGCCAGCGCCGCAAGCAGAGGATTAACCAAGTGAGCCACAGCGCTGGCACCTTACTTTCACATTCTACCTTCTACCAGTTCCAAAGCACCCCACCCCAAACAAACAAACAGAAAATACAAAAAAATTCTCAGAGTAATCCTTGACTTGTGGATGAAATTTCCCTTACTTTTTGTAATAATAGAAGTGATGTATTAATTTATATATACATACATATACATATACATATATATATATATATATATATATTTAAAGGCATTTCCCTCCTCAGCCTTTTTGTCTCCATCATATCATCTCTATTAAGAGTTTATGCCAGTTAGCAGTTTATTGTGTGAGATTATTGTATAAATTTTTAGTACATATAGAAGCATCTTGTAAGGTTTTTCTTTTAAAAATTGACTTAGATACACATTGGTATCTGTCCTTATAATTTTAGTTTTTAACAGCAACAGAGTACAACATCATGTAATGAATAGTGGCATGATTTACCCTCATTGTATCTTCCTATCCCTTACTTACCGTTTTCCATCTCATTTGGAGAAATCTTGTGAACACCTTGAGGGATTTTCTTTTGTGTGGGTGGCAGAGGGTGAGGAGCTGTCAGAGGGCAAAGGTATGAAGAGGATACCCCAAGACTTGAATGCTTTTTCCAAACGTGAGAGAGACTATCCATGAACCCAATTCCTGACTGTGGTTGGAGAAATATTTTGATTCCTGATCACTTCTTTGAAAGTCACATCTTCCTCAGAATATCCCATTCTCAAATGTGGCATAGTGATAAAACCACTCCCTGTGATACCTGCATCCCATATGGGCAGCTGTTCATGTCCTGGCCACTCCACTTCAGAACCAGCTCCATGCTAATGGCCTGGGAAAAGCAGCAGAAAGTGGTCCAAGTGCTTGGACCCATGCCATGGGTGAAGCTCCTGGTTCCTAGCTTCAGCTTGGCCCAGTGCTGGTTTTTGCAGCAATCTAGGGAGTGAACCAGAGGATAGAAGATCTCTCCCTCTCCTCTCCCTCTCCCTCTCCCTTTCTCTATCTGGGGCCATAGCTATGGTGTAGTGGCACCAGCACCTCTTATGGGCCTCAGTTGGATCCTTGGCTACTCCACTTCCTATCCAGCTGCCTGCTAATGGCCTGAGAAAGCAGTGGAAGATGGTTCTAGTGCTTGGGCCCCTGCACCCACATGGGAGACCCAGAGGAAGCGCCTGGCCTCTGACTTTGGATTGACCCAGTCCTGACCATTGCAGCCATTAGGGGAGTGAATCATCAGATGGAATTCCTCTCTCTCTGCCCCTCCCATCTGTAATGCTTACTCTTGAATAAATAAATAAATAAATAAATAAGTCTTTAAAATTTTCCTCTCTTTCTCTCTCTCTCCTTCCACCTCTCTCTCTGAGTTTCAAAATAAATATAAATAAATCTAAAAGACAAAAGATCAGAAAACCAGAACCACATTCATGGATTCTCCAGCTAATCCCGTCAAGTCACCATGGACACTTAAAAAGAAATATATGAATGGAAAGAATAAGGAGATTGGATAGGGAATGAAGGCTTAGCTCTACTATGCACCTAATATTCCATCCTTACCGCATCTTATGATATAGCTTTTAATTGTCTTGTCTCTGTATATGTTATCCCTGCTACATTATATCATTTTCTGAAATAAAGGAAAATATCTTCTAAAAGTCAGATCTAAAAACACCTGTGTGGGGGTGGATGAAGATCTCTCTCTCTCCCTCTCTTGTCTCTTCTCTCTAACTATATCTTTCATATAAATAAAACTTAAAAAAAAAAATGAAGTGATTCAGTGCGTTCTTCCATTCTACTAAGTGAATACTTGCCCTGTGTTAGATGAGATTACTGCAGTGGCTTCAAAGATAACTCTAAATTCTTTATTTATCTTCAGTTTTATTTGAAAGTGGAAAGCCAGGTTGAGACAAACACAGAGATAGATGAAGACAGATCTTTCATCTAGTAGTTTAAATGCTCAAAACAGCCATGGCTGGGCTAGGCCAAAGCCGGAAATTTGGCTCTCTCACATGGGTGGCAGAGACCCAAATACTTGAGCCAGCACCTGTTGCTTTGTAAGGCACACTTTAGCAGGAAGCTAGGTGGGAAGTGGAGCATCTGGGACATGAACCAGGCACTCTATTATGAGATATGTGTGTCCGAAGTGACAAGCTAGCCAAGCTGCACCAAGCACCCTCATAGATAAGTTTAAAGGATGTTCATCATGAGATAGCTAACAAATCGACCCTTATTAATTTACTAAAGAATGCTCTGATTTCACCTGTGACAGGAAATAAGGGTTAATGTAGAATTTTATTACCAGAAATCGTCATATGATAAAACCTATTAAATTGACAGAAGGGACAAGAAAACTGAGTCCCGGAGGTATTAAATATCATTTTTATGGTAACAGGTACAGTTTATGATAAAATTCAAACTCCTTTGGGACTTCACAATTCCTCTGCCTACACCATGGTGGTAAACCAGAGCATCCACATGTAGCCATGGATCTCATGAGATAAATTCAATAGAAACAATTGACTGCACTAAGCAGTAGTCCAAGCTAAAACTAGATCTGGGCAGATGCCAAGGAGGAAGGTTGCCATTCCTTGTCTTCTGTGTTTATTGTTGAAAGAATAAACTGAGAAGACAAAGGTGAGAGGCTTATTTTAGATAATTCAGTCTGTTCTCACATATCTAGATTTAGTTTTTCATTTCTTTCTAAAAAATATTTATTCATTTATCTGAAAGTCAGGATTGAGAGAGAGAGAGAGAGAGAGAGAGAGAGAGATAGGTCCTCCATTCACTAATTCATTCCCCAGATGGCTGCATCAGCCACAACTGAGCCAGGCCAAAGCCAGGAGCCAGTAGCTTCATCCGTGTCTTCCACATGGGCAGCAGGGGCCCAGGAACTTGAATCACGTTCAGGAAACTGGATCAGAAGTAGAGCAACCGGACACAAGAACCGTGGCCCACATGGGATGCCAGCATCCCACGTTGCAGCTTTTTATCTTCTATACAACAACAAGAACCCCAAGTTTTTCTTTTGATTAGCTTTACCTATAATGGGGAAAAAAAAAAAAAAAACAGAAGCCATACCTAGTGGCAGTTACTTAGAAATATTTAGGGACTCAATAGCCTTAAGTATGTGCTTGTACATTTAACTCAATAAATTAAGTAAAGAAGGAACAAAATTGTTTAAAAGTTCCATTATAACAAGTAACTGAAGAAAACTATTACTGTGTTGTGAAAATTATGGATAGCAACAAAATGATCTTTTTGTCAAAATTCAGTTGTTATTATCTATTCTTAATGCTACATGATTGCAGTTTAAATTGAAGAGTTTTAACTTGAAATCTGGTACAGTTTTTTTTTTTAATCATCTGTCTGTATAAAGGGATTTACAAACATTTAAGTTGTAGATTTAGACTGTGGAAATGGCAGTTTTCATGCTGTGTAATACTTTTCCTCTAATGAAATCTTCCCATAGTTCCATGATAGTCCACTTTTCTGGTCTGTTTCAACAGTGTCTTTATGTTGCAGATCAAAAACAAAAGGGAAAGCCTGGTGGTATTATTTTCAGAAGTGTTAGTGCAGGTTTATTTTCCCATAATAATGGAGTCCAGGTAGCTGGCAGAAACATTACAAAGTGTCAACTCCTCAGTGTAGCTGCACAGTTTAGATTCAGCAATGTTTCACATCTCTGTTGTGCAGCTCCATGCTCACAGAGATGGATTCCAGACCACACTCTGTGTTAGAATGGCATTAAAAGTAAAATGAGAGAACTCTTCACCTACCCACTGATGTTTTTTGTGCTCTACAGGGAAGCACAAACCCAGGTTCAAGTTGCTGAAAACAAACAATTAGAAATCAAATCAAAACCTATTTGGCTTCACAATTGAATGCTGTGATGCAATAGGAATCGTAACAATGCAAAGTAATAGCCTGCCGAATGCAATGAATATGGCTTAATAAGTTTAGACCATAGCAAGACTCAGATAAAATTAAAAAGTAATGTAAGGCTCCTCAGTATGCTCCATGGAATTAGTATTCTGAAACATGCGCCTACACACCATCCACAAGGAGGATGGTTGGTTTCATTTACAGAATCTGCCTACATTCACTAGCGCTAATGTGTGAAAACGTATTGTAGGCTGATCTATAAAAGCACACCAAATTTTCATTATGTTTCAGTCAAAAAGTGCTTGTTTTGCAGGATGGAGTCTGTGTCAATAAAATGGATTGGAGTGTCACTTAAACCAAGTGACGTACTAATCTTCTAGAGGCCTCTGTCCTTAATCTCTGCAGGACATGAGTCAGTTTAGAAGCAGGAGCTGTTCTCACAGGTAGCAACTATTGAGTTCTTTAATGTAAATTCAAAAGCCAAGCTTATCACTGTGTTTCAGAAATTGCTTCAATGTGGTTACTGTCTGTGAAAAAAAAATTTCCCTCTTCCCCCCAAATCCATGGGCAATTTCCGAATTTCTACAGTGCCTGGGAGCAGCTTTTAATTATAAAGAAATTGGTTTTGGTGATAGCTGCCCTGTGACCAATTGGATTAGAGGCATTTCTTCTGGCTATTATTAAGGTAACTTGACTGTTGCCCTTATATAGTTAGGCATGATCAAAATATTAAGCAGAGCACAGTCTCAATGCAGCATTTTAAGACCCATACCCTAAGATGTTTGGAATTAAAGCTCAATAGCTCAATATTTTATAGCAAAAGAGCAGCATAATGGGATTGGGATGAAAAATTCTTTGGTTAATAGAGGAAGTTACAAAATATATGGAAAATCACTCTGATTACCTTTCTAATATGTTAAAATCATATTTATTATATCATAAGGAAGCTAGGAAAGCCCAAAGCAAACCTACAAAACTTCTCCTGGGACAAAGAACTAAATTGGTTAGCAATAAAATCCTTTACATACAAAGTTAAATGGAAGTCCCTATTCCATAATCCTTTAATTTTTTCAATTCCCAGTAGTATCCATTTTTCTGCACACATGCTTTAAACAGAATAAATGATCTCTAGTATAACACTTCCCACAAGAGAATAAGAGGGTCCCATCCATTATTCTATTTATTATTAAATGACACTTTGTTGATAAATATACACATGAAATTTTGAAGGCATGCCCTGAACTCAAATGAAAATCACTGTCATATAAAGATGTTATCAACAAAATAAAGTGATCAAATATTCTGTCACCTCTGAGAGCAAGGCAATAGAAATAAGTAATGAAGTTAATGAGTATGCTTGCTTTAAGGGATATTTTCTTTCATTTGGAATTAATAAAGATGTTTCTGTTTATTTAAACATCTATTTTTAATTTTATTTTATTTTATTTAAAGATTTATTTTATTTATTTGAAAGTCAGGATTACACAGAGAGAGGAGAGGTAGAGAGAGAGAGATGTCTTCCATCTGATGGTTCACTCCTCAGATGGCCCCAATGGCTGGACTATGCCGATCTGAAGCCAGGAGCCAGAAGCCTCTTCCACGTCTCCCACTTGGGTGCAGGGGCCCAAGGACTTGGGCCATCTCCCATTGCTTCCCCAGGCCACAGTAGAGAGCTGGATTGGAAGAGGAGCACCCGGGACTAGAACCGGTGCCCACAAGGGATGCCGGCACCGCAGGTGGAGGATTAACCTACTGCACCACAGTGCCGGCCCCTTGAACATCCATTTTAAAAGCTTTGCAAAAGATATTATTAGGAAATAAGTAAGTTGAGTCAAACTTTGTTTTTATTCAATGAATCCAGATCTTTCACAGACTTGTATTGTTGTTACAAAGATTTCTATTAAGTCTTTACATGTAAACACTGAAGCATATTGAGCAATAACTTTCATATCAGCTTATTTTTATATTTATAGAGAAAATGATACAAATGCTGTTGAATTACTCAATAAATATTGTGAACTCATATTAATGAAAAAATAGATTTATGGCAATAAATTTGTTTAATGATAATAATAAAATAGAGTTTAGTTTTACTTGTAAAAAGAAGTCAAGCTAAAATTTCTGGAATCACTGCCAAAGGATTAGTACTATCATACCCATAAAGCCAATGCATCTTAGCGATATTTTCAGAAAGAAATATTTAAATGAATTTTGAAAGAACAATCAATACAGTTAAGAAGCATATGAATGGGACCAACACTGTTGTGTAGACGGTCAGCCTGCACCTGTAGTGTCGGCATCCCATTTGGGTGCCAATTCAAGTCCTGGGTCTCCTATTCAGATCTAGCTCCCTGCTAACGCTCTTGTGAAAGTAACATATGATGATAGCCTAAGTGCTTGGACCCCTGTACACATGTGGGAAACTTGCAAGAAGCTCCTGGCTCCTGGCTTTGGCCGGCCCAGCCCCAGACACTGCAGTTGTTTGGGGAATGAACCAGCCTCTCTGCCTCTGCCTGTCCTTCTCTTCAATTCTTTTTTAAAAAAAGGAAGTGTGTGAATTTTGTTGCTAGTATAATATTTAAGAAATAAATACAGTATTATAAATAATTGTAAATAAATGCAGTATTGTGCATTTTAAATATAATATTTGGATACATTAATGATCATTATGCTTAGAGCAATACAAATACAAGTATCTGTACGATAGGTATTAATTGGCTTTGAACACTGCATAAATCTATATTGTTAGGGATACTCTTCTAAATGTGAAGGTACATCTTTCCCAGGAACTTACAAGTTAAAAAGAGAGAGTGAAAAGCATGTAATGTTAAAAAAGTAAAAACATGCTATCACAAGGCCTATAATTTATAGCAAAAATTATCATATGGATGTCATTTACTTTTTGTTCATGAATGAACAGTGAATGTGTGTGTATGTGTATGTGTGTGTATATTGCTTTTCTTGGCTGCTGCATCACAAAGGCCATAAAAGGTAAGTGGCTCCAAATATAGCAGGGATATTCCAACCTCATATCAGGGATGCCATAGGAATTCAATAAAAGCACGTTTTTCAGAACTTTGTTACAGAGTAAGTCTTGTCTACTCAAATCAATTAATTGCCAAGCATACATAGAAAGTACACTGTATTTTTGTTAATGCCTTAATACTCAAACATAAAGGAAGAACATGGTGTTAGAATTCTTCCTATTGTTATGTCTAGAAGGTAAAAGCACTTCAAAATATAAAACTTCAATTACTGCATTACTAAAGCATGAACAGAGCTATATATTCTGGAACGTTTTCTTATATTTTTGATTAATAAGTTATAACATAGATGAAAAAAGTTATTGATTCTGATTCAACAAGACACACGTGAAGGCCATCTTGCAGAATTCCAGAATAACACTGATCTTACTATGAAGTAATTATTTCTAATTGATCATTTAATATTGTGTGCTATCATATTTAATATCTAACTCAACTTACAATTTTAAATAGGTAAAATCTCAGTAAGATATAGAAAACCTGGAAACACAGTATACTATAAGAAAAGGAAAATTATAATTAATAAAAAGGGCAATTCTGAAAATAAGAAACAACTATTCCTCATTTTCACATACATTTAATATACCAACTTTACTTGTATGCCTCCAAGTTAGATAAAATATAAAATTATTCCAGGTTTTATATAATTTAAGATGGAGATTTTTTTGTTTTTACCAAGAAAAATACAGTGAACAGCATTATTATCCAGACTATTCCTTAGGTAAAGAAACCTTCAGTAAGAAAGATCTTTTAACTGTTGATGTGCTGATATGTGATAGGCCAAAATATGACACTTCTTACAAAATGTGTGAGAATAATTATTTTTTCTTTTATATAGTTTCAAAAAACTAATTAATACACTTGCTTTATTAGAAAAGGAAATGCTGCCCTGAATATGCCTAACCACTCTAATAATGAAGTTAAAATAATAAAAGAGGGAGCCAGCACCATGGCATAGTAGGTTAAGCATCCTCCTGCGGCTCTGATATCCTATATGGGTGTCAGTTCGAGTTACGACTGCTCCACTTCCAATCTAGCTCCCTGCTGATGGCCCAGGAAAGCAGTAGAAAGATAGCCCAAGTGCTTGGGCCCCTTCACCCATGTTGGAGACCTGGAAGAAGCTCCTGTCTCCTGGCTTCGGATTGGTCCAGCTTAAACCAGTGGATGGAACTCCTCTCTCTCTCTGGGTCTCCCTCCTCTATCTGCAACTCTTCCTGTCAAATAAATAAATAAAAATCTTTAAAAAAATAAAATAAATAAGGAGTGAGAGAAAAAGAGAGAGAGAAATATTGAGGAATACCAAGATGATGATTAGGGAAAAGAAATGCTGATTCTGATGAGGGGAATATAGCACAAGTAAACCGGAGAAAGTGAATTCACAGGAGTTGGAAAGGTGTTTGCAGTGGAAATTCTACAGAAAGAAGAGGGACACTGTGGAGAAGCATGGAGAACGTAGACTTGCAACATTGTGCAGGGACAGCACACACAACTCCTGCAGCCTGGGTCTGGAGGAGATGCCAGCTTCTGAGAGCAAGCTTTAGGTAGATTGTGGCAGCCTGTGCCACTGGTGGTATTGCATGAGGGGGAACTTGGAAGACCACACTGACTGTGAGTCGGGCCTGGAGCCCTAGCAAGGGGCAGACATCTTGCCTAATCTAGTGAAGGAAAAGCACATTCCTTTCTCCCCATCTTCCCAACAGGGATACCAGGCAACCAGCAGGGAGAATGTGCCATCACAACCCAAATAGATCTGTGTGATGAAAATTATAAACATTTGAGAAAGAAATGACAGAAGATGCCAGAAAATGGAAAAATCGTTCATATTCATGGATTCAAAGAATTAATATCAAAGTATCCATACTACTGAAAAGAAGTTAGAGATTCAGTGCAATCTCACTTAAAATACCAAGGATATTCTCAAAACTAGAAAAAAATGATGCTTAAATTGACATGGAAACACAAGAGACCTGAAGAGCTGAAGCAATCTTAAACAACAAAAACAAAGTCTATGGCATCACAATACCAGATTTCAACTCATATTACAGGACAGTTATAATCAAAAGAGCCTGGTACTAACACAAAAATAGACATGTAGACCAATGAAATAGAATAGAATTCCAGAAATCAACCTACACATCTACAATCAACTAGTCTTTGACAAATGAGATAAACTCAATCCCTGGAGAAAGGACAGTCTCTTCAACAAATGGTTGAATGGAAAAATTGAATCTCAGTATGCAGGAGTATGAAACAAGACTTCTACCTTATACCTTATAAAAAATCAACTCTAAATGGACAAATGATCTAAATCTATGACGTGATACCATCAAATTACCAGAGACAAACTTTGGGGACACTCTGTAAGACATTGTCTTAGGCAAAGACTTCTTGAAAAAAACCCGAGAAGCACTGGCAAGCAAAGCAAAAATAGACAAATGGAATTACATCAAGCTTAGATACTTCAACAAAGTGAACCAAAAGAATGGGAGAAAATATTTGCAAACTATGCGACTGATAAAGGATCAATATCTAGGATCTGTAAAGAGCTCAAGAAACTCAACAACAACAAAACAAACGAATCCAGTTAAGAAATGGGCTAAGGATATCAGTGATCATTTTTCAAAAGAGGAAATTCAAATGGCCAACAGACACATTAAAAAAAAAATGCTGAGGTTCACTAGCCATCATATAAATGAAAAGTAAAACCACAATGAATTTTCACTTCACCCCAGTGAGAATGGCTTTCAAACAGATATCAAAAAACATTAAATGCTGGTGAGGAAGTGGGGGGAAATGTACCCTAATCCAAATTGGTGGGAATGCAAATTAGTTCAGCCATTATGAAGACAGAGTGGAGATTCCTCAGAAAGCTGAAACTAGATATGCCATTATGACCCAGCCATCCTACTCCTGGGAATTCACCAAGAGGAAATGAAGTCAGCATATGAAAAAGTTATCTGTATCCTCATGTTTGTTATAACTGAATTCACAATAGCTAACATGGAATCAACCCAGCTGCCCATGAACTAAATACTGGATAAAGAAAATATAAGATATATAAACTATTGAATATTACTCAGCCTTAAAAAATGAAATCCTGTCTCTCATAAGAAAATCACTGCTTAATAATCTTAAGATTATAAAGTAAACTGAAAAAAATGTCAATTTAAAAATTGAAATAAAGAATAGAAAGAAAGGAGGAGGGAAGATGGTATGATGGGAGGGAGGGTGGGTGAGGGGATTATCACTATGCTCCTAAATCTGTGTGTAAGAAATACATAAAATTTGTTCACCTTACATAAATAAAAATTGTTTAAAAATGGGCCTAGAAAAATTGAAAAAAGAGAAAATGTTATTTTAATATTTAGAAGATCAAACTAATGACATTTGGGGGTAGATTTTAATGTTTTTTGGCAACTGACCTTGTTGAATGATAATCATTTATTGGGTCATTCATATAGATAAAATGTTCGTCTTTAGAGTTCTGGTTCACATTTCTTAATATAAAATTAAATATTCAAATTATTAACATTTCCCAATTCTACATTTATTGCTTTCAGGAATTCAGACATAAGTTTACCTTGATTCATGTAGTTGAGCAATACCAATTTGATTGCTTGTTACAAGGTAGATAAAATGTGAAAAAAATATTAATACAGAATACTTGAATGTGTGATAAAAAATTTACTATAAACACACAGTGTACAAGACATTTGTATTAATAATACCATTGTAAAGTTTAGTATAATTACATGACAGAAATCTTAATGTGCCCTATTCCAGAACAGAGGATCAAAAAGTAAGGAAACTTGTCAACCTTTACACAATCATTACAATCCATGTCTGCCTCCATAGCACGTTCCTAAACATTACCTTAGTAAGGCCCATGGTGGGGCCAGCATTGTGATGTAATGGGTTAAGCCACTGCCTGTGACACCGACACCCCATATGGGCACCAGTTCAAGTCCTGGCTGCTCCACTGTTGATCCAGTTCCCAGATAATGTACCTGGGAAAGCAGTGGAAGATGGCCAAAGTGCTCAGTCCTGCCAGCCATGTGGGAGACCTAGTTGAAACTCCCATCTCCTGACTTTGGCCTGGCCCAGCCTTGTTGGTCGTGGGCATTTGGGGAGTGAAACAGAGGATGAAGATCTCTCTCTCTCTCTCTCTCCTCTCCCTTTCTCACTCTCTATGTAACTCTGCTTTTCAAATAAATAAAATCAATCTTTTACAAAATGTAGTTGAGTCCCTGCCACCCATCTGGGTTACTCGTACTGGGTTTCCAGATCGTGGCTTCAGCATGGCTGAGCCTTGGATGTTCTGGCCATTTCAGGAATGAACCAGAGGTTGGGACATCTCCCAGAGGATGGGGCATCTCTTACTGTCTGTCTATCTGTGTCTCTTTCAACTAAAAAAAATGAATAAATAAATAAGCAAGCATGATTACAATTAAAAGTGGAACAGTACTTTTTGAACTGGTGAATTATATTAATTGTTTTCCCAATATTGAACCACTTTGCACATAGGAAATAAATGCCACTTACTTACACTTACTTATAACATTGTCTTAATATAGGATTGGTTTTAATTTGTTTATATTCTATTTAACACTTTTACACCAAGGTGATATTGATCTCTCCTTTATATTTAATATTTATCTCCTATATATATATTTATATTTTATGTTGACACAGTGGGGTAAGCCCCACCTGCAATGCTGGCATCCATATGGGTACTGATTTGAGTCTCAGTTATTCCACTTCTGATCCTGCTCTCTGCTAATGTATCCGAGAAGGCAACAGAAGATGGCCCAAGTGCCTGGGACCCTGCAGCCACTTGGGAGACACAGATGAATCTCCTGGCTTCAGTCAGGCCCAGCCCTGGATATTGTAGCTATTTTATTTTATTCATTATGGTATTATTATAAGTGAGTTTTCTTAATTTCCTTTCCAAGTTATTCATTTTAATACCTAAAAACACATTTTTGCATGTCAATTTTGTGTCCTGCTGATTTACTGAATTCCTCATTAGATATATATGTTTTTTAATGAATTTTCTAGAGTTTCAATGATTCAGATAATTTCATCTGCATATGTGGATAATTGTACTTGTTCTTTTTTGTTTAATAGCTCCATCTAAGATTCCTGGTATTATATTAAATAGAAATGGTGAAAGTGGGCATCCTGGTCAATGTACCTGATTTCAGAGGGGTAGCTTTCATATTTGTCATTGTGTGCGATATTAACTGTGGATTTCTCAAATATGGTCATTAGTATGTTGAAGTATTTTCCCTGTTTTCTGAGTTTCTTGGGACATCTTATATTTTTGCTCTCTAGTTTGGTGATTAAATTATTGTTATCCATTTATCCTGTTAATAGGGCATAACACATTGACACATAGTCATATATTCAACCATTTTTGCATCTCAGGAACCAACACTACTCAGAAGTGATATATCTTCCTTTTAATGAGCTTTTAGATTCAGTTTGATGTTATTTTATTTGAAAATCCTTTTCATATACCTTCCTCAGGGATATTGATCTTTAGATTTTTTTTTTTTTTTTTTTGTAGTATCTTTATCTAGCCTCGGTACCCGTGTCATCCTGGCACCTTAAAAGGAATGTGAAGTGTTCTTTTCCCTTCAGTATTTTGGAAGAGTCTGAGAAGGACTGGCATTAAACTCGCCTTAGATTTATTTTAATTGAATGCAGTCACTTTTTGTTCTTCTAATCTCTAAACTATTTAAAAGTCAGATTACGTGAATTTTGCTATACTTTTTATAGTTTTTAAAAATATTAAGCACAAAGCATTTTTTGAAATATATTAGTCCTGGCCGGCGCCGCGCCTTGCGGCGCCGGCACACCAGGTTCTAATCCCAGTCGGGGCACCGGTCCTGTCCCGGATGTTCCTCTTCCAGGCCAGCTCTCTGCTGTGGCCAGGGAGTGCAGTGGAGGATGGCCCAAGTACTTGGGCCCTGCACCCCATGGGAGACCAGGAGAAGCACCTGGCTCCTGCCATCGAATCAGCGCGGTGCACCGGCTGCAGCGCGCCAACCGCGGCGGCCATTGGAGGGTGAACCAACGGCAAAAGGAAGACCTTTCTGTCTGTCTCTTTCTCTCTCACTGTCCACTCTGCCTGTCAAAAAAAAAAAAAAAAAAAAAGAAATATATTAGTTCTTTTACCTACTGCTTGTTTTTCTAAGCTTTCAGTTATCCATAATCAACCACAATACTGAAAATACTAGAAATAAATAACTCATATAAGCTTTAAATTGCACACTAGGGTCTGGCATTGTAACACAGTGAGTTAAGCTGTTACCTCCAATGCCGGCATCCCATATTGAGCACCAGTTCAAGTACCTGCTGCTCTGCTTCCCAATCTAGCTTCTTGCTAATTTGCCTGGGAAGGCAACAGAGACTGACCCAAGTACTTGGGTCTCTGCCACCTATGTAAAAGACCTAGATGGAGTTCTGGGCTCTTGGCTTCCACCCAGATACCACCTATCCCCTCCCCAAGCAGTTGTGGCCATATAAGGGAAACAGCAGACGGATTTCTCTCTATGTCTTTTTATCTATTGATAAAATAAATGCATCTTTAAAAATAAAACTAAATAAATGTTAGAACCTGTTCTGAGTGACATGAGGATGCCATCATGTAATGCCATCATTACATGACCTGACATGTGAATTATCAATTTTTCCAGACTATGTATACTGTATGTATGACCTATATCTAGTCACTTAGTAATCTAGATTATCAGATGGAGTTGTGCAGCATCACAGTACATGTGTTCAAGTAATCTTTATTTTACTTAACAATGCTTCCAAGGTATAGGAGTAGGTATCCTGTGATGAATGACTTCTGTGAAATGAAAAGTTGAAGATTCTCTATGTAAATATAAAAAAAATCATATAAAGGTTGCCAAGATTAATAATAAAGTATATATTTTAGAGAGAAAACTTTTTCTTATACTGTATTGCTATAATTTTCTTCTTCATATTGTTTTAACCTATCACCTTGTCTAATATATAAGTTAAACTTTATCATAAGTATCTACATATTTATAGAAACAAACCTAGTATATGTACAGTTTGGTATTATGATTTTAAGCAGCCACTGAAGTCTTGGTATGTATCCCTTGTGGATATGAGTTCTGCTTTGCTTAAAGTCTTTTAAAACCACATTCCCAACCAACATTTCTGCTGTTCTGTTATTGACAGCTTTCTAACTCAGCAAGCTTTGTGGGCCTCATACTGTCCATGCTTGCCTTTGTTGTATTTCCTACCACCACTAAGTACTTCATTTTTTAAAGATAAAACTCTTCTTATTTCTTTCTTTTTAAAGCTAGATTTCTTTCTTTCTTTCTTTCTTTCTTTCTTTCTTTCTTTCTTTCTTTCTTTCTTTCTTTCTTTCTTTCTTTCTTTCTTTCTTTCAAATTAGAGTTACACAGAGAGATGAGAGGCAGAGAGAGGCAGAAAGAGAGAGAGAGAGAGAGGTCCTCCATGCACTGGTTCACTCCCCAATTGGCCGCAGTGGCCGGAGCTGTGCCCATCTGAAGCCAGGAGCCAGGAGCTTCTTCCGGGTCTCCCACGCAGGTGCAGGGGCCCAGTCACTCAGGCTATCTTTCACTGCTTTCCCAGGCCATAGCAGAGTGCTGGATTGGAAGTGGAGCAGCCGGGACTAGAACCGGCCCCCATATGGGATGCCAGCACTGCAGATTGCAGCCTTACCCAGACAGTGCTGGCCCCTCTTCTTGCTTCTTAATTAAAATTAATTCATTTGGTTACAGGATTTAATCAAAAGAATATGAGTCAAGCAAAGGTCCTTGACTTGCCAGCAGATATTTTCATTTGAAAACCCTCATAAGAATCTCTAAATGGGAGAATTCCTTTCAAAATAAAATGGGAATGGGATGCATTTACATCATTGAAATTATATAAGTTAGAAGATACACAGGGGTAGGCGCCATGGTGGCTCACTTGGTTAATCCTCCACCTGTGGAGCTGGCATCCAATATGGGTGCTGGGTTCTAGTCCTGGTTGCTCCTCTTCCTGTCCAGCTCTCTGCTGTGGCCTGGGAAGGCGGTGGAGGATGGCCCAAGTGTTTGGGCGCCTGCACCCGCGTGGGAGACCAGGAAGAAGCACCTGGCACCTGGCTTCAATCGGTGCATCGCCGGCCGTAGCGGCCATTTGAGGGGTGAACCAATGGAAGGAAGACCTTTCTCTCTGTCTCTCTCTCTCTCACTGACTATCTGTCAAATTAAAAAAAAAAAGAAGAAGAAGATATATGCATTATGTTGTCGGTCTTTTTTCCATCTCTTCTCTAAATTATATATTTCTATTTTTTTTTTTTTTTTGGCAGGCAGAGCAGACAGTGAGAGAGAGACAGAGAGGAAAGGTCTTCCTTTGCCGTTGGTTCACCCTCCAATGGCCGCCACGGCTGGCGTACCGCGCTGATTCGATGGCAGGAGCCAGGTGCTTATCCTGTTCTCCCATGGGGTGCAGGGCCCAAGCACTTGGGCCATCCTCCACTGCACTCCCGGGCCATAGCAGAGAGCTGGCCTGGAAGAGGGGCAACCAGGACAGAATCTGGTGTGCCGGAGCCGCAAGGTGGAAGATTAGCCTGTTGAGCCACGGCGCCAGCCTTCTAAATTCTATATTTCAACCAACTGCTAAAATGTGCTTCTTTTCCTTAGTAAACCTGGCCATGAAGTCAGCAGATGGCTTATTTGATGTGTGCATGAGGAGTGGGTATAGAGAGGGACAATTAAAAAACAATCAAAGGCTATTTTTGTATTACTTAGAAATATACCAAATATAACTCAAAATTCTCAAAATTGGTATTAATTTTAGAAATCTAACTCTCCTTATCAATTTAATGCTCATATTATCCCTCATATTCATTCCCACTATAAATGATTAAAATCAGAATGGATGAGAGTGAAATGTTAGTGAACAGGTTGAAGGACATCTAAGGTTCATGAAGATCTTCCCATGCAGATTTCATTCCATGTCATTTTTCTCTCTGTTCACTTCATTTTTTTGTTTCTCCACCAGGTTAATTGCATTTCCAATAATAATGTGTATCTTGCAAACCCACATTTTCCACATTGACATCATCTGTTACCCCTTACCTTCTGCACAACGTAGATGACTGTTGCTACATAGTGAGCTGATTTGATGAATCGTAGTTGTAAGTACTAGAGGGAACAGAAACACATGCAGAATCAGTGAGTTTTAGAAAAGAACTGCTAATAAATCCTATTCTCTCTCTCTCTGTCTCTCTCTCTCTCTCTCTTTCTGTATTCTTTGAGTTTAGACTTTGGGTTTCAATGTGATTTTTGTGGTGTGCATCCTGGAAAGCAAAAGGAAAAATATATGGATGGCAAAAAATCAAACATATATTAAAACTCAATGCATATTCATACTTCTCATGAGATGATCAGAGAAGATAAATGGGATAGTTGAATTTAAATCCAGATCTTATAACTTTCTGCCCAGCATTCTAATTACTGGAAACTTTGTGTTTTTGTTTGTTTGTTTTGTTTTTAAATATTGCTACTATTCTCTCTCTCCTTCTCTTTCTCTCCTTTTCTCTCTCTCTCTCTCTCTCCTTTGCTTTTCAAATAAACAAAATAAATCTTTTACAAAATGTATTTGAATCCCTGCCACTCATCTGGGATACTCGTACTGGGTTTCCAGATCGTGGCTTCAGCGTGGCTGAGCCTTGGATGTTCTGGCCATTTCAGAAATGAACCAGAGGTTGGGACATCTCCTAGAGGATGGGGGCATCTTTGGCTCAGTCCTTCATTTCTTTACTGGGTCACTGCTGTAGCCCACTATTTGATCTCCATTATACCAATCATTGCCCTCCCCTTCTATCAACCCATCCTTGCTATATTGATTCTGTTAAAACAGAAATCTGATCATGCAACTCTTTTCAGAATCTTTAATAATGATTCTCCACTCTTGACAAAAGAAAACGCACATCACAAGCTTCATATTACAACCTTCGGTTGTCAGATTCTCATTCAACCTATCTTAAGTCATACCACTAGCCCTCACATCATGTATTCTGCATATAAAATCATTGTTTATTATGCAACCACAAGCATGTTTTGTTTTTTCTGACCTTTCCATTATTTAGATGGGACTCTGATGTGGGAGCCTCTTTCCAGAAATTTCACCAATTATTAGTGACTACAGGATAGTCCAAATGCCACACCTATCCCTACTCACAACTTCTCCAAGCTCCATGGCTGGCACTTGTAGTAAACCTATTGCATGATTGTCAGTTGCTGTTTTGTAATCTGGTCTTGGATTTGTTTATTTCACTACAGTAGGTACCTATAGATAATGGTAACAAATTATCATTAAACAGAAATTTGTTCTCTCCCAATCCTTAATGCAGGAGGAGTCCAAAATATGTTACTTTGGGCCAAAATCAAGGTCTTGGCAAGGTTACACTCTTTGGCAAATTTGGCAAGGTGAGGACCCTCCAGGGCTGAACCTTCTTCTTGCCTCTTTGTGCTTTTGGTGGCTTCTGGCAGTCCTGAGCTCTAGCTCGACCACTGTATAGTCAACATTGCCTTCTTTATCTTTCATATCTGCCACTACTTCCCTTCTGTATTGATACATGTGGTTGCCAGACATTTCCCACACATGGTAGCTGGATAATGCAAGATAATTTGAATTAATAAATAAAAACAACAAATATTTTACTAATAAATGTACAGTGACAGTTGTGATTTGTGGTATAAATAGAGCCATAGGAGTAGAAAAATAAATACCAGTTTTATAAATCACTGTTGGAAGTCAACAAGGTCTTCTACACTCATAGTAATTCTGCTGCTGCTTGATTCTTTACACATCTGTTTGCTCAACCCAGAGAATCAGAGTATGTGGTGCACAGATACACAGATACAGATGCTTAACTTGTAAGTAGTAAGAGAAAGGTGGGGTGGGGTGGGTAGTTAAAAGCACTGGAAATAAAGTGTACCATGGCTTGTTTACACATTCTGTGTCTGAGTTTAAAAAACATTTAAAATTTGTGAATCCAAAGGAATTGCATTTTTACAAAAAGGAATAGAGAAAGAATGAAAAAGGCAAGGGTAGAATAATGAGTTGTATTTTCAGAAAAGGGAAACATTTCTATTGGAAATATCTTAAAAGTATTTTTTTTTATTTCTGTAAACAAGTAAACACACACCAAGATAGGAAATAAATAAAAATAAAGGCAAGCATTGTGGCACAGTGAGTTAAGACATCCACAGCTGGAAATAGAGTTCAAAATCCAGCTCCTGGGCTTCCAATCCACCTTCTGTTAATGCATCTTGGGAAGGTAGTAGATGGTGGCCCAAGCATTTGTGCCCCTGTTTCCCATGTTGGGGACCAGGGTAGAATTCATGGCTCCTGGCTTAAGCCTAGCTCAACCCAGACTATTGTTATATTTGGGGAGTGAGCCAGCAAATGGAAGAACTCCTCCCCACCTCCCCACCCCCCACCTTTTCTGTTTTTTTTTTCCTTTCAGGTAAGTGAAAATAAATAAATATGTATCTTTTAAAAAAAAGAAATGTAAAATACTCTTAATTAATAAAAACTCAGTGACAAGGATGGGCATTTGCAAGGCAATAAGATGCCCCCTGGGAGTCCTGCAACCCCTAATGGAGTGCCCTGTTTCCAATCCTAGTTAAGCTCAGATTCCAGCTTCCTGCAAATGTGTACCCTGGAAGGTAGCAGGTGGTGGCTCTTATACTTGAGAGCTTCCTATCCAGATTGCACTCCCAGTTCTTGATTATCCTGGCCAGCCCTGGCTGATGCAAACATTTGGGCCATGAACCAGCAAGTGAGAGATCTCTGCCTTTTAAATAAAAATTAATAGATGAATATTTAAAAAGCAGGGACAGAGTACTGAAATATGATACATTCTGTTATGGTTATATGAAGTATATTTATATTCTTTTCACTGTGACATGATAGCCTTACTCAGGAAATTATTAAGGTAGTTCAGAAAACCATCACCTGTATAAGTATCATCAAAAATGTCATCTTTTTGCATTAGAACCTGGAACAGAAATAGGAATCAGGGAAGAGGGAGAGAAACCCAAATGAGATCTGGAATTCAATGGCATATCCAGGTTGTTTTTTTTAGTCTGAAAAATGTACCATGGTAATATAACATGATAATACCAGGGAAAACAGTGAAGACTGTGTGAGAACTTGGTACAAATCTAAAAGTATCCCCAAATAAAGTGTTTATCTTTTTTTTAAAATTTCATGTTTTATTATATTGGAAATGTGGGTTTCATCTACTCATTTAGCAGATACTGATTCAATGTTTACATTTTAATGATAAAACTAATACAAGGAAAACACTTTGATGATATAAAATATTACAAGGAATCATGTGATCTTTTAAGCTTTTTAAAATTGCAGTGAAATACCCTTAATGTAAATATATCAATTGTTAAATGTATAAATTATTGTACAATTCAATTAAGTATATTTATATTGCTGTATGACTATCACTATCACTCTCCAGAACCTTTTCATCATTCCAAATCGAAACTCTGTGCCTTTAAAAAAACTGTTTATTTATTTGAGAGGCAGAGTTACAGGGAGAGAGAGACAGAGACAAAGAGAGATCTTCATCTGCTGGTTTACTTCCCACATAGCTGCAACAGCCAGCACTGGGCCAGACAGAAACAAAGAAGCTTCTTTCAGGGCTCCCAAGAAGGTAGCAGTGACCCACGCTTCTTTTCCCAGGATATTAGCAGGAAGATGAATTGGAAGTGGACTAGCTAGGACAGGAACTGATGACCATATGGGATGCCAGCATCCCACAATGCCCGCTATGCCACAGTGCCTACGCTGACCCTGTATCTTTTAGATAATAACTTTCCATATCCTGATACTCAGTCCATGATTGCCACTACTCTAGTTTCTGCTTCTGCTTACATCATAAAGTAGAATCGTGTAATATTTGTCTTCTTCTGCCTGGCTTATCTTTTATAACACAGTGTTTTCAAGGTGTATCCACGAGTATCATGTACCAGAAAATTACTCCTTTTTAAGACTGAATAGTATTAAATTTTCTGTAAATTCTACATTTTATCTGTTATTTATCTGTTCATTGAGTTTTTTTCCACTTCTTGTTTAAAATAAAGCTGTTGTGAACATTGATTCCCATTTCTGAGACTTTTACACATTTCTGCTTTCAATTATTTTTGGGCATATACATAGGATATAATGGGTCATGTAGTAATTCTGCTTCCTTTTTGAGGATGCTGTTACCCACCAGTGCATTTTTTTTTACCAAAACCTAAAGCATACATATGGAAGTTCAATTTAAGATCCAATCATATACTGAATGGGGTTGGGTTGAGGATGTGGATGGGAAATAGGACACTATAGGAAAGAATATTTTAAAACAGAAGAACATCATGAAACAGAAGACTTTATGCCAGAAAGATTTTGGCCAGTTCTCAAGGCTGAAAGGAGAGAAGCATACAGTTGGGCATGCAGAGAGGAAAGAGTTGGCTGACTTTACATTGATGTGAGAGCTGATGAAATGCCAGCTCCAACAAGCCATGTACACCACTGCAGTGCATTAGCATTTTCTTCTGTGTAGAAAGAAAACACATCAAATCGAAGGATTTTTTTTTCTGCTAAGAATAGCCTATGGCTTAAATTTTATCTTGTGAAACATCAATAGGAGTAAGACAAGAATGTATATGTGAGCTCCCATTAGGAGGCTGTTAACACAATGCCCCAGGTATAACCTTACTACAGCTTTATATGAGGAAGGTAGTGGTGGTAATTTAGACATGGGGAAACTTGGAATAAATCGAGTGTAGGAGGTGTAGGACGTAAGGGGTCAGGGGGCAAGAATCACTTTCAGATTTATATTTTTAACAACTGAAAGGATAGTAGCAACATTTTGTGGAAAATGTTGTGGAAGAACATCTTGTTTTTTGAAATTTGTAATTTGAAATTTCTAGTATATATCACAATTCTATTGTTTAAAAAGGCACTTCCTTTACTTTAGTGTTATTTAGAAAGGAAGTACTTTGGAAATTATACGTTTTCAGGATCCTCTTGACTTGCTGAGGTATAATAACCATATAGAGTATACACATTTTCTTTTATGTGCTGTACATTTTATTCTGGAAATCATAGACAACTGGATTATTGAAAGAAAATCAAGGTGTGAAAATACACCTGAAAATTTCTTTCTACAGTCATTTTCTTTCAAAGACATAAATTTATTACTTACAATTATCTGGTTAGTTTACTCTACATAATTTGTTAAACCTGATCACTGAAGCAAAATATATACTACTTCTCAAATATACTACCAAAAACCTTGACTATTCAAAGCTAATTTTCTGTATCAATCTGAAATCTCATAATTTGCTTCATTTTATAGGTTTATTCTTTATTTTATTATCCTCTGCCTTTGTAGAATCTTCTCTCCATGTTACAGTTCAGTCATTACTATTGTTTGGTTGGATTTTGTAAAGTCTTTCATTTTTCCCTTTGCCACATGAATAGAAGTGTCCTGGCAAAGGAAATCTATTTGTCATCCATTGTTAAGACTGTAAACCTGTTGCCACTTGACCACTTATAACTCAGTGTGCATGCAATTTTATTGGTTTTATGCCACCTCACAAACAGTTCCTTCCCTTTGATATTTACAATAGAATGATTTAGTCTGCTGATTCTACTTCATGCACTCTTTTAGCATGCATTCCCAAATAAAATGTCTACTTACAAGTTCAGAAAGATTTTAAATAACCCCAAAATATTCCATAGTTCTATTGACATGATTCTTATATTAAAAATAGTCTTCATTTCGTGATTTATATGCTTTGTTATCAATATCAGAAATATGAAAAAAAGCTTAAGTCAGACTGTACCAATGTAGTAGCAAATGTAGATTATAACTAGAAGTTTGGGCTGTGATTTTTTTCTTATATTTTCATGGTTACATGAGTCTATCATGAGTATTACTATATTTCCCTCCAACTATTCATTAGCCAAAAGCAAAATCAAACTTTTTATGGAAAACAATGTAAAAAGAAGACAAAAAGGAATGACAGAAAGAAGGTTCATTTTCATTAAATTTAGAAGTTATTCATATTAAACTATTTTCACTAGTTTAAATATGGAGGTATATAGTTTATAAAACTATGTGTTTATTTTAGAAAATTCAGAAACACAGAAAAGCAAACATAAGATAGTAATGCCACTGATAATGTATTCTCTATTGTTTCATGTCAATAAGGATCTGATTTTTCTTACAAAAATTAACTCATGAATTCCAAGATCTCAAAAAAATAAATTGTAATATATGAGTCACAGTATTTTATTTTTGAATGAACAGAATAAATCAGATTACCACATTTCGTTCTAATATTCTCCTCTTCTCTGTTCTTTTTGCATTTGCCTTTCTCTTTGCAAATATCGTAGAGTTCACAAAGCAAATCTCAAATATTAAAGACCGTGTTGATTATAAACTGAGTATATTGATGATAATTGAATACATGGTGGAAAATGACACTTTTCTTTATTGAGAAATATGAGAATCACAAAGGCAACCCTGTCGAAGAATCAAAGATAGATCACTGGGGAAGTTCTATTGCCAGAGGAAAGAGATTTGCTTTTCAGTTGCCAAAATACTGAAAGAGCTAACAGAAGCCCAGAGCAAAATCTTTAGAACCAAAGGCAGTAGCATCAAATTGGAATGAGGCTGGATAAAAAGCAGATGAATAACTTCTTCTTGTCCAATAAACAGATTTCATTTGAGTCTCTATGAAACATGCTTGTGTTCAGTCTCTAAAGGCCTCCTCTACTTCCCCTCATGCAGGGTGCTTTTGTACTATTTCCATGATTTAAGTCAATTCGAAGAGTCCTCCATACACTCGGATCAGCCGTTTTCCTCATCTGTTTTAATTAGATCTGAACTTGATGGCACCAGGGTGGAAGGGAGTGAAAGTCCAATTTACTGCAGGTTTTAGTATTTGCAGAGTAATTTATAAAGAATGGATATTTTGTTCCAGTTATCACAAGCACAATCTACAATAATTATGTCTATCATCTCCATTTTTACAGATGTAAAGACTAAGTATTAGGGAAACAACATTACTCACTGAAGTCAAATAGTAGGCAAGAGATTGTGCTGTGATGTGAATTTTTATGTGGAAATTTATAAATCTCCTATTTTTAAAAAACAATATAGAAGCCAGCATTGTGGTGTAGCGGATTAAGCTGTGATGTCAGCATCCCATATGGGTGCCAGTCTGGGTCCTGGCTGCTTCACTTCCAATTCAGCTCCCTGCTAATGGCCTGGGAAAAGCAGTGGAAGATGGCCCAAATGGTTGGGCTGCTACCTCCTATTTGGGAGACCTGCGTGAAGCTCCTGGCTCCTGCCTTCAGCCTGTCTCAGTGCTGGCTGTTACAACAATTTGGGGATTGAACCAGTGTATGGAAGATCTCTCTCTCTCTCTCTCTCTTTCTCTCTCTCTGTAACTCTTTCAAATAAACAAAAAAGTCTTAAAACTCACAACAAATAAAAAAAAACGTAATAGAACCAGTTCCTTGGGTAAGTTAGAAGTATGCTGATATTTTTCTCTTCAACCAGCCCCTAGGGCAGGGGTCTATGGGCCAGTCTATGTTGCTGCAGCCCCAAAAGCCTCCTCGGTTTCGTCTGGTTCATGAGTGCTGGTATCATTTTCCATTTCTTATACAATCTGAAAAAGCTGAGAGCTCTGCTCTAGCTCTATTATACAACTTGAATAAACACAGAGAATTGAAAAAGTTTAATATGTCAAAAGACACGTTCATGGCTTTCATCCATTTTTTTAAAATAAGAAATCAGTATGGGTAAGAAATTAAAATGAAATCTTAGAAGGAATAGATAGATGTATGCCTTACATCACTGTTCAAGTTCATTAGCTATAGAAAGAAGCTGTACACAGTAACTGAGTGTCTGCACTTTCAAAAGCCCCAAAGGAAGAGGAATGAAAAATTCAATGATATACTTGGCTTAACTTAAATATTACAGAAACAGCTCTAACAGTGATGATAGTTTGATTATTTTTGGTTTCATAATACATAATTTTCTTTTTAAAAATTTTATTTAAGGTATGCAAGTGTCATGTATTTTATGTATACAGATTTAGAAACATCTTGATACATCCCACCCTACCCTCCTTCGCGTCCATGATCCAACCATTCCTCCTCCTCCCTCTCCTATTCCGACTCAATTTTTACAAAGATCTACTTGCTGTGTATTTTATATTCCTAAGGTAAACTGTACACTAAGTAAAGAGTTCAACAAATAGTATGAAGAAAAAAACTGTTCTTCAAAAATAGAGACATGGGTTATCAGTAATCATTGATTGTTGTATATTAATCTCCTATTTAGGTCAACATTATTTTAGGTATAAAGAATGTTTGTATTTCTGGCATACAATTTCAGGGTTTTAACACTCTTAAAAAGAATATAAGTTTAAATTAAACATTTTTATAAATGTATTTATCTATTTCAAGTTTTGAGTACATTAGCATATCTGGTTTCCAATCTATATACTCATGATTCTTTCTTTGAAAGTCCCCAAATCTACATATAATAGGATATGCTGGAAAAATATAAGTAGAAAAAAGATAAATCAAAGATAGTACATTGAGTCCACAAATTCAAGATAGTTCTGAAAATTTGGAGATGTCCTGAATCTTTGCTCATCAGGCTTTGAACTTTTCCACATATAAAGTGTTCTTTCCTAAATTTCATCTTGACAGGACCTTCATTGTTAAAATAGTAAAGAAACTGCCTTGTTTATCTACCAAGATCCTTGTGATATTAACACAGATAAATCTTAAAATAATTGTAAACCCTTATAAGATATAATCACAACCATTTTTATGGTTTAATTTATTAAATAGGCATTATAGTAATTTATATATATGACAGTTGTCATTATTATTGTAGCTAATTCTAAACCTTCATTAAATTTGACTTTTAATAGCAAATAGAAATCCATCTCTTTATTCTACTGAAAGTAATTCAGAAAAAAATGGTTGTAAAATACATAGACACCATCGACTGCCTTTCAATGTAATTTTCATCTTGAAATATTTTATATTTTTAGAATTTGCATAATGATATAACTGATCATATTTTTTAATATTGATTTATTTATTTAGATAGTCAGTGAGAAGAGGCAGAGGGGGGTAGGGGAGAGAAAGAATCTTCCGTCCACTGGATCACTCCCTAGAAGGCTGAAATAGCCTGTGCTGAACAAGGCCAAAGCAAGGAGTCAGGAACCAGGAGTTTCATCTGGGGAATCCACATTGGTGTCAGGGGCCCAAACACTTGGGCCATCTTCGACTGCTTTTCCCAAACCATTGGCATAGACCTGGATTGCAAATGGAGCAGCTGGAACATGAACTGGTGCTCATATGGCATGCCAGCATTGCAAGTGCAGACTTACTCACTATGCCTTGCAGGTCCTCATTATAATATATTTTAACCTTGATCTAATTTTGAAGAATAACCAAGGAATAATAAGAATGTACTGACCTGGATTTTGGACTTCTCATATAGATTCCAAGTAGTTTTAGAGTGAGAAACCACCTGAATATTTGCCTAATGCTTTAATGCTATTAAAGTGTTTTAAAATGTATAGGTATATGACATACTCAGAACAATAACATCATTGTCTCTAAGTTAGATAAAATATCTAACAGTGAAGTTAATTTTTTAAAATTTTGTATTCATTGACAATGATAGATTTTGCTCTATGAGTAAGAAAGGGAAAAAGGATAAAAATGTAAGATAAAGTAAAACTCCATAATACATTTTAAGTAAAGCAATGTTTTTCTTTTTTGAAATCCTAAAAAGAATAAAATCAAGGTACTATAAATAAGTTATTTTATAAGCATTTTAAAATGTTTAGATTTAAATTGATCATATCTCTTTGTTTCAAATATGATTTAGAGCTTCAAGAACCAGAGGTCCTGGTGGGAGTAGTCCTTGACAAAGAACAGCCATTCCATGGAGCTGCATAGACTGCTAGCAATGCACAGTCACAGACAGTACCTTCAGACTTCTTCATAAAGCCATGTCCTTTCACTTGGGCAATCTACTTGTGAATTTCAATACACAGACAAAACCAGCTTAAAGAGACTGTCTTATATGAATAATGCTTGATTTTTTAAGGATGATTTCATGGGACAGTCTTGCATATTTCACCAGTTACTTAATTTCCTTTTGATTTGTTTTTTTTTTAACTTTTATTTAATGAATATAAATTTCCAGTATACAGCTTATGGATTACAATGGCTTCCCCTTCCCATAATTTCCCTCCCACCCGCAACCCTCCCCTCTCCCGCTCCCTCTCCCTTTCCATTCACATCAAGATTCATTTTCAATTCTATTTATATACAGAAGATCAATTTAGTATAAATACTTCAACAGTTTGCACCCACATAGAAACACAAAGTGAAACATACTGTTTGAGTACTAGTTACAGCATTAAATCAAAATGTACAGCACATTAAGGACAGAGATCCCACATCAGGAGCAAGCGCACAGTGGCTCCTGTTGTTGACCCAACAAATTGACACTCTAGTTTATGGCGCCAGTAACCACCCTAGGCTGTCGTCATGAGTTGCCAAGGCTATGGAAGCCTTCCAAGTTCCCCGACTCTGATCATATTTAGACAAGGTCATAAAAGACAGGTTGAGGATAGTAACCAATGATCCTAAGAGTGGCCTTAACCAGGTCTGAACAATTATACAGCATTAAGTGGGGAAGAGGACCATCAGTACACACAGGTTGGGAGTAGAGCCATTGGTGGTAGAGTAGAGGTTATGATTACAAAGGAATGAGGCCCAAGTGCACTAGACAGGGTCTAGAACAAAGGACAGAGTCATTATTAGAGGAGCTAAGAAAGGTGCTGTCTAAGCTACAAGTAATTTTTCTGATTGAGAGGCAAATAGAACCTGATAGAAGGGGCTTGATAATAATCTGGTGGGCTTTAGGCCTTGTAAGTTAAGAGGCCCAGACCTATCTATCTCTTCACATGGGGTATATCCTAAGGGAGGTGTGAACCTCCTAGGGGAAGGCACTCTGTTGACTTTCATTACTTGGCTGGCCTGGGAGGAGAGCTGGCCAGGTAAAGGCAGGGGGCATCTCTAACAAGAAATTTACAGTTCTGCCTGCAATGTTGCCGACCCTACTTGGCTGTCCCCTCAACTGCAGTGGTCACTTTGGAAGTTGGGCTGAGTGAAGGGCTTTTCAGCTTGGAGCCAATAAGATCTGTGGCTCTGACCTGGGCATCCTTCGATTCCAGGGCAGGTCCATTTCCAGTGATCCAACTCTTGGCAGAGCTGCCAGGGCTCTTCACAAGCTGACTTCTGCTGAAGCCCAGGCTTACCACATTGAAAGCCACTGCAGTGCTTCAATGGGTGGCAGGCCTATTAATGGCTGATCTGTACAGTGATCTGCCCTCAAGGAGACCCAATTTCCTTTTGATTTGTAATGTTACAGCATTTTTCATTTCAAACAACTGCCTCTTTTCCTCAAACATACTATATATTTTAAAAAGCAAAGTGCATATATTTAATTATTTTATTATTTTCTAATATTATGCATTATGAATTAGGAAAACAATTTTAAATACTAAAATAAAAAGGATATTTGTACTCGCAATACACATTTTTATAAAACATTATTCTGGTAATAATTTTAAGTTTACAATCTTCTTTTTTTTTTTTTTTTTGACAGGCAGAGTGGACAGTGAGAGAGAGAGACAGAGAGAAAGGTCTTCTTTGCCGTTGGTTCACCCTCCAATGGCCGCCGCGGTTGGCGCGCTGCGGCTGGCGCACCGCGCTGATCCGATGGCAGGAGCCAGGTGCTTCTCCTGGTCTCCCATGGGGTGCAGGGCCCAAGCACTTGGGCCATCCTCCACTGCACTCCCTGGCCACAGCAGAGAGCTGGCCTGGAAGAGGGGCAACCGGGACAGGATCGGTGCCCCGACCGGGGCTAGGACCCGGTGTGCCGGCGCCGCAAGGCGGAGGATTAGCCTGTTGAGCCGCGGTGCTGGCCGGTTTACAATCTTCTTATGAGTAAACATTTTCCATGTCTCCTTACAACTGGATATATATGTGCAAAATATTATGTATGTAATTAATACAACAGTGCTGGAATTAATAATATTAATGATAACAAATATCAGACATAACAATCTTATTATTGAATGTCAGCTATATACTGATCACACTAGAGTTTTTTTTTTTCTTCAGATTAGCCTTATAAAATACATATATTCATTAGCATATTATAAGTCAAATAATTTAAACTCATTCCTCAAACTCAGGGATTCTATTATGTTTATTATTATAACTGTATTTTTCTACTGTATCAAACTTATTTTATATATTTTCCTTAATAAATACATTTCAGCTTATTTTACTTTCATTACTTTCTAAATCAATAGGACTTTCTATGCAAATATGATGTGCCTTAGTTTTAAACAGGTGTGTTGTTTTAATATTTACATTTGGTAAGACAATTTTTAAAATTTACATTTATACATGTACATATTTCTATGAAAGTAAATTCATTTTGAATTTTCTATTTTAATAACCATATAACAAAAAAGTTCTTATTTGAGCAAATATAGTGACAATGTAATTGTGTAATTAATAACTTTCACATATTTATTTATAAAATGGACATTTCCATTACAAGATTTCACATTGTTTGTTTAAATTATATGATACTTGGGGCCAGTGTTGTGGCATAACAGGTTAAACCGCTGCCTGCAGTGCCAGCATCCCGTATACTCACTGAAGCGAGTCCTCGCTGCTCCACTTCTGATCGACCTCCCAGCTAATGCACCTGGGAAATCAGCAGAGAATGGACTAAGCCCTTGGACCCCTGTACCCACAAGGAAGACCCTGGGTCCTGGCTTTGGTCTGGCTCAGCCCTGGCCGTTGCTGCCATTTGGAAGTAAATCAGCCAGTGGAAGCCCTCTGTCTGTATTCCCACTCTTTCTCTCTGTAACTCTCTTTCAAATAAATAAAATAAATCTTAAAAAAACAACAAAAATTATATGATACCTGGTATGCTTGCATATTATGATATATTAAATTAAATTCATTATTTCAATTATTTATTGGGATTATACTGTGAACAAAGCATTGTAGAGAAATCTAAAAGGACTGAAATATACATGCTATCCTAAAAGAAATTTCAGTGTAGTAGTAAGAAATAAAGTAAAAAGAGCCATGACATTTATCTTGTTATATATAAATAATGAGGAAGAAACAACACCCACATGATGTTAAAGTCTGGAGTAAACAAGTACAACAGGGAAAAATTAAGTAAGTTCCAAGAAGGAGATCATATTTGAGGAGGCTTTTATGGGTGGACTTGTGGGGACTGAATTCTAAATCAAAGGCAAAAGATCAGGGGGAAAAGATTAACTGGCTATTCAGGGAATAGGATGTTTTTCATTTGCGCTGTAGCATATGGTATGTGGAAAAAATTAGAGGGAGATAAAGTTTGAAAGCCATGCTGTAGCCTGGAGTGCCAAAGAGTTTGTATTTCATATGGCATTAAAAAAATAAAAGTTTTCCAGCCACGGTACAACACAATCAGCACTTCTACTATAGAAATTTATCTTGCAGCAATGTTGAGATTAAAGTCAAGTGAGAAAGAGCCTCTCACAAAATTTTGTTCTCTGGTCATCCGTGGGAATACACTAGACAGTTTTACAGATTTTTAATATTGCTTTGAATACCTCTTCATGTCAACTATTTTGAATTTGTGTTTCAGTCATCTAATTCTTTCACTTAAACTGAAAAAGTAGGTTAAGCTTGACAAAGTTTCTTCATGGTATTCACTTGGCATACAACTGTGTTTGGGCACCTAAATATGCAGAAAACGTCATTTTCTAGGATTCCAGATAAAATCTCTCTTTTATCCATTCTGTTTATTAATTTCAAATATATTCAGTTCAGACCATCAGAAATATATTTTTAATCCTCAGTCCCATCACCAAATATTTATCTCTGTGGTCTATTCATCTATTCCTCGCCTTTCATTTCACCAGCTTCAATGTTTATTATTATGGTGTCTTCTTAATTATCTGTATTTTGTATGATTCTCCCCCAATTTTATTCTGTATGCTATTATCTGAATATTTCCCCAGAGTAGCAATTTGTTGATGTTACTTCTGTGTTTCAAGTAAATCAAGAGATTCCCACTTACTGCAGGATAAGGAGTACACCTGTTAGCACTTCAGAAAAGACCACAGCGTTTCCTGGCCTCTTTCTCTTCTTGCTCCCATCACTTCCTCTTGAACTTTGCCCTTCAGTGAAAATGAAATGCTTTGAGTCCTCTGAAAAAGATCATTACAGTTCTCATCAGAAGGCATGAAAGATTGCCTTGTTCTTAGAAAGACATCAGTTCTTATTCTTGTCTGGTTTTATTCCTTAAAATACTTTATCTCCATGCATCTTGTTCACAGTCTCTTTGACCTATATCTCTATGATCCTAATCATAATTAATGATGTATTATATGTTCAAATTCTGCATAACATGTTTTTAAATATTTAACTAAGTATTCTAATTGGTGGTATAAACATATTTTTCTGCTAAGTGATCTTTGAAACAGGAAAACATGGGATATCATTTGTCCCTCATTTCCATTGCATCCAGCACAGTACATGAAATACAAATGACTTTCAAATAAACACTTAAAGTAAACAAAAACAAATGGCTTCTGCGGGTGGTGAATTTTGCCTAAAGAAAAAAAAAAAGAACTAAAAGAAGAAAACAATTATAATACTATTTTGATTATTTAAAAAAAGTCTCCTTTCAGTCACTGCTTCATTTCCTATGGAGTCCAGATTGTAGGAGAAAACTTAATGAATGATTCATTAATGACCAGAAAATTTTCCTCTATGTGAAAACTAAAGAGAATTTGAACAGTTCAATTTTTACCCCTAACCTCAGAGATAGGTTTCATTTTAAATCACAGAGAGTCAAATGACAAAATTTGACGTTTATGGTAACATAGATTATACTTATATAAGCATGTGTCCATTAAAATGTCAGTTTATTATAGACTTCTTATCAGTTATTTTTTAACAAATTATGTACTTGTGCCTAATGATGGCATTACCCATTCTCTATACAGACCAACATTGATACAGATGTTTAACAGTAATAATAAACACACTATAAAAAAAGACTTAATTTAAAATTAAAATTATATTATCATTGGATATAATTGAACACAAAATATTATGATTACAAAATATTTTTCTATAATATCTTGTTAATTTTGTCTGATAAACAAAATGAAAGGATATATTCAATTTTCTTAAAATATGTAAGTATGCCAATTTACATTACGTTTTATATTAAAAATTAAGATAAACTTGTTTCAGAAGTGTTCTTGGTTGAAAGCAGAAACAAAAGAATCACAAAATGTCTTAAGCTTCATTTATTGCATGAATTCTGAGTCAAAAAAACTTAAAGTAATCAGAGAAGTATCAGAAGAATGCATTAGTGAAGAGATGTTAAGAATTGAACATAGGATCAGGCATTTGACCTGTTAAACTGCTGATAGAGAAATTTAAGTCACACACTAAAAACCAGGGACTCAGGTCCTGTCTTCACTCTTACTTCCAGATCTTTGCAAAGGTGCACCCTGTGAGGTAATGAATGATGGCCCTAGTAGATGGGTCCCTGTTATCTCATGTGAAATATCTGGATTGGGTTCCTGACACATGAACAGCTTGGTCCAGCATCAGCTGTTGCGGGTATCCAGGGAGTGAACTGGAGGATGGATGATTTCTCTCTCTTTCTAAAATAAATAAATAATTTAAAAAGTAAATTGAACATAGATGAGATTTCCTTTGGTGAAGAATTCAAAACAAACAACTAGAAAATTGTTTTAGACTAACCATTAGATTGTATTAAACCAAATAGTAGATATATAATAAAAATTTTTGGAAATAAAATGAATCAAAGGTATTTGCTAATATTATTATAATTTTAAACCTCCAAATTAAAAATTTCTATACTTTTATCAATCATATCTTCCAATATGAATGTCTATTATATTAGAAGAATGTTCTAGTTTGAAAATGATATTCATTTAGCTCTTTATATATATACATACATATATATATTCTTTCAGAAATTATGCATGCAATGTATTTATTTGAAAAATGTATTTCATTCTCAATTGTGCAAAATAGGGTAGTTGTCATTTCTGATATACTAACATTAATGGCATAAGATAAGTGATCATTTGTACATTTTAAAGTTTTTTATAGAACTTAAACTCTTTAAAAAAGTTTATAAGTTTAAACAATATTTCTTGAGCTGGCTGATTTTTGCTCTTGATTTTTACAATAAAAGGTCAGTTAAAATTCAATATCAGGATGTCTCAGTAACAAGTGACAGTATCGTTTTTATGAGATCAGATCACTAAATATTGAAGTCAAAGATGAGCATCATTTTAGCACCTCCACATAGAAAGAGAGGAACTCAGAAGAAAATGGAAGTGTCAATTAAATGAGGAATTATATACAAAAACTTGATCAGGTTAATTCTGAAGTACATTTTTAATGGATAAAGGAATTAAGAGGAGAAGTCTTTGCTGTGCACTCTGACCTCGCAATTCAGCAATGCAAAATTAAACATTTTCTCAGGTCACAGACACAAGATGATTCCAGAAATTATGAAATGGCTTTGCAAGAACATTGTGAAAATTAATTAGGAGGACTTTTAGATAAAATTTTCAAGGATTCTGACAACATCAAAGGCCATAAAAAATTCAGAGAAAACAAGAAAAGTACTGTTGAGAAGAGACAGTTATATGGATTTATATCCATTTCAGTTCTGTGAATTTAGAGTCTTAGATTTCAGTTTTCTTAATTGTTAAATATTAATGCTATTTGTTGTGAAAGTTATTCTAGGCAGTGCATGTCTACTTGTACTAAATCCTATAATGATTTTAATTTTTTTTGACAGGCAGAGTTAGACAGTAAGAGAGAGAGAGACAGAGAAAGGTCTTCCTTTTTCCGTTAGTTCACTCCACAAATGGCCACTATGTCCAGTGTGCTGCACAGATTTGAAGCCAGGAGCCAGGTGCTTCCTTCTGGTCTCCCATGCGGGTACAAGGCCCAAGGACCTGGGCTATCCTCCACTGCCTTCCCGGGCTACAGCAGAGAGCTGGACTGGAAGAGGAGCAACCAGGAAAGAATCTTATTTAGACACGGTCATAGTTCTCTCCTCCCTTCAGAGAAAGTACTTTCTTCTTTGATGGTCGGTTCTTTCCACTGGGATCGCACTCGCAGAGATCTTTGATTCAGGTCATTTTTTTTTCCAATGTGTCTTGGGTTTTCAGCCTGAAATACTCTCATGGGCCTTTTAGCCAGATCTGAATTCCTTAAGGGCTGATTCTGAGGCCAGAGTGCTGCTTAGGACATCTGCCATTCTATGAGTATGCTGTGTATCCTGCTTCCCATGTTGGATCCTTCTCTCCTTCTTTATTCTATCAGTTAGTACTAGCAGACAATAGTCTTGTTTATGTGATTCCTTTCACTCCTAGACCTATCATTATGATCAATTGTGAACTGAAATTGATCACTTGGACTAGTGAGATGGCATTGGTACCTGCCACCTTGAAGGGATTGAATTGAAATACCCAGGCACATTTCTAACTCTACCATTAGAGGTAAATCCGATTGAGCATGTGCCAAACTTTAAATCTCCTTCCTCTCTTATTCCCACTCTTATATTTAACAGGGATCCCTTTTCAGTTAAATTTAAACACCTAAGAATAACTGTGTGTTAGTTAAAGACTTCAACCCATAGTATTAAGTAGAACAAAAAATTACTAAAAGGAATAAAGAAGTAAGTTGTTCCTTGACAGTCAAGACAAAGCTGATCAAGTCACTGTTTCTCATAGTGTCCATTTCACTTCAACAGTTTTCCTTTTTGGTGCTCAGTTAGTTATCACCAATCAGGGAGAACATGTGATAATTGTCCCTTAGGGACAGGCTTATTTCACTCAGCATGATATTTTCCAGGTTCCTCCATTTTGTTGCAAATGACCAGATTTCATTGTTTTTTACTGCTTTATATTATTCTATTGAGTACATATCCCATAACTTTTTTATCCAGTCTACTGTTGATGGGCATTTGGGTTGATTCCAGGTCTTAGCTATTGTGAATTGAGCTACAATAAACATTAAGGTGCAGATGGCTTTTTTGTTTGCCAATTTAATTTCCTTTGGGTAAATTCTAAGAAGTGGGATGGCTGGGTTGAATGGTAGAGTTATATTCAGGTTTCTGAGGAATCTCCAGACTGACTTCCATAGTGACTTAACCAGTTTGCATTCCCACCAACAGTGGGTTAGTGTCCCTTTTTCCCCACATCCTCTCCAGCATCTGTTGTTGGTGGATTTCTGAATGTGAGCCATTCTCACCAGGGTGAGGTGAAACCTCATTGTGGTTTTGATTTGCATTTCCCTGATTGCTAGTGATCCTGAACATTTTTTCATGTGTCTGTTGGCCATTTGGGTTTCGTCTTTTGAAAAATGTTTATTGAGGTCCTTGGCCCATCTCTTAAGTGGGTTGTTTGTTTTGTTGTTGTGGAGCTTCTTTGTCTATTTGTAGATTCTGGTTATTAATCCTTTATCTGTTGCATAGTTTACAAATATTTTTCCCATTGTGTTGGTTGCCTCTTCACTTTCCTGACTGTTATTTTTGCAGTACAGAAATTTCTCAGTTTGATGTAATCCCAATAGTTAATTTTGGCTTTGACTGCTTGTGCTTCCGGGGTCTTTACAAGAAGTCTTTGCTGGTGCCAATATCTTGCAGGGCTTCTCCAATGTTTTCTAATAATTTGATGGTCTCAGGCCGTAGATTTAGATCTTTACGCATGTTGAGTGGATTTTTGTGTAAGGTGTAAGGTGTAAGGTAGGGGTCTTTCTTCATGCTTCTGCACGTGGAAAACCAATTTTCAAAGCTCCATTTATTGAATAGACTGTCCTTACTCCAGAATTGGTTTTGGATACTTGATCAATTATAAGTTGGCTGTAGATGTTTAGATTGATTTCTGGTGTTTCTATTCTGTTCCATTGGTCTATCCATCTGTTTCTGTACCAGTACCATGCTGTTTTGATGACAACTGCCCTGTGGTATGCCCTGAAATCTGGTATTGTGATGCCTCCAGCTTTGTTTTTGTTGTACAAGATTGCTTTAGCTATTTGAGGTCTCCTGTGACTCCATATGAATTTCAGCATCATTTTTTCCAGATCTGAGAAGAATGTCTTTGTTATTTTGATTGGTATCACATTAATCTATAAATTGCTTTTGGGAGAATGGACATTTTGATGATATTGATTCTTCCAATCCATGAACATGGAAGATTTTTCCATTTTTGTTATCCTCTTCTATTTCTTTCTTTAAGATTTTGTTATTCTCATCGTAGAGATCTTTAACATTCTTGGTTAAGTTTATTCCAAGGTATTTGTTTTTGTGGCTATTGTGAATGGGATTGATCTTAGAAGTTCTGTCTAAGCCATTTCATTGCCTGTGTATACAAAGGCTGTTGATTTTTGTGCATTGATTTTATAGCCTGCTACTTTGCCAAACTCTTCGATGAGTTCCAATAGTCTCTTAGTAGAGTTCTTTGGGTCCCCTAAATAAAGAATCATATCATCTGCACAGAGAGATAGTTTGAGTTCTTCCTTCCCAATTTGTATCCCTGTAATTTCTTTTTCTTGCCAAATAGCTCTGGCTAAAACTTCGAGTATTACATCGAATAGCATTGGTGAGAGTGGGCATCCCTGTCTGGTACCAGAACTCAGTGGAATTGCTTCCAACTTTTTCCCATTCAATAGGATGCTGGCCATGGGTTTTCCATAAATTTCTTTGATTGTACTGAGGAATGTTCCTTCCATACCCAGTTTGCTTAGAGTTTTCATCATGAAAGGGTGTTGTGTTTTATCAAATGCTTTCTCTGCATCTATTGAGATAATCATAGGTTTTTTCTTCTGCAGTCTGTTAATGTGATGTATCACATTGATTGTTTTGTGAACACTGAATCATCCCTGCATACCAGGGATACATCCCACTTGGTCTGGGTGGATGATCTTTCTGATGTGTTGTTGCATTCTATTGGCCAGAATTTTATTGAGTATTTTTGCATCTATGTTCATCAGGGTTATTGGTCTGTAATTTTCTTTCAGTACTGCAACTTTTTCTAGATTAGGAATTAAGGTGATGCTAGCTTCATAGAAAGAATTTGGGAGGATTCCCTCTTTTTTGATCATTCTGAATAGTTTGAAAAGAATTGGAGTTAGTTCTTCTTTAAATGTCTGGTAGAATTCAGCATTGAATCCATCTGGTCCTGGGCTTTTTTTGTTGGGAGGGCCTTTATTACTGTTTCAATTTCTGTGTCAGTTAAGGGTCTGTTTAGGTTTTCTATGTCTTTCTGGTTCAATTTAGGTAGGTTGTATGTGTCCAGAAATCTACCCATTTCTGATAGATTTCCCTGTTTGCTGGCATACAAGTCTTTGTAGAAATTTCTGATGATTCTTTTTATTTCTGTAGTGTCTATTGTCACGTTTCCTTTTCCAACTCTGATTTTATTGATTTCGGTCTTTTCTTTTTTTAGTTAGTTGAGCCAGTGGGGTGTCAATTTTGTTTATTTTTTCAAAAACCAGCTCCTCCTTTGGTTGATTTTTTGTATTTTTTTTGTTTTGGATTAAATCCTATTGATTTCTTCTCTGATTTTAATTATTTCTCTTCTCCTACTATATATGGGTCATTTATTTCCAGAAAATTGTTGATTTCTCTTTTGATTTCTTCTATGACCCATTGTTTATTCAGGAGCATGTTGTTCAATCTCCATGTATTTGCATATGCTCTAGGGATTCCTGAGTTGCTAATTTCTAACTTCATTCCTTTATGGTCTGAGAAGCTGCATTGTATGATTCTAATTCTTTTAAATTTGCTGAGACTTGCTTTATGGCCTAGTATGTGGTCAATCCTAGAGAAGGTTCCATGTACTACTGAGAAGAATGTAAATTCTTTAAGTGTAGGATGAAAAGTTCTGTAGATATCTGTTAGATCCATTTGGACTACAGTGTCATTTAAATCTACTGTTTCCTTGTTGACCTTCTGTCCCGTTGATCTATTTTTGAGTGTGGAGTATGGAAGTCCTCCAGTACTAATGTATTGGAGTTTAAGTCTCTCTTTAAGCCCCTTAACATATCTTTTAAATAAACCGGTGCCCTGTAATTAAGTGCATATACATTGACAATAGTTAAATCTTCCTGTTGAATGGATCCTTTAATCATTATATAGTGCCCCTCTTTGTCTCTCTTAACAGTTTTTTTTTGTGTGTGTGTTAAAGTTTATTTTGCCTGATATTAAGGTGGCTACACCCACTCTTTTTTGGTTTCTGTTGGCATGGAATATCCTTTTCCAGCCTTTCACTTTCAGTCTGCATGCATCTTTGTAGGAAAGATGTGTTTCTTGTAAGCAGCAAATAGATGGGTTTTGATCCTTAACCCATTCAGCCAATCTGTGCCTTTTCACTGGATAGTTGAACTCATTAATGTTCAATGTGACTATTGATAAGTAGTAACTTTGCCCTGCCATTTTCCCAAAGATATTTTCTAATATATGCTTTGAACTTCCTGTGATCTTTTGCTGTGAGGTTTCCTTCCTTTACCTTCTTTCATATTGACGGCAGTGTTTCTGTGTTTCTGTGTGTAACATATCTTTAAGCATCTTTTGCAGGGCTGTACGAGTTGTGAAAAATTCTTTCAATTTCTGTTTGCTATGAAACGTCTTTATTTCACCTTCATTCACAAATGAGAGCTTTGCAGGATTTAATATTCTGGGCTGGCATTTTTTCTCTCTTAGTACCTGGGCTATGTCTCGCCATTCTCTCCTAGCCTATAGGGTTTCTGATGAGAAGTCTGTTGTGAGTCTAATTTGAGATCCTCTGAGAGTAATCTGACGTTTCTCTCTTGCACATTTTAGAATCTTTTCTTTCTGTTTCACTGTGGTGAGTTTGACTACAATGTGTCATGGTGAGGATCTCTTTTGTTCACGTTTACTAGGGGTTCTATGAACTTCCTGCACTAGGATGTCTCTGTCCTTCTCCAAACCCGGGAAGTTCTCTGCTAGTATCTCCCTAAAAAGGCCTTCTAATCCTTTCTCCCTCTCCATGCCTTCAGGAACTCCTAGAACTTGAATTGGGTTTTTTAATAGTATCCTGTAGATTCCCATCAATATTTTTTAGATTTCAAATTTCTTCTTCTTTTCTTTGGTTTGACTGTATACTTTCCTGTGCTCTGTCTTCTAAGTCTGATATTCTCTTCTATCTCACTGATTCTGTTTTTAAGGCTCTCTAATGTGTTTGTCATTTGATCTATTGAATTCTTCATTTCATTTCAGTTTCTCTTCAATATCTCAATTTCTACTATTAAGAGTCTTGAGAGATCACAAATGGACAATTGTAAAATTGAGGACATTTTCATAAAGTGATAAATTCCTAAATAAGTGTGTAAGATTTAGGAAAACCATCTTATGTTGGGGTTACAATATTCTCAGTCTAGCAAGTAAGGAGAACTATAACTAAATCAAAGTGCAAATTGGGCAATATAAAGAAGTACATACTGAAATCTTGTTATGAAAATTTTGCAGAAGGATATTCAAGATTTTTTTTTTGTACAGGCAGAGTTAGACCATGAGAGAGAGAGAGAGAGACAGAGAGAAAGGTCTTCTTTTTCCGTTGGTTCACCCCTCAAATGGCGGCTAAAGCCAGCGCGCTGTGGCCGATGTGCAGCGGCTGGTGAGATCTGAAGCCAGAAGGCAGGTGCTTCCTCCTGGTTTCCCATGCAGGTGCAGGGATGCACTTGGGCCATCCTCCACTGCCTTCCCGGGCCACAGCAGAGAGCTAAACTGTAAGAGGAGCAACCGGGACAGAATCTGGTGCCCCAAGCGGAACAAGAACCCGGGGTGCCAACGCCACAGGCGGAGGGTTTAGCCAAGTGAGCCGTGGTTGCTGGCTGGATATTCAAGATTTATTGTGCTTCTAGATATGGCCAACCTATACTGAACTGACAAAATGACGCAGTGGGAACTGTATAATACCTTGATCTCTATTATCCTACTCTCTTATGTCCTTTTGTGACTTCTATTGCAAAATTATTTTGCAAAACTGAAGAGTTAGAGTTTATATAAGATAGCATCTCAATGCCCAAAAACAAGTGTTAAAGGGTAAATAGTGGAGAAGAAGGAGCAATCATTTTAAGATTTGCTAAATATGTGAGTCATAAGAATTAATGTTAATATTATAAATATATTCCAATGAAAAGAATGGAGATTGAACATAAAAGCCTAAATATGAATTCAAATTCCATTGTTTCACAGCTGATTAAGATTAGACAATTTAATATAGAATTATATATATTATACTAGGTAATATGTGAAATTTAAATGGGTTATGAACACAAAATATCTACAGAGAATTTGGCTTGTAGTATGTATATCAAGAATCCAAAATGGCTTTTGAAATCTTTCTTTTTCCCTCAAATCAATAGATTACTTAGATTACTCAAGCCCAAAGGATAATGTCACATCTATTTTTGAAATTTGTGCAGCAGCTAATTCTAAGATCATCATATTTTAATCCATTTTAGATCATTTGAAGACAAGAAAAAAAGGAGACTGATTTAAAAGTTCTGCTATAGTCACCATGATGATTAAAATCAGAATTAATTTAATATTATTGAACTTTTATTAATCATATGCTGCAGATTCATTCTATGATATTTCAGATCTCATAAGGATAATTCTAAATAGAGAATGAAGCAAGATAATGTAATTAAACATGGTTATTCACTGTCATCTTGGAATATGTACTTAAGATAACAACAGAAAAAACAGGAATGATGTTAAGATTGAAAACAAAGAGGAGGGCCAGTGCCATGGCTCAACAGGCTAATCATCTGCCTTGCGGCGCCGGCACACCGGGTTCTAGTCCCAGTCGGGGCACCGGATTCTGTCCCAGTTGCCCCTCTTCCAGGCCAGCTCTCTGCTATTGCCCGGGAGTGCAGTGGAGGATGGCCTAAGTGCTTGGGCCCTGAACCCCATGGGAGACCAGGATAAGCACCTGGCTCCTGGCTTCGGATCAGCGTGGTGCGCCTTTCTCTCTGTCTCTCTCTCTCACTGTCTACTCTGCCTGTCAAAAAGAAAAAAAAAAGAAAAAAAAAGAAAAAAAAAGAAAACAAAGAGATGCATCACCTCTGATAATAAATAATTACCAATTCAAATAGTTATCAATAATTGACAAGAGTATGCAAAACCTAATAAGAAAAATATGAGCCGCTGATGAATCTCTGTCTTGAAAAATAATTGGGCAATATACATTATCCATGTGTCTACTGCAAAAAACAGATTTTTAAAAAGTATAAACATTGATCAAATAAGGAAATTAGGAGGGATAATATTTTTGAAGTTACATTTTAAACTGCAGTAAAGACATTGACTACTGAAGTGTTTATTGTCTGAAGAAAAATCCTGACTTTCAGTATCAACCAAGATCAATAATCACATTGCCTTTAATTTGGTAGTTCAATAACTAATAAGAAATAGTTAAAATAACTATAATAACACAGAAATTATTTGAGCACATAGTGAATACTTATTCTGTGATGTATTCTGCTACATTGTCCTTGAAATCATTTTATGAGATCCTCAATGTAACCTAGGTATTCTACATTGTTCCTATTTTAAAGATGAGGAAGATAACTCTCAAGGTCCTTAAATAATGTTTCTAAGAACACTAGGCTTAGCATTTGTATTGAAGCAGTGTGATTTTTGAGATTCTTTTTTATTTATTTATTTATTTATTTATTTGACAGATTAGAGCCACAGGCAGTAAGAGAGAAAGGCCTCCCTCTGTTGGTTTACCCTCCAAATGGCCACAATGTCCGCAACTGCACCTGTCCAAAGCCAGGAGTCAGGACCTTCTTCCTGGTCTCCCATGCGGGTGCAAGGGCCCAAGCACTTGGGCCATCTTGCACTGCTATCCCCAGGCTACAGGAGCAGAGAGCTGGACTGGAAGAGAAGTAGCCTGGACTAGAACCGGCGCCCACATGGGATGCTGGCGCTGCAGGCATAGGATTAATCTAGTGCACCACAGCACCGGTGGCCCAGATTTTTGAGATTCTATTCTTATCTAATATATCCCACTATGTTTTTCCTATAGAATAATTCAAAAAGTTCATGGAAAATAAAATTAAAAGATAATTTTATTTGGATATGAATCATTCTTGAAATCCATGCCGTTGAGTTATCTTGGAAAATGTATAATATGAAAAAATTGCATATATTTCGAAATATTTTTACAGCAAAACAAACTATATTTTTAAAAGAATTTTTAAATTTATTTGAAAGTCAGAGTTACAGAGATAGAGATAGAAAGAGAGAGAGAGAGAGAAGAAGAAGAAGAAGAGAGAGAGAGAGAGAGAGAGAGAGATCTTCCATCTGTTGGTTCATTCCACTAATGGCCACAATGGCTGGAGTTGGACCAATCCAAAGCCGGGAGTTTCTTCTGAGTCCCCATGTGGGTGCATGGGAGGCCCAAGGACTTGGGCCACCTTATACTGCTTTCCCAGGCACATTAGCAGGAAGCTGGTCAGAAGTGAGCACCAGGTCTCAAACTGATGTTCATATGGGATGCTGGCACCACTAGTGGCAGCTTCACCGGCTAAACCAGAGCGATGGCCCTTAAACTTCGTTTTCTTAAAGACTTATTTATTTATATGAAAGTCAGAGTTACACAGAAAGCAGAGAGAGAGAGAGAGAGAGAGAGAGAGAGAGAGGTCTTCCATTCGTTTGTTCACTCCCAATTGGCTGCAACAACAGAAGCTGCGCCAATCCAAAGCCAGGAGCCAGAAGCTTCTTTCAGGTATCCCACGCGGGTGCAGGGGCCCAAGGACTCAAGCCATCTTCTACTGCTTTCCCAGGCCATAGCAGAGAGCTGGACAGGAAGTGGAGCAGCCTGGTCTTGATCCGGCACCCATATGGGATGCCGGCAACACAGGCCAGGGCGATAACCTGTTATACCACAGCGCTGACCCCCCCTAAACTTTATTTTTAAAATTGTATTTCTACAAATTTTTTGAAGAAACTCTATGCATTTATAGTCCCACATGATGATTCTAAATTAAATAAGGAAATTCTAAAAAATGGAAGTGTCAAACACTCAGAAAAATAATAGATACTGCACATATGAGTTAAAGACATGATAGAGTTCACAAAGAAATAAGTGATTACATTTACATCTAACAACCTGAAAATTTCTCAAATGGTCTTCTGTTGTGATAAATGAATTAAAAACAAACAAAAATGAGATATATAATCAAGATGAAAACTGATTTCATATTTTTCTGAATATGGAAGATCAGATAAATAAAGTAAATTTCCTATCATGACCAAGAAGTTAAGAAGTTTCTGGACATAGACCATAATGTTTTTCTACTTTGCTTTGCTGCTCTTTCTTGTTGGAAATATTTTAAATTGGGTTATTTCACAATGAAGAAATTGTTCTTCAAGGTTATCTTTGGTTTTACTATGACCAGGTGTATCTTGTAAACTACAGTGCAGAACTAAACTACTAACCAAAAATTAAGAAAAACAAAATGTAATGAGTGATTCAGTGAACGAATGCAGTTAAAATGAATCTTAATCATGAATTCCAGATGTCAATGTATATTTGTACCACATATGAGAGCAAAAGCAATAGCACCAACTCCAGAGAGGTTAAGAATTAAAATCTACTCTGGAAATACTATCTTTTTTATTTAACTAAGTGTTTTACTTACGTTTGAAGTGACACCCTAACATTAGGGACTCCATTTTAGAGACAGATGAGACTCTATCGTAAAGAAGAAAAAAAGCACACCCCCCATGAGACTATAGTCTAAAAACTAAGGCAATAGCAGCTCACTACATCTTGCTTTGCAGATCATAAAAATCCCCTGGCATGATGGCCCAAGGTTAAAACAGATAGGCTGAATCTGGACTAATGTCAAGATTGTAATCTGTGTTAAATCCCACATATGAGTTAGGTCAGCACCTAAACTAATGTGAAGATTGTAACTGGTATTGTTAGGATTATATCTAACATTAGTTTTACATAACTTTTAGGTTAGGTTGATCATAGTGACTATGTATATTTCCCACCCCACCGTTTGGGTTTTTGCCTTTATAAACCCTTTTCCTTTGATTCGGGGTCGAGAGTTCTTTAGGGCAAGAACCCACTCTGACCACTGGCAATAAAGGACTTGTTCCAAATTCTCAACATGTGGTGCTTCTCTGTGACTCACATCAGGTACAGCACTTATCTGTAAAATGGGTCAAATGATGTTGTCTCTGTGTAGATTTTTAACTACATGTTAATGAATCCAAAATTCATTTGCCCTGCATTTTTCTGCCTTGTCCCCTTTAGTTGCCACAACCATCTTCCTGTTAACATATTCCTAATCAGAGTATGGATTTACTTCATAAATTAAACATTCTTTTAATCTTTCTATGTAAGGATCATGGCATCTGCCAATTCACTATAGCAAGTATGTCCACATCAGTGCCTCTTTCATCTTCACTCACCACAATTCATTGGCAAATTAACTTCTTTTTTATCTCCATTGCTACAACTTGGTTAAAACCTTCCCTTGCCTTGATTTAAATATTATAATATCCTTCCAAAACTGTTTCCTCTTCTACTTTTGTATTAAACTCTGTGATATAAATAATGTTTTCCCATCTCTGAGAAAAAAAAAAAGTGTAGGCTGAGAGAGGTGAGAAGACACATTCAGTATAGCACAGTTCATAATAATTTGATCTGTATTTAAAATTAGGGAAATGTGTGAGTATGAATGGTCAGGCTCTAAAGATTGTGACCCTCGTAGGTCCGATAGTTTAAGCATGATTTGGTTCTCCAACTTACGCTGACACTTAAACATAAGGGCTAATGGTGCTAGGAGGGTGGAGATTTGATCCAGTTATGCTATCTGAAAGTGGAGACTTTGGAAAATGATTTGATTGGGTCGATTGCTAGGGTGGAGCTCCATGATCCCATTTTGGTGACTTCATCAAAGGAGACCATATAGATGAGCATGTTGCCCATCTCTCTGCTTCCTTGCTTGCCATGTGATCCTTCTGTGTGGATTCCACAAAAGTCCACCCTCATCAAATGCAAGATTAATGGGACTGCCTTTTCTTGGACTGTGAACTTCCAAAACTATGAGCTGGAATAAACCTTTTTCCTTCATAAGTAGCTTGTCTCAGTTATTTTAGTTATAGCAATGAAAGTAGAAACCAGAAAAGTGGGGTCATAATATTACCTATACTTGAAGATGTGGAGAAAACTTCAGACTTGGTCTACCAGGAAAGGCTGGAATAATTTAGAGGAGCAAGCTAGAGGAAGTTTAGACAGTTGTAAGCAAAGTGCCAAGGGAAATTATTATTATTTTTTTTTGACAGGCAGAATGGACAGTGAGAGAGAGACAGAGAGAAAGGTCTTCCTTTTTCCATTGGTTCACCCTCCAATGGCCGCTGCAGCCAGCGCACTGTGCTGATCCGAAGCCAGGAGCCAGGTGCTTAACCTGGTCTCCCATGGGGGCGCAGGGCCCGAAGACGTGGGCCATCCTCCACTGCACTCCCGGGCCACAGCAGAGAGCTGGCCTGGAAGAGGGGGCAACCGGGACAGAATCTGGTGCCCTGACCGGGACTAGAACCTGGTGCGCCGGTGCCGCAGGCAGAGGATTAGCCTATTGAGCCGTGGCGCCAAGGGAAATTTTGATGAGGGTTCAGAAGATGACAATACTGTTGGAAATGTAAACAGAAAACGTCAGGCTATGTGGGAAATCACAAGGTGGATGTAGTTCATGCAGTGGAGGCCAAACCTGCCCCACACCCATGTAATCCTGTCAACCCACCTGTCAATCAGACTAGGTAACCAATTCATTTTCAAAGCTCATAAGAAGCTTGATGAAGGAGAGGGTTCTTGCTCTCTTTCTCCCCTCATGGACCCAGGGAAAGCCTGGTATGGAAATCCATCTTTACTGTTCCTAGCCAACTCTCCCTAAATGAAGCCCTCAGGTTCTGGTGTGTCCTTCGCACTCTGTAAATAAACTTTATCATGCTTCATGTTGTGTTCATGTGTGTACTTACAATTCTCTAAGTAAAAGACAAGAGCCTGCAATAGGAGTTTGAGCCTAACCTAGCCCACAATAATGCTGATGAAGTTTCACATGGAAATGAACACTCTACTGAGAATTGGAATAAGGGCTACTCTTGCTATATTGTAATAAGGAACCTAACTGTGTTGGGTCCTTGTCTTGAGACATTGTGGAAGTTTGAACTCTGTTTAGTAGAGGAGGTTTCAAGGCTGCAAAATGTTTAAACTCCTGTTTTGTTGTTGCTTGCTGCTGTTAGGGAGTTTTACCATGAGAATCAGGAGCAAAAGGAGCACAACATGAAGAGTTGGAAAATTCAATGTGGTCATAGAAGGAAAATAGAAAACGCTTGCTCAGGACAAGAGTAAGGTAGATAAACTGCAGAAGAGATTAGCACAGGTAATAGTGAGCTGTGTGCTGAAAGGCCAAACAACAGGAAGAAAGATCCCAAGGCATCTCAGAGATATTGGCAATATCTCTCTCATCACAATTCAGAGTTTCAGAAGTAAAAAATAGTTTCAAAGGTCATTCAGTGCCAAATCTATTCAGGATACAGCCCCAGGGCACACTTCTCACCCAGGACCAGGCCTGGATTCTGGGTTGCCATCATAGTGCTCTGAGGATACATTGCAACCCTGCTTCAAGCTGCTCCCCCACAGCTCCTGCTGAAGGCTGATCTTGGCATCATCCATGTGATGCTAGTTTTGCAGGCATTCAGGTCACGAGAGTTAAGGAGACTTGGTAGCTTTCAATGATTTTTTTTTTTCAAAGAAAAGCCTGGGATGCCAAGCATGTGTTAAGCCCCTGCCTGGAGCCCCTGATGGTGCAGTGCCTATTGGCGATATGGGAGTAAAGTTGATGTAGAGGCCCCCCAGGATGGTAAAGGTAAAAGCATCACAATACACCTGCCAATGAAAACTGCAAGCAGTATGCCAGGCAAATCGGGAAAGCCGAAGGCATCTGTAGGCAGCTTAAGAAATTAGTCAAGTGGGCACAGACCCACAGGGCCAAGGAGATCTCAGTCTAGAGTTCAAAGCACTATTAGACAACTTGGGAGCCCAAACGGAAACTGTTAGCAGGGTGGAACCACTGCTCCACTAGGGAAAGGCCAAGCAGAAATAGATCTGAGTTGCTGCAGGCAGGTCTTAATGGTCAATGCGTAGTGAAGTTGCAGACACGAAAATCCTGCCTGTGAGAACTGTAGTGTAGCTGTGATCAACAAAGCTACAGGGGCAGGACTAGGGAGCTCATTCCCTACCACGTATGCCCAGGATGCTCGTCATCCGGCCTAAGGATCAAATGTTTACACTGCTGGTCTTTGGTCTTGCTTTACACTGTTTAATCCTTTCTATTTCCATCTTTCCATTCCAATTTTGGAATGGAGATGTGTACACTGTGTGTGTCTCATCACTGTATTTTGGAAGCATATAACTTGTTTGATTGTACAGGGGGTTCACAGCTAAGGTGTTTTTCTTGCATCTAAGATAAGACTGGATTTTCAACTTTTGAATGTTGGATGATATTAAGGCTTTAGAATGATTAGGGATTGAATGAATGTGTTTTGCATTGAAAGAAGGATGTGAAACTTTGGGGTCAGAGGCAGAATGCTATAGCTAGGATATTAGTTTTGGTGCTCTTCAAGGGCCGGTGTGTCACAAGCTTAACTCCCAGAGTGTTATGATAATGGTTAATTAATAAAGAAATGCAATCTAGTTGTGATATCTGAAGTCAGAATCCTTGGAAAATGATTAGATAAGATTAGATTAGGTTGCTGGGTGGAGACTACATGGTGAAATCATGATGCCATTATAAACAGATGTACATGGACATGAAAAGAATAGGTGTGCTCTCTGCTTTCTGGCTCACTGTACCATGAACCATCCACCATCTTCAAGCTTCATAAGATGCTTGTGCCAATGAGACTCTCCTATATTTAGGACTGTGAACCTCCAAAACAACGAGTCAGATAAACTTTCCTTTTTTTCCCACATAGCTCCTCTCAGTTATTTTAGTTAGAGTAATGAAAATGTGACTGATAAAATATGATTCTAGAGACTGTGAGAAGTTAGACTAAGACTGGATCCATCCACAAAGAATCAGCAGCAGTAGACTTTAAAGAAAAATGCTAACAGAGAAAAAAAGAAAGTATTCCATGTCTAGTGGGACAGCAATAGCAAATTCTGAACGTAGAAATAAATTCACTTAATATAAGAGGTTGCCACCTGGTCACGTCAGGGGAAAATGAGGGAAAATTAGTGATAAATCCATTGACAGTTCTTTGTTCTAGTCACAATAAATTTTCATACATTGATAATAAAATATTGTGAGTGAAAAACTTTTCTATTTGTTGTTTTATAAGTACAAAATTATGTCATCATTTTATTTGCTTTTGAATTTTTTAATGTATCTTTCATTAAGTGTTTTAACAGTTTGAATTAATAAGAAATAGAAGTTATTTTCTTTGATTTATTAATGTTTCAAGAAGTTTAAACAAATTAATAGGAAATTTTTTTTTTATTTTATTGCTTTAGAACACTGATGGTAACAAGGTCAGCCTGTAATTGAGCACAAGGAATGGGACAATATTATACAATAAAATTGCTCCAGGCAACCTTACATTAAAAATGTCAAAATATGTTAGTTAGAAACAGCACTTTCAATAGAGTTTAAAAATCCTTCTTGAACAAAAATAAAGTTCATATGAGACATTTTCACCTAGATAGGAACAAAATCATGAGATTAAATCAAAACAAAATTAAAAATAATTTGATTTTCTCCTTTTTTTTAAATCCAGGAATAGATTATTCATAGTACACATTTTGATGAACTTTTGGAAGTGTTCCCATGGAAGCTTGTTTTCAAGAGAAAATAAAGAAAAGGAAACTGAAGGCTGTTACATTTAGTCTATGGATTTTTTTTCAATTTCAATCATTCATATAACTACTTTTGTAAAAGACAAAATACTGTATCAGAAGCACAAGTTAATTAAGAAAACTATAATATAAATAAGCATTGATTAGTAGTAAAATTTAAGCTTGGTTAATATCAGTTATAAAAAAGCTAATTGTGGTCAAATACTAGCTAAGTCTTGTATGAATTATTTAATATATCAATTTTGCTATATGTAATTGAGAATAAATAAGTCTAAGAAGATACAGTTTTTAAAAATGGTTTTAATATATTATAGACAGACATTATCATCTCCATTTTACCAGAACACATTTTCTGATAACATCACTTACAGAACATTTTCATTGCCTATATTACATTAACTATAAAAGTAAAAATAAAAAAGCATTATTTTTAACTGCATGTTTTAATTGGGGAATAAACCTAAACTTAACTTTCTTAGCATATTTTAATTAACATTTTTTTAAAAAAAATACAAAGACTCATTTCCAAGGTTTGTGTATTAAAAAATTTGGGAAAAATATTCTGGTTAAGCAGACTTTGGGTATAAAGTTTCAATTTACTATTAAAGTAAAACAACAGAAGTCTGTGGCCTATTAGATGTTCTTAAAGGTAACATAAAGTGTATTTTGCAATTCATTTATAGCTCAGAAATCTCTGGGGTTCATTTTACATTTCTATCTAAAAGATAATTTTTTGATTATTAGTGATAATATTTTCTTTTATTTTAATATTTTTCTACATAAATTCAGTGTTTGGAGAGGTTTCAAAGAAGTCTGTGTTCCATCTTCAAGCATCTTGAATTTAACTCAAATGTTATATTAATGTAAAAATGTAGGTTTGATCATAATATTCAAATAACTACAAAAAATGCTGTCATGTACTTCTACTGAAACATAATATTGAAAATAAGCATCTGAATTTATAGGAACATTCCTAAAATTCCCAATCTCAAAGGAGCATCTTTTCAAGTTTCTAACTTCTTGAATGATTTACCTCTTCCAGTTATTAAGAACTAATAATTTGTCTTTTCCGAGACTTAGATGTACTTGTTAAGAGATTTTTGCAAGTGAAAAATTTTTATGGGAAAAAATACTATAATAATTTATTAAATAAATAATATATTTTACTAAATAAACTAAATACTTATTGATGAAAACTATTATCACCATTATTGGAGGACATAGACTGTAAGCTGCGTGAGACCTGACTTAACTGTCAAAAGTCGTCCAAAGACTTGATTCTTTTTTTAATTAATAGATATACACATTTGGAAATTATTTAATTCCTCAGTTTAAAAGTAAATATCACAAGAATATCGAATTCATTGTTAATAATCATTTAGTCAAAACAGCATAGTTACAAACAGACTTGTATTGTCTTGTAGTAAATATGAATATGACATAATATACATAATTTGATGGCAAGGTATAAGTAGATACTGTGGGTAGTGGAAGCCAGTTAAGAAAGAAAATAATACTATTAAAAGATTATTAAATCTTCAACCAAAACATACCCAGAGTGGTGATATGGGGCATGACCTTAAAGTATTTCAAATGTGGAAAGAGAAACATTGGATAGAAATTAGTAATAAATTCTATACCTGGGATAGGTAACATACTATTAGGTCTTCATCTATTTAAATTAAGAATAAAATATGAATGACAGGCTTTTATGGTTGGAGGAGAAGGGATGATAAACAATATATAGAAAGGAGAAAGATTAATACCATCTGTAGAGAAGCCGAAGTAACAGTACATTTTTTTTGTTTGTTTTCTTTTTTTTTTAAAGATTTATTTTATTTATTTGAAAGACAGAGTAACAGAGAGAGGTAGAGACAGAGAAAGAGGTCTTCCACCCACTGGTTCAATCCCCAAATGGCTGCAACAGCCGGAGCTGCGCCAATCCGAAGCCAGGAACTTCTTCTGGGACTCCCACGCAGGTGCAGAGGTCCAAGGCCATCTTCTACTGCTTTCCCAAGGCATAGCAGAGAGCTGGATCGGAAGTGGAGCAGCTGGGACTAGAACCGGCACCCATATAGGATGCGGACGCTTTAGGCCAGGGCGTTAACCCCCTGCACCACAGCACTGGCCCCTAACAGTACATAATTAAGTAGCCTTGAAGGTTACATTATTTGTCAGAAATCTAAGAGATAATGTTCAAAAAATTTAGATACACAGGGGAATATATTGCTACAAAGAATGATTCCACCATTTGAAAAAGTACCATGAAGTCTGTCATATTTTTCCATCAATAGATATTATTCTGTATGTAATATTTTAGTTCTATAATTAATTGCATGCAATCTAATACCAGGCCTCATTAAACCCAACAACAGACAAATGTCAGATAAAATGCAGGCTTCCGAAGGAAAATATTTACATATGATTTTGATCTAACACTGTTTTCTTTAATCTGAAACAAAAATCTATAGGGAAAATTCAGTAAATTTGGGAGGCAACAGGTGATAGTTCAGGTAATTTGGTCCCTGCCACACACAAAGGAGGACCAGATTGAAATCCTGGCTTCTGGCTTCAGCCTGGCACAGCCTTGACTGCTGGAGGAATTTGGGGAATGAATCAGTGAACAGGCAATCTCTTTCTCCTCCCTCCCCTTCTTTCATTCTTCTTGTCACTCTCCTCCTCCTCTCCTCTCCCACGGCGCCTCTCTCTCTCTCTCTCTCTCTCTCTCTCTCTCTCTCTCTCTCTTTCTCTTTGTCTGTCTTTCTCTCTTTCTCTCTTTCTTATTCTCTGCCTTTCAAAGAAAGAAAGAACTTTTAAAATAAAAAATTCAGTCAGTGATCTCTCAAGAGAAGCTTGGGCTTACCACCATTACAATAAGGAATAGAACATAGTTTTCTCTGACTCCCAAACTAAAATTTAGGGTCAAACCATTTTCAAAAACAAAACAAAACAAAACAAAAAGATTAAAAAAGAGAGAAAACAAATAGAGGTTGCCAAGGTGTTGGGGTGGGGGGGAGGAATAGGTAGCTATTGTTTAATTCGTAAACAGTTCTGTTTGGAATGATAAAAAAAATTATGAAAATGAATAGTGCTGATGGTTATGCAACATTGTGAATATGGTAAATGCCATTGATTCCATGCCTAGCAATCCTTAAAATGGCAAATTTTATATATTGTATATAAATATATATATATCACCTATCATAAATACATAGGTTTATCATTATCAAGAATGCAAAATACAAATGAAATCACCAAAAATAAGAGGAGCATCGTTGAATTTCTCTCCAAACTATTCCCCATTCAGGATTTTTAAACAAACCCCTGTGAGGTCTATCTTCCAAGGACTGGCATGTCCCCAGTGACCTAAGAACCTGTCAGGAGGCTCACTTGCACACTGATTGGATTAAGTCTCTTCTCTCTCAGTGCTGTTAACTTGTGACTTTGGGGTTTAATATCCAGCATGAGTTCATGATCCATGACCTACCTAAACCCCAGTACATCTATTGCTTCGTTAATTGTCTGTGTCTTTGCCTGTCTTCTTCATTTCTTTAATATCCATGACCCAGGAGAGGGTCAAAAATGAGGACTATGACTTCCTGACATTGATGTTCACTTATATTTCATAAATGATAGTGGCTTTAGAAGCTTTAGAAGTGCTCTCTCTTTCTGTCTCTCTTGAAAATTTTAGGGAAGTTTTCTAGGATTACCTGAGCAATTACTTCAACTGTTTGCTCAACAAAATTCCTATTTAACCTTTGCTCCCTATCACATAGAGCTCCACTGCTATTCATATGATTATGGTGATTAGTATTTACCTATTTATTTGCTTAGTTTTTAATGCAAACTCATATTTAAGGGAACCCAGAAAGCTCAACTATAAATCAAATTTCTTGACAGCTAGCTAAGAGATGAGGTGGGGAAAGTTTGGAATAGCTAAATGCTCATAATCAAGAGTACTTTCAGGAATCCTGAGTTAAAAGGTAAATACCCACTTCAGTTGCATGCCATCCAGAACTTGATAGAAGCAAGCTGGGAGGCTTTCATGATTTCCCTGTGCACAAGAACTGAACTGGCAGGCTTTAGAGAGTACAAGTGAAACTTCAGAGGGAAATGTGGCTGTGAAGTAATGGTAAAAGACCAAGCAGGGGAGGTGAATTGTTAAAAAAAAAAAAAAAAAAAAAAGGATGATCCAAGGGAATCTCTGCTAACTATAGTGTAGTTCAACTGACTCTGCTGCTGAAATACCTGCTGGGTCTGAACATCAGTCAGGAAAGAAAAAAATGCATTTGATTTGGTTAAAAAGAAGTACTGTGTTTAAAACTCAAGACAACTTTGATGCTACTCTAATTCTCATTCTTATTGTTTTCTCACATTTCCTTTTAAAACCATATTACGTTGAAACATTTTAGTCTTCTTAATAAAAAATGTTTGTAGAGGGACATGTTTATAAGTATAATAAACCATTCCATGGTGTGAATTATGAGGTAATAATTCACACCTTGTGAATTAAATAGAGCTCAGTAAGTCTTATATCTTACAATGCAAAGAGTGTGAGTTATTACATCATAATTCATATCCTGTTGTGTTGAGATACTTAAATATCATCTCTTTGCAGAAAAAATAACACTTTAAATTCATCTATCTTATTGTTACATTTGGGTTTGGATATATGGCTTTGGAGGACTGTATAAAAAGGCAAGCCAAATCGTACTTTAATGCTGTATATTATGAGATGCATTGTTGTGCATTTAAAATACTGCTATCAGCTAATTTAAATCAAGATTTATGATCATACTAACAAAAGGATTAACTAGGTATTACATGTTAGTTGTACAGAACAGAATTATTTGTCAAATTACCTTGATTTTACATTTAATACTAAATTTATCTGTTTGCAATGTTTCCTGCAAATTTAAGCAGGGGTTATAAATGAAGAGATGGAATGTTATCCATATGGTAATGCCTCTTTCGAATTTAGGATGCCACATAGATGAAGAGTTCAGAATTGCTCTTTATTGTTGGAAGCATACAAAAATTGATGTGGGTTGAATATGTGGCCCAAAATTCATGTGCTAGAAATTTAATCCCCAAGGGAACAGTGTTGAGAAGTGTGACCTTTCAGGGATAGATCATGAAAGATTGCCTTCTTGAACGTATTAGTGCCATTATCATGGGATTAGGTTTCAGATGAAAGGATGAGTTTGGCCTTATTTCTGTCCCACTCTCACATGCTCTCTTTCCCTTCTGCCTTCTACCATGAGATCATACAACAAGAGGCCCTTACAAGACAGAATGTTCTACCTTGGGCTTTCTAACAACACCCAAAGTTCTAAGAAATAGCTTCCTGTTCTTCACAAATTACCCCGTCTCAAGGAATTCTGTTATAAAAGCACAAATTATTCTAAGCTACAAGTTTTGGTAATTCTACCAAAATGTTACTAAATGTTAAGAAAAAAAAAATTACAGGGCTGATGCTGTGGTATCTGCAGCACCAGCATCCCATATGGACATCAGTTTGAATCCTGGTTGCTCCATTTCTGATCCAGCTCCCTTCTAAATGCCTGGGGAAGTAGCAGAAGATAGCCCAAGTGCTTTGGACCCCTGCACTCAAATGGGAAACCCTGATGAAGCTCCTGATTCCCAGCTTCATCTTGGCCCAGCCCCAGCAGTTGTAGCCATTTAGGGAGTGAACTAGTGCATGGAAGATCTCTCTCTCTCTCTCTCTCTCTCTCTCTCTCTCTCTCTGTGTGTGTCTCCCTCTCCCTCTGAAATTCTGGCTTTCAAATAAATAAATAAATGAATCTTTTAAAAAATAAATACAAAGTGAAGATTAATTTGATGTAGGAATTCTTTTTTAAAAAGGTTTATTTATTTATTTGAAAGTCAGAGTGACACAGAGAGAGGAGAGGCAGAGAGAGAGAGATCTTCCATCTGATGGTTTACTCCACAATTGGCCACAACGGCCAGAGCTGCGCCAATCCAAAGGCAGGAGCCAGGAGGTTCTTCCTGGTCTCCAACGTGGGTGCAGAGGCCCAAGGACTTGGGCCATCTTCTACTGCTTTCCCAGGCCACAGCAGAGAGCTGGATGGGAAGTGGAGCAGCTGAGTCTCAAAACAGCGACCACATGGGATGCCGGCGCCTCAGGCCAGGGAGTTAACCTGCTGTGCCACACACTGGCCCCTGCTGTAGGGATTCTTATTTTTATATATTCACATTTATCTTACATGGATTCTAGATAGTCACATAAGCATAATGGTTCAACTTACTTGTTTTATAAATTTTAGAATGGTGCAAAAGTAATATCATGAGAAATCAGATTTTGAATTTTGATCTTCTCCCTGGCTAGTGATATCAAGGGGTATTGCGTTTGCAGCTACTAGTCAGCCATAGGATCACAGGGTATGATAAGAAACACTCTACAGGGTCCTGATGTTTTGCAGATTAATTGGGTTAAATATATTTTGCCATATAATATTTTCAGCTTACAATGGGCTTATCAAGTCAAGGAGCAACTGTATTGGTGTCAGAACTCAGGATTCTTGGGTCCGGTGTTGTGACATAACAGGTTAAGCCTCTGCCTATGAGGCTAGCATCCCATATGGGCGCTGGTTCAAGACCCAGCTGCTTCATTTCTGATCCATCTCCCTGCTAATGCACCTGGGAAAGCAGAAGATGGTTCAAGTGCTTAGGCTCCTGCCCTCACATGGGAAAGCTGGATGAAGCTCCAGGCTCTTGACTTAGCTCTGGCCCATCCCTGGCTACTATAGGAATTTGGGGAGAAAACCAGTGGGTGGAAGATCTTTCTCTCGCCCTCGCCCTCATCCTCGCCCTCTCCCTCTCTCTCTCCCTCTCTCTCCCTACTCTCTCTGTCTGTCTCTGTCCTCTGTCTCTCCTCTCTTTGTAACTCTACTTTTTTTTTTTTTTTTTTTTTTTTTTTTTTTTTTTTTTGACAGGCAGAGTGGACAGTGAGAGAGAGAGACAGAGAGAAAGGTCTTCCTTTGCCATTGGTTCACCCTCCAATGGCCGCCGCGGCCGGCGCACTGCGACTGGCACACCACGCTGATCCGAAGCCAGGAGCCAGGTGCTTATCCTGGTCTCCCATGGGGTGCAGGGCCCAAGCATTTGGGCCATCCTCCACTGCACTCCCGGGCCATAGCAGAGAGCTGGCCTGGAAGAGGGGCAACCGGGACAGAATCCGGTGCCCCGACCAGGACTAGAACCTGGTGTGCCAGCGCCGCAAGGTGGAGGATTAGCCTGTTGAGCCACAGCACCGGCCCTGTAACTCTACTTTCAAGTAAATAAATTTTAAAAAAAATCAGGATTCTTAGGTGTTTCTTTGTATTAGCTTCTAGCAAAAGCAGCAGCACCAGAGCTTGTTTTGCCTAATCTTCTTTTGGTTTGGTGTTGTCTTCATTTGACAGACAGAAAGATTAAATGTAGCAAATTTGATTTTTAAAGGGCTTAAATATTTTACATTTTCAATTGTAAGTTTTGTGAGATATGTTGCTTGATTCTGAAAATTCTTCCCATTCTATATTTAACAGAACATAAAGACCCAGTACTCAGGCTTTAGTTAAATAACTCAACATAACTTTCTTATCATGTTAATGACATGAACATGTGAGTTCATAGTTTACTGTCACTAAACATATATGCCTGTTTGTCTGGATGCATGCGTATAAATTTATACATGCTTTCTTTTTATAGTTTATCATTGTAAATTTGGATTACATATGCAAATTTTATTTATACTTGTATATAATATATACATAAGTAAGGTTTGCTCTCCCATATTGTATTCATGATCTATACTCTTAAATTCAAATTTAATTGATAAAAATAAAATAAAATTAAAACTTTAATTCCTCAGCCATAATAGGTTTACTTTATGTATTCAATACTCTTCACCACAACAATTTTGTGGGACTCTCCTGCATAGATAAGTAGATACATAGATGTACACAATTTAAATATAATTATACAAAAATGAGATATATACTTCAAAAAGTTCATAATAAAATTAAATTTAAAGGTGTTTCTTTTGTGGCAAAAATTGTGAAACCATCCATAGTGCTCTCATAATATGAATTTTTGGATTATCACTTGTATGTGGCTGTATATTTATACGTTTTAAATCAGATGTTGGTACATAAGAATCAAATTGAGCAGACCATTTGAAATCACTAGGAGCTCAAAATAATGAATCTTCTTGAAAGTGTGCTTAAAATTTTCTTTTCATTGAAAGATTTATGGCTAGTGCTATTGTGACTTTTTGTTTGCTTACTTCTTTGCTTGCTTGTTTTGCTTTGCTTGTTTTGGAAAACTTTTCTAAATAACATTAAAACTGTTGACTATAGGCAGAAAGATATTTACCTTAAGAAAATATGAATTCAAAAATATTTGGAAGGCAGTATCTACATATGAAATTCACTTGTCTCCCTGTTGTCTAAGATATTTATGTACAATTATAATATAGATTTATTTGGTGCTGATTTATAAATAGCTATTACATTTCTGACTTCATCACTTAAGTAGACTATAATATAATTGAATTGGACTGCAGTTGTTTTATAATTAATTATTGTTTGTTTGCTGCATGCTTTCTGTAAATTTTGAGCAGTGTGCCACATGCAATTAATTGTATAGATTTGACCTGATACACTACTTTAGCTCTAATTAAAACAATTCATTGCTATAATGAAGACTGGCATAGTAGAAAGACAAATACTCAAGAAAAGAGTAAAATTTAATCGGCTTCAAGCAAGTGTATACACTGGAAAGGAAGGGTATATTGATTCTGTAATATTTAACTTATCTATGGAAGTGACCATGACAAGGTATTCATTCAAGCACGTATCAGTAGTCATTTATTTAGAACCTACTACATAAGTTTTCATATTAGATGGATGTAAAACTGGAAGATCTTGAAGAAATGAGAAGTTCAGAGTAATATAAATTTATGAGGAGTACTCTTTTAAAAGCATTTTCAAGTAGACTAAGATTTGCTGAATGAAAAGAAAATAAATACAGGCAAACTTGAAAGCATTAAGTGGGGGTCAGCTCCGTGGCACAATGGGTTAATCCTTCGCCTGAAGCGCCAGCATCCCATATGGGTGCTGGTTCTAGTCCTGGCTGCCCCTCTTCCAATCCAGTTCTCTTATATGGCAGGATGGCCCAGGTGCTTGGGCCCCTGCACGTGCATGGGAGACCTGAAGGAAGCACCTGGCTCCTGGCTTCAGAGTAGCGCAGCTCCTGCCATTGCGGCCATCTGGGGAGTGAACCAACAGAAGGAAGACCTTCTCTCTGTCTCTCCTTCTCACTATCTGTAACTCTACCTCTCAAATAAATAAAATCTTAAAAAAAAGAAAGCATTAAGTATACATTACTTTCCAATTTGTGATTCCTGCTACACAATGAGTAACTTGCTTCACATACCCGGGCTTGGATGAGGTGATGTAGAGTTGGCAAACAGGCCACTGTTATAAAATGAGGTGTGTATGAACATCTACCAAACAAAAAGCATTTGTTTTACTATGTATTAGTTGTCTAGGGCTATCATAACAAAATATTACACATTGAGTTACCTAAAACAACAGATACTTATTTTATTACAATTCTGGAGGCTATAAGTTTAAAATTAAGCTATTGACAGTTTGGTTTCTTATGAAAGTCTCTCTTTCTGTAAATGTTCATCTTCTCCTTGGGTCTCCACATGGTCTTTCCTTGTGGTTGTCTGGGCCCTAATCTTTTTATTTTCAGCTCCTGAAAATTATATATTTTCTTTTTCTTAAAATTTTATTTGAGTTATACAAGTTTTCATGTATTTCATATACGCAGATTTAGGAACATAATGACACTTCCCCCACTAAGCTCCCTCTGGCCCGTGCTCCAACCCTTCCTCCTCCTCTCTCTCACATTTCCACTCTTAATTTTTTACAAAGATCTATTTTCAGTTTACTTAATGATCAGATCATATAGTATATTATATACTAAGTAAAAGAATTCAACAAATGGTATGAAAAAAAAAAACACACTGTTCCTCAATGGAAGAGGCAAGTGCTGTAAATAATCATCAAATCTCAAAATGTCTATTTTACTCCAAAACATTGCATTTCAGGTACACTATTAGTTACCTTTCATCAGGAAAAACATGATATCTGTCTTTTGGGGACCGGCTTATTTCACTAAGTACAATGGTTTCTAGTTACATCGATCTTGTTGCAATAGACAGGATTTCATTTTTCTTTTTTTACAGCTGAGTAGTACTACATAGCATATATATATATATATATATATATATATATATATATATATATACCATAATCTCATTATCCAGTCAGTAATTGATGCATGTCTGGGTTGATTCCATATATAATGTATTGTGAATTGTGCTGCAATAAACGTGGAGGTACAATCATATGCTGTTTTCTTTTGGTTTGGGTAAATTCCCAGGAGTGGGATGGTTGGATCTTATGGTTGGTCTATATTCAGATTTCTGAGGTATCTCCATACTGTCTTCTACAGTGGCTGCAACAGTTTGCATTCCCACCAGCAGTGGACCAGGGTACCTTTTCCTCTACATTCTTACCAGCGTTTATTGTTTGTTGATTTCTGTATGAGAGCAATTTTAACTGGAGTGAGGTGAAACCTCATTGTGGTTTTGATTTGCATTACTCTGATGGTTAGTGATCCTGAGCATTTTCTCAATGTCTGTTGGTCATTTGAATTTCCTTTATTGAAAAATGCCTCTAAAAGTCCTTTGCCCATTTCTTAGCTGGATTGCTCATTTTGTTGTTGAATTTATTTCAACATTTAAAGATTCTGGGTGGTAACCCTTTAACAGTTATTTTCTCCCATTCTGCCAGCTGCCTCTTCACTTTGCTGAGTGTTTCTTTTGCAGTGCAGAAGCTTTCAGCTTGGTGTAAACTCATTTGTCAATTTTGGTTTTGATTGCCTGTGCTTCTCGAGTCTTTTCCAAGAACTCTTTGCCTATGCCAATGCCTTACGGAGTTTCCCCAATATTTTCTAGCAATTCCATGGTATCAGTTCATAGATTTCGGTCCTTGATCCATTTTGAGTGGATTTTTGTGTAAGGATTAAGTATGAGTCTAGTTTCATAATTCTTCATGTAGAGATCCAGTCTCCCCAGCACCATTTTGATCCAGGGATTGTTTTTAGCTCCTAGTCAAATATAGTTTGGTTTTAAATGAGTGAATTGATTTCTGGAGTTACTCTTATGTTCCATTCATCTGCAAGTCAGTTTTTGTGCCAATACCAGGCTGTTTTGATTATAACTGCTGGTAGTGTTTTTTGTTTGTTTTTTTGTTTGTTTTAAGATTTATTTATTTGAAAGGCAGAGTTACAGAGAGGCAGAGAACACAGAAAAAGAGAAAGAGAGATCTTCCATTTGCCAGTTCACTCCCCAGATGGCCACAATGGCTGGAGCTGCACCAATCTAAGGCCAGGAGCCAGGAGCTGTTCCAGGTCTTTCACGTGGCTGCAGGGGCCCAAACCCTTGGACCATATTCTACTGCTTTCCCAAGCCATAGCACACAGCTGGATCTGAAGTAGAGCAGCCAGAACTCAAACCAGTGCCCATATAGAATGCTGGAACTGAAGGCAGCGGCTTTACCCACTACGCTATAGTACCAGCCCATGTAGTATGTCTTAAAATCAGGTATTGTGGTGCCTCTGTCTTTGTTTTTGTTATATAAGATTGCTTCAGCTATTTTTTTCAACTTATATTTAATAATACAAATTTCCGAAGTACAACTTTTGGATTATAGCAACCCCCCCCCCCCCATAACCTCCCTCCTAACCACAACCATCCCATCTCCCACTCCATCTCCCATCTCATTCTTCATCAAGATTCATTTTCAATTATCTTTATATACAGAAGATCAACTTATTATATACTAAGTAGAGATTTCAACAGTTTGCACCCACATAGAAACACAAAGCATACAGTACTATTTGAGTACTAGTTATACCATTAATTCACATAGTACAACACATTAAGGACAGAGATCCTACATGGGGAGTAAGTGCACAGTGACTCCCATTGTTGATTTAACAACTGACACTTTTATTTATGACGTCAGTAATCACCCGAGGCTCCTTTGGTGAGCTGCCAAGGCTATGGAAACCTCTTGAGTTCACCAACTCTGATCTTATTTAGACAAGGCCATAGTCAAAGTGGAAGTTCTCTCCTCCCTTCAGAGAAGGACACCTCCTTCTTTGATAGCCCATTCTTTCCGCTGGTATCTCACTCACAGAGATCTTTCATTTAGGTCAATTTTTTTTTGGCCACAGCATCTTTGCTTTCCATGCCTGCGAAACTCTCAGATCCGAATGCCTTAAGGTGCGCCCTAATCTTTTAAAGGGACACTAGACCTACTGGATTAGGGCCCAACTAAATGAATCATGTGGCTTTAATTAACTCTTCAAATATGTTGTCTTAAATACAGCCATATTCAGAGGTATTAAGGGTTATGTTTTAAAAGAATTTGAAGAGACACAATTCATCCCATAAAATGTCTCATTAAGATTATTCTTAGCCTATCACTAGCTTTCTATTAACTAGTTGACTAGTAGCAAAAGATTTTCATTCCTGTCACTGTGTGTTACTTTCTCCTCAGACTTAACTAAATTTGGTACTCTCCTAAACACAGTGGTTTCCTGTATCCCTGAAAGTGGAAGATATTTGGGCTATCTGGCTAAAGTCCCTCTGTTCATCTCAGATACTCTTTTTTCACTTCACTATTGAAAAAGCATAAAACTGCCAGTCTTCTCTTCTACTACAAGTCTTTCTTTCATTCTTATAAAGTGCATTATCCACCTGGGCAAGAAAATAAGTAATTTCTTTGTCATTGAAATCTGCATCTCCAAAGAGCGTATTTACTTCACAGACTAACTTCCATTCACTGTCATCACCAAAATGACTCTTTCCTTAAAGTAACAAATTCTGCCCATATTTCCCACCTCCTCCCAAAATGTTTCTTAGCAGTATTCATTGAACAGGTTAATAATGAAAATATCAAGGTTAGGCTGTTCTTCCAGGGTATTAAAAACAAAGGCCGGGCCCTGTGATGTGGCATAGCAGGTAAAGCCACCACCTGCAGTGTCTGCAACCCATTTGGGCTCCAGTTCCAGCCCTGGTTGCTCCACTTCTGATCCATCCAGCTCTCTGCTATCACCTAGGAAAGCAGTAGAAGATAGCCCTTGGGTCCCTGTACCTGTGTGGGAAACCTGGAAGAAGCTCCTGGCTCCTGGCTTCAGATCTGCACAGCTCTAGCCGTTGCAGCCACCTGGGGAATGAACCAGTGGAAGGAAGACCTCTCTCTCCCTCTCCCTTTTTTTTTCTCTCTCTCTGTAACTCTGCCTTCAAATAAATAAATAAATCTTTTAAAAAAGGAAAAAAAAGGGCCATATTTATGAGAACTCACAAAAATAATATTGTAAAATATACTATTTTACAAACAAATTCATTAAACAGCCACTGTTCATCTTTCAAGTGTTTTACATTGGGGAAAAGAATATTAGTAATAGGGACAGCGCCGTGGCTCAACAGGCTAATCCTCTGCCTGTGGCACTGGCACCCCGGGTTCTAGTCCCGGTCGGGGCACCAGATTCTGTCCCGGTTGCTCCTCTTCCAGTCCAACTCTCTGCTGTGGCCCGGGAGTGCAATGGAGGATGACCCAAGTCCTTGGGCCCTGCACCTGCATGGGAGACCAGGATAAGCACCTGGCTCCTGCCTTTGGGTCAGTGTGGTGCACTGGCTGCGGCCGCAGAGGCCATTGCGGGGTGAACCAACGGAAAAAGGAAGACCTTTCTCTCTGTCTCTCTCTCTCTCACTGTCCACTCTGCCTGTCAAAAAAAAAGAATATTAGTAATAAGCAAGATAAAATTTTTAACGTTGTGGAGTTTATGGAATCTTAGAGGAGTTGCTGAGACTTTTTTTTTTAAAGAATGCAAAATTTAGATTATTTGCATTGATGTTCCTTTGGCAAAATTTGCCCCCTTGGTGCATGCCCACCATGCTTAGTAGAGTTAAGACATCTTTCAATTGGGTGACTTCACAAATCACAAATGCCTCTTTGTTCTCTATTGTGCCTCTTATTTGTTGTCCATATAGAAGGAGGTTGATCTCTCTAAATCTCACACATGAAATTCTCTCATTGCATTACTTATAAAAATCCAGCAACTTCTAATGGTCTCTCTTTCATGAAAGTACATTCCACATAATGCCCTATTATGAAACATTTTTGGATTTTGGATTATTTTGGATTTTGAGTTTTTAGATTCGGGCTGCTCAACTTATACATTTATGTAAATATTCTAAAATCAACCCCCTCCCCCAAAATGATAATTAATCTGAAACACTTTTGGTTCCAAATATTTCAGGACCAGACATCTGTGACTTAAACTACCTATTTTTGTTGGACTTTCCTAGAAAAAAATCTATGCAGATGAATATTTCTTTTGTTACATACTATGATTTTTAGTTTTAACTTGAAGGATATCAGAAACATAATTAATTATTTGAATGCAGTAATGAGTTCTAATTAACTTGGTTAGTCATTGGTTTGTTATTTGCAGCAAGCCACCATTTATATGGAAACATGTGTTCTTGGTTTGTTCACTCTTACAAGGATCTTGTGAGGTAGGTATTATAATCTTCATTAACAGAGGAGGGCACAGAGAGCCTCAGCAACTTGTTCACGGCCCCACTGAATAGAGTACAGTTATATTTCAATATCGCCAGCCTACTTTTAGAGCCCATGATTTAGTCTGCATGCTCTAATCTTAAAAGACAAGAAAAGAAGTTTCTTTCCTTTCTTTAAGTTTTTCCTCTTCTCTGAAAAATTTAGCTTTACAAAGATCATTTGACTTCCAAAATATTCCAGGAGAATTCATATAGAATAAAATAGAAATGGTAATATAACAAGTATTCTTCTTTATACTTAGGAATAAACATGCTTTTCAAAGGCCAGATCCTTTATAACTTAGTCACACTTATGTTTTCAAAGACAGCCTATTGGCAAATTACTATTTATGTTTAAATTTTCACATTTAATTACCCAACTACCTAAATTTGGTGTATTTGTTTATTACCATAAAATGGAATGTGCTACACATTATTGCCTTACCTTTTACAAGCTAATATTCAAGCCGTGAAAAGCTGTCTAGGGTTAATGTACATCACAGGAATCTGAGTCTGTTGATATTCTTAGAGTAAATAGAACCAAAAAGTAACAGAAAAAAAGTCAATACTCAAGCCAACAATGTTAACAGGATATGTGTAAATGAATGGTTATTATAATTATTGCATCAAAGAGACAAAATGAAAAATGCAAACTCTTTCATGAGGCCATGGGGCAGATAAAGACAGGAGAAGTCTAATTGCAATATATCCTGTAATGGAATCACAGTCTGTGTAGAGCTGATTAAGGTTAATTTGAATCACATCAATTTGAATTAACGTGGCCTTTGCAGAATGAACAACACCTTAGTGCCAACATGATCAATTAGTACTTTTAACTCCATACATCCGTCTGGAAAGGTTAGATTTATTAGTTAGTAAAATAACGTTTTTGAATGCAAATCCATGTTACTTCATTTCCTCTAACTCATCTCACCTGAGCACCTAGAAATTCTCAGAACAGATGTGTTTTGAGTGAAGTCATCTATAATCTGAAGGATGTATGCAAAAAAAAGTAAGATTTACTGAAATTATATTTTTGCCTGTCTGTAAGTGCTATACAAATAAGTTCAAGTTTTGTCAATTTGTAATTCAAGACAAATAATTCATTATTTGTATTATTTGACATGTGTTACCCATACACATATCAAATTTTTTAATTCAAAGATTTTCTGATATTTTAAGAAAAAATAATTTTAGGGACCAGCGCTGTGGCTCAGCGGTTTAAAGCCCTGGCCTACAGTGCTAGAATCACAAATGGGAATAGGTTCAAGTACCAGCTGCTCCACTTTGGGTCCAGCTCCTTGCTAATGTGCCTGGGAAAGCAGCAGAAGATGGCCTAAGTGCTTGGGCCCCTCACCCACATGAGAAACCTGAAAGAAGCTCCTTGCTCTTGGCGAGCCCTTGTGGTTGCAGATATTTGGGGAGTGAACCAGCAGATGGAAGGATGGAAGACAGCTCTCTCGGTCTCTACCTCTCTCTGTAACTCTGACTTTCAAATAAATAACAATAAATCTTTAAAAAAAGAAAAAAAATCATTTTTTTACAACATAGTAATGCCAGTGTGTTTAAGTAATGTATTGATAGCCACATTTCAAAACTTGACTGAAAGTCAAGTCTTTAGACCAAACTTTGTGCCATATAATCCCCACTGAATTGTATGTTTTATGTCATTTGCACAAATGTATCCACATATATTATTGTAAAGACATAACAGCACATCTATCAGCTATTGAGGTCTCAATAGCCATGTTAGCAATGAAATGATCATAGATGTCATGGATTCCTTTACTCCTAGAATTTTTTCTTCCAAAAAAGTCTTTTCAGAATGATTACCTTATTCTAAGCCACCCTGTTTGTTATAACTCCCAGAAGATATTTAGATATAACAGTATTATTTCATGTTTCTGTGTCTGTTCTTTCCTATGGAATACTCTTGTATCTTTATATGCAAGTCCCCTCTCCACATTCCTACAGGTTTTCATTGCTTACAATTTCAGTTGTCTAATGCTATGTAACAAATTACCACAATTAATTGCTTAAAATGACAAAAATTGATTTGCTCATGATTCTGTAACTTGAGCAGATAAATACAGCTCATGTGTCTCTGCTTCACACAGTGTATTTGTGGATAATTCACCTGGCTCTGGAGGATCCAAGATGGCTTCACTGACAGGTCTGCTATCCCACCTGCAATAATTACAAAGATTAGGAACTAGCTGGGCCTGTGTGCTTCCCTTCTTAGTCTCTTAATCAGTCAAGGCCTCTCTGTTTCCAAAGGTGGTTACTCTACCAAGGTACTCAGATTTCCTTATGATGACTGCTTTTCTAAGAGAACACAACATAATTAACATAACATAATAACATAACAACAGTAGCTGTTAGACCTCTTAATTCCTAGGCCTAAAAGTGACATTAGATGACTTCCACCACTAGCCCACATTCAAGGTCTTGAGAAACTAACTCCCTGCTGGGATGAAAGGAGTGCAGATACCTACAGGATGAGAAGAATTCATGGGGGTCATCTTCATAGTCAGTTTACATCAACTACAATGACTCCCTATCCTATTTTAGAAACTTCCTTAATACACCCACAGTTAACTGAAGCTAGATCACAATTTCACCTTTTTTACTTTCTGTTCCCACTGTTATACTTCTTATCACATTGGTTTGACATCATTTGTGACTGCTTCTTTGCAAGATAAGAAACAAGAATATAATCAGTTATTTTTTTTTAAGATCTATTTTATTTGCTTGAAAGGGACATTTACAGAGTTAGAGAAAAGGATAGACAGACAGACAGACACACACACACAGAGAGAGAGAGAGAGAGAGAGAGCGAGCAATCTTTCACCTGCTTGTTCACTCCCTAAATGGCAGCAAATGCTGGGGCTAGGCAGGACTGAAACCAGGAGCCAGGAGTTTCTTCTTGGTTTCCTAGGTGGGTGCAGGGGCCTGAACACTTGGGCCATCTTCCACTGTTTCCTAGCTACATTAACAGAGAGCTGGATCAGAAGTAGAGCAACCAGGACTCAAACTGGCACTCACATGGTTTGCTGGATTGCAGGTGGTAGCTTTCCCTGTTCTGCAGGAAGAGAGGCCCCCCTGATCATTTTTAAAGATCCTTTTGTCATTGGTATTTGGAGCATGTCTAGCAAAGCAAATACTTGACAGAAGTGTGCTAACCATAACTCAAACTGTAAAAGTATGTAAAAGAGAAGAAAAATTATTTTCCAAGATGTCATTCACACGACTGAGGACAGTTTGGGAATAGGAGCACCCAAAAAGATGCTTGGGAAAATGTAAATGGCATGTGAATATTCCATGAAAAAATTCATAATAACATGAAACAATGAGATAAAGGGTATTTATAAGTTTGGATTTTCATGGCTCTATGTGGGGATACATAAGACATCTGATTCTATCTATTTTTATTTCTTCTTTCAATAGAATGATTAATTTTCCATTCATTTAATATGTATATCTGCATTTGGCATTTGTAAGCATTTGTTATCATAATTATAAATTTCAACAAATCTAAATATTTTGGAAAATCTAAGAAAGGCAAATACTGCACGGAGTAAAATTTTCCTTAGGGCAAAATTTCATGGTTGAAATTTTAACAGGGTAATGTTTGTGAAAATCCACAGCCTAAGTCAATGTGTTTGCAAGATGTGGGGGCTTTTCTCCCTCCAGCATTTCCATCTGTGTCTTCTTTCATTTAGTCACTATTGGTATTAGCTAAGAACTTGTTAGAATAATCCAAATGAACTACTTCCAAGCAGTGAGCTGACTCTATATTAGAATCCATTTCTTGAAAATTCTTAATAAACATCATTTTTTTTTCTTTAATATAGCAGGGAGTATGATGGAAACTATACATGGCTGCCCTATTCCTTCAAAAGATACACAAGAAAGAAAAACAAGGATATGGATATGACATACTGTCTATTCTTGAATAAAACATTTGTCAATGATCAGAGTACCTATAAAATTTCAATGATGTTTTAAAGTTGCAAAACAATTAAAAATGACAGACATTGTATAAGCACACTTCAAGAATTTTTTATGTGTCAAGAATTGCCTAGATACAATAAAACTTTGTAAGTAGAAATCACAATAAGGAATAATCTATCACTTTCCTGGTTTATCTGTACTTTTGTTTATGCTCACCAGTATTTATGTTGTTGCATGCCAATTAATTTTATTGCCTTTCTATTTCTGTTCATTATGTTGAAGGCTATAAGAAAAGTCTATTTGAAATATGTCCCCAGAGATATCTTTTCTTCTCAGAAAATCACTTTAATATGAAATGTATCTGTTAGACACAGAAGCATGAACATAATAAATAAACTTCTTCCAATTACTCATATATATATAAGCCCCATGGTTGAAAATTGTACGTACAGTGTAGAGAAAAAAATGCAAAGCGAGGAGAGCATGTTTATAGGTTTTATTAGTGGGGTAGGAATTGTTAAGCAGGTTAAAAGCAAAGCAAGATGGGAAGGTAGGCCCTTTTCACATACCTAGTGCAAAGCTTAAGGTAAATGTAACAGCTAGCCGGCGCCGCAGCTCAATAGGGTTCTAGTCCCGGTCGGGGCGCCGGATTCTGTCCCGGTTGCCCCTCTTCCAGGCCAGCTCTCTGCTGTGGCCTGGGAGTATAGTGGAGAATGGTCCAAATGCTTGGGTCCTGCACCCCATGGGAGACCAGGATAACCACCTGGCTCCTGGCTTCGGATCAGCGCGGTGCGCCAGCCGCAGCACGCTGGCTGCGGTGGCCATTGGAGGGTGAACCAACGGCAAAGGAAGACCTTTCTCTCTGTCTCTCTCTCTCTCTCTCTCTCACTGTCCAATCTGCCTGTCAAAAAAAAAAAAAAAAAAAAGTAACAGCTAAAAACACATGCTCCTTTTGCCAAATCTTTCACAAAAAGCAAAGGGGGAAATGAGGGAGACTTGTCTCCTGGAAGACTGTTCTCTGAGATAGCCCCTGTAATGACACTGTGGAAAAATGAAGGGCTGGGCACTGGTAGTAACACTACTTTTCACACACAGAATATCTGGCATTGGTCAGTATAATCCAGCTTATTTATCAAATGCTTGCTTTTTAAGCTCTTGGAATGGAAAATTATTTAATACAAAAAAGAAACATTTTCATAACTGTTTTTTACTGACACTACATATTTCATTTTATTTTCTAGCAGTGGCTGTGGGTGGTATAAAAATATCATAAAAATATCTTCTAGCAAACACTGGTCTATGAATTTAAAATATTGACATCTAGTGTTAAAATATGTTGACATAAATTTACTAAAATTAAAAATGTAGCATATATTCATCTGCATTTTGTTTAGCTGAATGTCTGTTTTCTTGTAAATTCACATCCAAAGAAAATTCTAGAGGTTTTTAAAATCTATTTCCTGCCACTCCCATTTAATAATCATGTCTGCTGTTTGTTCATCTTAGCATATTTCATATTCATCTATGCAAATAGCCTGTATTTATTTATGAATTCTAAACAATGTTAGAGTGAACTATTCAGTTCTTCATTCTGTTTAATAGAGTTGCTGTGCATAATGGTGTAATTAATATTCTATGAAAATTTGTATTTATGTGTGTATATCTATATATACACATTTGTATTTGTGTATTTGTATAAATAGAAATAAACACACATGTAAACATTTTAATTCATTTGTGTCATGTTGTCAGACAATGTATTTGTTATATACTATTTGACATAATAATGGTTGCTATAGCAGTGCCACGGCCGTAATATAAAATATTTGGAGAGATTTAGGACAAAATGAGAAAAGATTTGACCATATAGAAAAATAAATTACCCAGAAAAAATAGAATTAAGAAAAGAAGGCAAATTTTGGTGTGGAAGACAGTTATTCGATTTACTAGTTGTATTCCCTAAGAAGTGACTTAAACTCTTCATGCTAAATAATCTTCAGATTGGAGAAAATCAAATTTACCCCATTGCTTCTAAGATGATTAAACTCGTAAAAAAGTCTGGCAGAAATGAGATGCTCAATAAATAGTAGATTATTCCCCTAGCATTTTTTCTAACCAGATTCATGACTGCTGTTTATTCTTTTAATCTAGGAGAGAGTATATTCCAGTGGAAAGGAACAAGCACTTCTATGTTAGGAAAATCTAAATTCAAATTACAGTCTGTGCCTGGGATTTAGCCTATATGTTTGAAGTTTACTGTATTTATGAAGCATATTTCCTACTACGTAAGAATGCATTAATGTTCTACTGGGTGATGGAGTTTCCAAGTCATGTGGATAGATACTAAGATCATTCTTGGAGCACTCTAAGAGTTCTGAAAACCATGGATAGTGTCAATAAATAAGTGATATATAATGAGTAAATGGAAAAGATTTGCTGCAAATAACCAACCTTAATCTTGTTCAATATGATCATCCACTTTAAATATAAGACATCATAATCCTATTATAAGTTCTTACATGGCATGATATGTGTCACTTGTTAGATGATTACATAAATTTATAACACTGTTTTAGAAGATGTAACAATTTTGCCTTCAAAATTTCAGATGTTTTAAAGATGATTATATTTTATAAGCAATCAAATCAAACAACATATCTCAAACTTCAATCAACACTACTTTTTCAGCTAATGTACTGCTGATAGGTAGAGACTGGCCTCTACATTTCTGAAAGGCTTTTGCCATAAATCTCCATACTGTGTTAATAAGTGTCATGGAAACACATGAAACTATGCTAATCTGTGTTGAAGAGGCACATGTAGAGGGAGAGAGAGAGAGAGAGAGTGAGAGAGAGAAATATTGCTCCAATTAATCCTCACAGCTGCTCAAAGAGGCTTTACAGGCTTCTGGTGAAATGCAGGTGAAACAACCGGGGCTTTCCCAAGTAGTTCCCCTTCAGTGTCCTTAGCATTATATGAGCATCCAATGCACTTTTGTCTTTAGCACAGTGACTCATTAAAATCAAACAGAGCATTGTATATGGAATGTGGACCAGAGAACAGTTGCATCTGGCTAGATAGCACATTTCAAATTCATTCCTTGCTGAAATCAGAATCCAGGAATTTTAATGTGACTTTTATAGGTTAATAAAGAGTAGCCACCAATAATAATTTATATGATTGAAAAAAACCTGGAAAATATTCTCAATTTTTTTTTTTTTGCTCTCAGATAGGATTTTATTTTTTTTATTTTTTTTAACTTTTATTTAATGAATATAAATTTCCAGTATACAGCTTATGGATTACAATGGCTTCCCCTTCCCATAATTTCCCTCCCACCCGCAACCCTCCCCTCTCCCGCTCCCTCTCCCTTTCCATTCACATCAAGATTCATTTTCAATTCTATTTATATACAGAAGATCAATTTAGTATAAATACTTCAACAGTTTGCACCCACATAGAAACACAAAGTGGAACATACTGTTTGAGTACTAGTTATAGCATTAAATCAAAATGTACAGCACATTAAGGACAGAGATCCCACATGAGGAGCAAGTGCACAGTGGCTCCTGTTGTTGACCCAACAAATTGACACTCTAGTTTATGGCGCCAGTAACCACCCTAGGCTGTCGTCATGAGTTGCCAAGGCTATGGAAGCCTTCCAAGTTTGCCGACTCTGATCATATTTAGACAAGGTCATAAAAGACAGGTTGAGGATAGTAACCAATGATCCTAAGAGTGGCCTTAACCAGGTCTGAACAATTATACAGCATTAAGTGGGGAAGAGGACCATCAGTACACACAGGTTGGGAGTAGAGCCATTGGTGGTAGAGTAGAGGTTATGATTACAAAGGAATGAGGCCCAAGTGCACTAGACAGGGTCTAGAACAAAGGACAGAGTCATTATTAGAGGAGCTAAGAAAGGTGCTGTCTAAGCTACAAGTAATTTTTCTGATTGAGAGGCAAATAGAACCTGATAGAAGGGGCTTGATAATAATCTGGTGGGCTTTAGGCCTTGTAAGTTAAGAGGCCCAGACCTATCTATCTCTTCACATGGGGTATATCCTAAGGGAGGTGTGAACCTCCTAGGGGAAGGCACTCTGTTGACTTTCATTACTTGGCTGGCCTGGGAGGAGAGCTGGCCAGGTAAAGGCAGGGGGCATCTCTAACAAGAAATTTACAGTTCTGCCTGCAATGTTGCTGACCCTACTTGGCTGTCCCCTCAACTGCAGTGGTCACTTTGGAAGTTGGGCTGAGTGAAGGGCTTTTCAGCTTGGAGCCAATAAGATCTGTGGCTCTGACCTGGGCATCCTTCGACTCCAGGGCAGGTCCATTTCCAGTGATCCAACTCTTGGCAGAGCTGCCAGGGCTCTTCACAAGCTGACTTCTGCTGAAGCCCAGGCTTACCACATTGAAAGCCACTGCAGTGGACTGGCATGTTGGGTCTCCTTGAGGGCAGATCACTGTACAGATCAGCCATTAATAGGCCTGCCACCCATTGCTTCTGATGCCTAGCTTTCTTTTCCTCCTGGTTTGTGTTAAAGCAGACCAGAGGATGCAAGTCAAGGGAGTGCCCGTGTCCCATCTCTAATCTTCTGTGGCCTGAACTACAAGTCTATAGTCACAGGCATGTTCTGTAGTAGTTTTTCTAAGGTAGACAATGCCCATGAGGAAAATTATATTCTCACTTTAAAAGTTTCTTTCCCTTTGGTCTGAAAGGGAGGTTTTTTTTTCTACTTACTGTATACTTCGCTGATGGCAATGTGAATCTAGCTATGAGATTATTAGTTAAGTTCTTATTTTGGCTATGCTATTACAGAAAAATGTTAGCCATCTCTTTTATAAGGTCTAAAGATTAAATTGTGCATCCTACAGATTCCTTCATAATAGAATTAGTTCCCTACCTTGAAGAGAATAGAGAAATGAAAGAACAAGTTGGGCTTAGAATAGAGAAATGAGGGAGCAAGTCCTAGATCACTTGCTGACAATAGCAATATTACATGAATACTTAGCAAACCGTTTCAACCCTTAGATAAGAACTTATTAAACATTTACCGGAAGGTCCAATGCCTTCTATAAATTTTAAGAATCATGTATTTGAAAACACGTCTTAAATATCTAACATGGTGTAGTTTGTTTAACCAGTAAACTTAAGCACAACCATATAAAATGGTTTTAGTTTCTTTCTACCAACAAGTTTAAAACGTATGATACACAGATTCAGGTCATACAAATTAAAATGTATCTTTGATTGATTTTAGCAGCTTAAATTTATGGACAATCTTATCTAAAAGCCATTTAAAATAAAACTCTTAATAAAATTTCCCCATGTGGACATACAATATGTACGCACATATAACATAGCATAATAGACCAATATCAAAATCCAAAATATCTGGTTGAAATAAGATTCCTTAAAATCATGACATAACATAGACCAAATCTGATCATTGTTACAAGGTGATTATTCAAGTCTTTGAAAATAAGCACATAGTTAAATAACCCATAGCTCTTCATCTCCTCCCTCTCTTTTTCCACTCTTAGATTTAACAGGGATCACTTTTCAGTTAAAATTTAAAATATTCTCAATTTTAAAGCCCATAGGAAATTTGTATTGTGATATTTATAATTCTGAGGTAGAGACAAGTAAATAAATATCTAGTGTTTGCTTCATCTAGTCACAGAAGTGAACAATGTAAACTTTATAATGTTCATATTATATTTTAGTGTAATATGACTTGAATAAATAACCGTTTGATCCATCATGTTTATCATGTCACATAACACAGTTATATAAAATCATGGAAATAATTTCAAAAAATCCTTGAAATGATATAAAACAAAAGCCAGTATTTAATATCTACAATTTGGAACTCTAAAAATATAAATAATGCAGTTCACTTATGAGGGGTCTATAAAAAGTTCATAGAAAATATGTATTATGGAAAAGATAGGGAGTGATTTTAAAATTTTGGATCAAAATAAAAGTATTTTAATTCAATGTTTCCACAAATCTTTTGAAGCATCCTCATATATAAGGAAAATGTATCCAGTATGTAATTAATTCAGAAAGTGTTGACTTCAGGTGTGCAGAGGACACAAGTAACCTTGGAAAGTAGTTATTATATAGCCACCAAATATTAGTTGTATAAGCAGATTCCAACAACCTAACCGGCATTATGCAAATTAGATGACATTCATATTAAATCTATCTATATACCTAACCAACATCAAATTTTGTCACTATCCATGTGAATTCTTATGTTTATTCATATTCACATGCCATATTTTCATATTCATATTCCACATAGCATATTTCCACAGAATTTTTTGACTCTGCTGTGAAATGCCAGGATCCTCTTTATAACATACAGGTGCCCATACATATCTTTTACAGATCAATAAATGTTATAAGATTTTTCTTTTTTTTTTTTTTTTTTCAGGCAGAGTGGACAGTGAGAGAGAGAGACAGAGAGAAAGAGGTCTTCCTTTTCCACTGGCTCACCCTCCAATGGCCACTGCAGCCGGCGCGCTGCGGTCGGTGCATCATGCTGATCCGAAGCCAGGAGCCAGGTGCTTCTCCTGGTCTCCCATGCAGGTGCAGGGCCCAAGCAATTGGGCCATCCTCCACTGCCTTCCTGGGCCACAGCAGAGAGCTGGACTGGAAGAGGAGCAATCGGGACAGAATCCGGCTCCCCAACTGGAACTAGAACCCAGTGTGCTGGTACCGCAGGCAGAGGATTAGCCTATTGAGCCGCGATTTTTCTAAACAAAACATGTCTTAGTCTGCGGTTCCATATTACTTATGATGCTCTGGTTATGAGACACATGATTTAAAGATACTTTGATAACGTTTTTTTCCCTATTTACAACAGTAAATTCAGTCATATGTTTGTGTATTCATTTAAAAATGTTTGGGATGCTCTTCCCCCCTCTGTTGGATCATAATCACATTGTGATTCCTAAAACTTTCAGTATCTAGGATTCATTTAGCAGGTCTCTAGTAATCTTATTTCTATTGATATTGAAAAATTTTTTCATAGTCTTATTGTTTTTGCATGGAACTGAGGTTCTGTGAAGTGGAGCTGGGCTGGGGGTGAGATAAGGAATGGTGGTGGCCTACCTTTCCCAGAGAAAAATTATAATTCTGGATCAGGAACACGCAGAAGTGGTCTTGTCTTCTTGGCTACACATGCCTAGAACAGAGCTTCTGTAGATTGTAGGGCTCAGGTCATGCTCAAATGATGTATATAGTCACTGTTTTTACTTAGTTTTAGTTGAGTAACTTAAATAAGCATTTATCCATTTATTGTTCAATTTTTGAATACTTTCAAGAAAGTAAAACCTGTTTCTGCTTTGTTTTATAATTTTTTATCAGCTATGACTGTTATTCTAGGAGAGGATCTGCAGAATTTCTCATAATGCCATTCTGGAAATGCTATGCTTCTCTATCTGTGTTTTATAAAAGCAGTAATAAAAGGGCCAGCACTGTGGTACAGAGGGTTAAAGCCCTGGCCTGAAGCGCTGGCATCCCATATGGGCGCCGGTTCTAGTCCTGGCTGCTCCTCTTTTGATCCAGCTCTCTGCTATGGCCTGGGAAAGCAGTAGAAGATGTCCCAAGTCCTTGGGCCCCTGCACTCATTTGGGAGACCTGGAAGAAGCTCCTGGCTCCTGGCTTCCGATTGACGCAGCTCTGGCCATTGCGGCCATCTGGGAAGTGGACCAGTGGATGGAAGAACTTTCTCTCTCTACCTCTCTCTGTAACTCTGTCTTTCAAATAAATAAAAATAAATCTTAAAAAAAAATAGTAGTAAGTGTTATTTATTAGTGAATATTTCAGGGTGAATTTTCTCTGTGTATTGCTCTTAAAGTCCCCCTTTTACTTTACACTTCTTCTATAGCTTAGTGAAACTGTATTTATTTCCTAGATGAACTTACCCTTTGCATTTTCAAAGACTTCTCTTGATTTCTCAGCTTGGTGTGTTCTCTTCAATGTCTTAGTACTCATAGCCTTTATCTGTAAGTCTCTCCAGTGTTAGTTACTTTTGCTTTAGTTTGAAATTTTTCTTTTCAAACTACTTTTTCTGCTTTTAATTTCCTCTAGAGAAGGATTTATGTTTTATTCATTTTTGTATTTCCTATCTCTTTTCATAGTTTGCCATCTAAACCAAGTAATATCTAAATAGTTAATGCATATTTGGCTGCAGAAATATACTAATAAATGAAGAAAACACAACAGCCTACTACATCATAAAAAAGCATATTTCACAACAAATTATTTAAAACTTCTTTGGTTCTAAATGTCAACTTAGCTATATTTCATAACCCTAAAATCATGGGAATTGGGTAGAAAACATGCCTACTATGATATATACAGATTTTTAAAAATATCTCTTTATTTACTGGAAAGGTAGAATTACAGAAAGGGAGAGAGGGAAGGTGGGAGAGCGAGAGAGAGAGAGACAGAGAAAGAGAGACACAGAGAGAGAATCTTCCATTTGCTGGTTTACTTTGCAATGGCTACTACAGCTTGGGCTGGGTCAGGCTGAAACCAGAAGCCAAGGACCAGGAGCTTCTCCTGGGTCTCCTATGTAGATCCAGGGGAAGCATCTTAACCTTCCAGAGTGCTTTTACTTAGAAGGGATTTGTTTAGCTAGTAGGAAAATAAATACAAATGTAAGAATTATATTTAATAATTAAAATGGTAAAATTGACCAAAAAGCTTGACATTATTCGTTAAAAATGTATTAATGCTATCAAATAATACAATGTGCTAAATGTTTTAAAGTGAGCATTATAGATGTACTTTTGAAATTAAATAAGACTATTTCGAGTATTTCATGGAACACTTTCCCCTTAGTTTTTTTTTTTTTTTTTTTTTTTTTTTTTATTGTTGTTGTTGTTGTTTTGACAGGCAGAGTGGACAGTGAGAGAGAGAGACAGAGAGAAAGGTCTTCCTTTGCAGTTGGTTCACCCTCCAATGGCCGCTGCAGCTGCAGCTGGTGCACTGTGGCCGGCGCACCACGCTGATCCCAAGGCAGGAGCCAGGTGCTTCTCCTGGTCTCCCATGGGGTGCAGGGCCCAAGCACTTGGGCCATCCTCCACTGCACTCCCTGGCCACAGCAGAGAGCTGGCCTGGAAGAGGGGCAATGGAGACAGAATCCGTCACCCCGACTGGGGCTAGAACCCGGTGTGCCGGTGCCCCCTTAGTTTTATTTCATCATCTAGTATATTTGCTAAAACTTTAATCATGCAAAGGAAAGGAGAATAAAAAGACTAAGTTTTTTTCCTTAAATGGTGTCAGAAATTAAAAAAAAAAAAAGCCAAGTGATTACATTACATATGTCCAGAAGCAAGAAATATGAAATTTGTAGTGTATTATTACCAATAAAAGACCCATGTCATTTGTGAAAACGAAAAATAATGAAACTCCAAAAGATCTATTTATTTATAAATTAATCTGCCAAAGGCAAACCTGTTTCATAGTATTGGTAATGATATTTTATAAAATTAAGGAACCTTGGAAATACAGCACATTTTTGGGTAAGGATATTGATGACTGTCTTTTGAGTATAAATGAAGGATTAAAAGCTTATTTATTTTTTAATAAATTTTATAACCCATTGATAAAAGAATACTCTAGAGGACTGACCCTGTAACTATTAACTCCAGAGTGATTTAATGATGAAAATTGTTCTTCAAAATTAATTGTCACTCACTTTGTGCTAAAATACAGTGTTAATATCAGATTTTAAGAGGTTACATACCTCTGGACCATATAAACTCAAAAATGTATAGCCTTAGGGGAGTACTATTTTTCTGCAGGAAAAAAAAAAATCCCTTAGGTAGCTGGTGGGTGTGTACATAACATCCTTATAAAGGTGCTTCCACTGGCTGGAAGATTCTCTAGGAAGGGAGGGGGAAGATGTGAACCACTAATAAGCAGCACCTTCAATACTGAGAGAATGGGTGCATGACCCTGCTAATAGGAGATCGGGGTAGGAAACTACAACCTCTACAACAGCATCTTACTCAGTAACTACACCATTTCTGGGATTTCAGTCTTGGTGTCTTGATCACTACCAAATGATTAAGCCAAATGATCGTCTCAAACTGCAAAATATAGCAGTTTATTTGAAAAGAATATGTTAAGTCATTCATGGCCTTGCCTCTCTTAGCCTCATTATCTATTTCTGGCCCCAAACAACTTCTTCAACGTACCAACCACATCAGAAGAAAATCAAACTGTCTGAAAATGCCTTTAAATGCTGTATTTAGTGAGGTGCATTTTGAATTGTTAATTACTCCTGCACATTTATATGATTATTCAAACACAAGGACAAGTGAGACCTAAGATATTAAATTTCAAAAGGCTTTAGTCAAAGGAGTACAGTAGACTAAGAGGGTAAGAAGCAGAGAAGAAGGCACAATGTTTTTCAGCTTTACCCAAGTGGTAGAATCTGTTTCAAAAACTCTTGAATTGCAACTAGTCTTATGACTTGCTTAGGAAAATAGAATAGTAGAAAACCTGACACAAATGGAAACTTAAAGCATGCGTACTTTTAGGGTTTTTGTTTTATTCACATTGGAACTCTGAGACCATGATGTGGATGCCTTGGGCAAGGATGTTGTAGGATATAAGAAAACACACAGAGAGGACTCAGTCTGGTCCAGATATGTCATCCATCATAACCCAGCCCAGTATAGCTGCTGACCCACCACCCAACTGCAAATGCACAAGTGAGCCTGACCAAGGTCATCCAAGTCTCATCCCTTCCACTGAAGCCAGTCAAATAACCATAAACTAAATTCTTAAGTCACTAACTTTTGTGCCAGCATATTCCACATTGGGTTTTGTGTGATAGAAAACAGAGGATATTCCTAGTCCTGGTTTCAGGCTATGTCAAGTAAAACTGTAGGACTGAGAAGGCTTTTGGTCTGTAGAGTAAAAGAAACTAGAGAATCAGTAGAAACATACTTAGAGACTAGAAGGAGATGCGTTGTTCCCAGTGAGTGTTGACTTGACTTCTCCCAGGAAGAGCCTGGGAGATGTTAGAGTGGCATTATTAGGCAGGAGAAAACAAATAAAAATAGTTTCCAGGGATACCTCAAGAGCAGCATACAGCATACATGCCAGCAGTTTCCCACGGCTCAGAGAAATCCAGGGACAATAGTCAGAAACATGAATTGGTTTTCCAGTCACTACACAGGCTTCCTGGTAAAGCAGGAGGATGCTGGAAAGCCAAGACTGTAGGGTGAACAATTTTGAAGTTGTGGAAAACAAAAGAAGAGATTGTTTTACAATGTTATATGCTTGGAAGATATTCAGGTCATCCAGTAGGATGTAAATAGCCTACAAACAGCTTAATGGTCTCTATAGTCCAGCCGGAAACGAACCACATGAATGTAGTCGAGAACAGGAAACTATAAACTCTGCAAGGAAATAAAGCAAACTCAAGCAGGGCACGTACAGAATTCTGGGCTTCTCCCATCTCACTGTCTCACCCTCTGACCCTGATGCGACTGATGTTAGAGTTACCAGAACCAGCAGTCAGGTCGTGCATCTCAGAAATAATCTAGGACCCAAAAGATGAACCAGATTTGCCACACAGACACTTGAGTTGTCTCCCTGTCCCCTCAGTGAGCCTTTCAGAGAGTCTTTTAGGAGGATTCAGCTGGGATAAGCAGAGGCCAAGACATGTGGCAATGAAAAAAGGCTAAGAGAGGAGCTTTCACCAGTGCGTGAGACAAACCAACTATAAATTCATAGACTTTACTCAAGAAGGAAAGATCAAAGTGGACATTACTAGAATAACTAAAGGCAACACTAGTATTTCAACATTTCTATTTGCCACTACATGGAGAATGAAAGTTGTTTAAAAAGAATAAAATTGGACAATTGTACAATGAAGACAGTTTTATGTTATGCATACCTGATTAAATTATACCTTTTATGCTGATGATACTCATCCCTTTTTATTACACAGAATAACTCCTCCATGATCTAAAGAATACAGTCATAACTCATCACCTTGTTTTGTAAATCAACTGGTTTCTGGCACCAAAATGTGTTTTCTTTTTAAGTAAGCGACTATGTGTTTTATCTTTGTTTTTCTATTTTCTGTGATGGAATTTGACAAATGAGCACCAAATAAATATTTTGGTAACTGTTTAAATGGAAGACCTGGAAATTTTAGTTAAATATAAATCTAGTTTTCCATAGTGTTGTGAATAACCCAAGGCTAAAGAAATTTCAAGACCATTATTGGAATTTTTTCAGAAATTCCAGCAAATATAACAAACAAACAAACAAACAAAAAATTTCTTTCCTCTTACTGAGACTGTGCTAAGACCTTTATCATAGTATCTCATTGAATACTCACCAAGACAACTTTGCATTAGATGCAATCCATATCTCTGGTTTCAGATAAGTAACTAGAACTTGGAGTGATAGAGACACAGACATGGATCATGATATGATGTGGAAAATTGACTCTAAAATGTGCATATCATTTTAAGTATATCTTTAAAATTGTTTTAAATGTTTTCCATTTTGAAATCTATCCTCCTCCAGTCAACTGCATTTGGGAACTAAAATTCTATCAATCCCATCAATATAATTTGCTTTTCATAAACAATATGAAAATAATTCACAAAAGTTGCAACTTTTCCAAAAAAGATGCTTATTTGTTCCTACTCATCTCATTCATGTAAGAAATCAGTAGCATAAAAATAAAAGAGTTCACTTAACTCTATGAAATTCTGTATTAAAGAAAATGTAGATAGCCATCATGTCTCTCATGAAACAAGCATTTAGGTAAGTGCTTGCTATTTGAGTTAATTTTCTTATCACCATAAAATGAATGAAGTTACTTTAATACTTTTGTAGTTAAGTGAAAGGATGATGGGAAGGAAAGTAATTTTTGCTTCTTTGGTTTGTATAACTTGATATTTGATTGTCATTCATCCTCTTCAAATGACCAACACCAAGAATTTCAGTTGCAATAACTTTCATATGATCTCTGCCTGTCAAAGCTACAGTAATGCAAGCATAATATCTTTTATCTTGTTTATACTTGCAAGGTAAAAGAGATAAAAATTGTCAGAAAAATTCAGCGGTTCACATAGATTTA